>NC_136483.1:50644131-50976631 GCF_053919585.1 Euprymna scolopes
TCTTGTTTATATATTTTATTGCTTTTAAAATTTTGAAAATACAATTAAGTAAAAAACAAAAGATTTTTAAACAACAAAATTAGGCACAAGATCATGACCCGAAGGCCAAGGATATACGACTACCAGACCTACTTGACTCATCTCCCCAACCTCAGAGACAACTATAGAACCAGAAGTACTTGTTATTTCTCCAACTCCCGGAGACGTCATCGTTAACCAAATTCTCCCAAATCGTTTCTTTCTCTGCCAGAGACGCTCCACGTTAACCAGACCCACTAAACGAACTTTCCGATGATTTTTCGCTATACCAATTTAATGGATTATATATTTGTATTTGTCTTATTTTCAAGAGTGAATGAAATACATAATTTATTTTTTTTTTATACTATCTGTACATACCTGGCAAGTAAAAACATATTTCCAGACGGAAAGTTTAGTCACATAATATTTAATATACACCAAATATCCTAAACTGTTACGATTTTCCTGAAAGTCGACCATGTTTTGGATTTTGGAAGCATAAAACATAGCCATCTTCATCTAGGAAATTCGAACAAGGAAGTAAAATCTACTGGCTTAAAGGGAAATAACTCAGAAGTTAAATGGAAACTGACTTCCGTTTTTAAACGCTGTTGATGTTGATTAGCATATACTAATAATTAAAAATAAATTAAATGTAAATTAAATTCAAAATAAATTAAATAAATCAACTTTATATAATATTTCTAAATAGAATACTTAAAAGAATTCTATTACTAATTTCCATTAAATATTTAGAGGAGATTTTCTTTAATGCAATGAGTTGAATGTTGATTCCTTTTGAATATATAGAAATCATGCAGGAATAAAAGTATATAAGAGTCTGTTTTCAGTATAAAAATTTATTTTTGAACAGTGTATGTTAACGAAATTGTGGGAAAAAAAACAGACAGGGATATGACTTTATTATAATGAAGTATTTTGATTTGATGAGCACTAGTGCAATCTAATAATACCACATCCGGATTGCACGAAAAATATTCATAGTCTCATTGCTGATCCTCTGTACCAGAATGAAACTCTTAACTGGTCAATAATTTAGTTATCTGAAGGTAAGCAGAGCTCTACTTAATCGTGTTTTTATAAGTAACTTTCATTAATAGTTGCCCTCTTAAGGGTTAAACTAATTAATGATGTGTATGTGACGCATCTTGTTCTTGTTTTTTTTACTAATAAGTCACTATTTCAAGGCTGAAGACCACTCAAGAATCAATGAGATGAAATACTTGCTAGTGAGAAAATAAACAATCTCCAGAGAAGATTGACGATGAATAATAGAATGAACTAAGTTTGTGGAGACGGTTTATGGCAGGAACCTTGATATTGGATTTAAAAACGGTCATGTTGTAAAAGCAGTACCACGGTAAGCTTTTATGAAGAAACTCTGTTCATGGAAATTTCACCTGATGCTAAGCACACGTGCTTAAGCTATTTCCTTTGATGGAAGTAAATGTAAATATCTAATTTGAAAGAATAGTTTCCTGTCATTGCAAACAACTCATGTTAGAATATTTATAGTAATGAACAGTTATACATTTCCAGAATAAATCTTCTTCCTCGTAAAAATGTATGTATTCTTTTACTTAAATAGTATACCTTTTTTCTGTTTGACTATAATTCGTTTTGCTGGAAGTATTAATTAGTTATGATTACTTGTGGAGATGGTTTATGACATGAATCTGTTGACATTTTATTTGAAAATGACAACGTTGTAATCTGCAAGGAAGCAATCCTGCGATGATATTTTTCATTGTATTTTCACCCCAAACAAGGCACAGTGCCACTTTGAAGTGAGTTCCAAAGTCTAGCAGCCTTAGGGAAGCAATTATTAGAGTAAAATGTTTTCTTACATCTAGGGATTTTTACTGTGAAGGGGTGAAATTTTGCTGCTTGTCGGGTTTGTCAGGGGTAGTTACGTCGAGGGGGTACAAGAGCTTGTAGTTCGTCAGAGCATCTATCATTAAAGTACTTGTAGAACAGGCAGAGGGATTTATTTAGTCGATGGGACAGAGGTTGAAGCCTACCTGCTAGTGTGGAAGAAACTAGTAGCAGATGCAACAGCACAAATGTGGCAACAATATTCCATACATGGTCTCAATTATAGATACATGTCAGTCAAAGTCCTCATTTCAACAATCAGTTCTACAGAAACTGGAACATTTCGGTGGCGTTTTATTCCTTTTTGGTAGTCCTTGAAGGTCCATCCTCTCAAACTTTTCCTCACCTTTTTGGAGTTGAGTAAGTTTATTGCTTACACCTTAGCTGTGCTGACCAGAGAATATCAAATTCTTTTTTTTTTAAGCCAATGTGCTCCTCTTTAACGACGCTGATTTGCATCTCCTTAACCTGCTGACTGTATATCATATCTTTCTATGGCGGGAACGAATTAAATACTGCTATTCACAGCAGTTATTATCCCAGAATCATGACGTGTACTTCTGTAACATACTTTTGCTAATAGACTTTTTTTAAAATCATACAGATGTGTTTGTTATGATTATAACCGGCCTGCAAGGCTACAACACTATTTGTGAACTATTTTGAAAAACTATTCTATTTTCAAATTATCTTATTTCATATCAACCCTGAATAGTACACAATAACATCATTAATATTGGCAACTTCCAAATAGGCCACGTTTTTACTGAAACGCTCCATACTATGAGGGAGTGGACTTCGATTTCTTCACGAGTCACAACATCGGCTATCCTCTTGTACGTTTAGGATTTCCCTTTTATCAATAATTTAATAACGATGATGATTAATGGGAAAATAATCCTCCGTCACATTCGTTTTATTATTTAGATATGTTTACTTCCTGGCTTACTCAAATATCTACTCCCCCCCAAAAAAAACATTTTGTTTGTTTATTAATCTTTCATTATACTTTCATCTTTCCCTCGGGCGTCTAACTGTCGGCATCATACAGTAATTATTATTATATCACTAAAACAGAAAAAAAAAAAAAAAGAAAGCAATTGTAAGTAAGTGTAAGAAGAAAATTTATCACTCCTTTGACATTACACTCTGATGTCGAAAGCGAGATATATTTAGAAATATTATCTATCTACTTTACGATATTCATGTCATGAAGATAACTTATTGTAGCAATAGAGACAATAAATGAACACTTACTAGCTTTAAGTGTAGAAAGATGTTTTGCATTCAGGATATCCATTTCATAGAGAAAAACAAAAACTTGTGTTAATAAATATAAATTCGTATAGTTGGAACTAATTTGCATACGTAAGCAAGTAATTTGCATGTGTAGAGTGTAGTTGACCTTTACAAAGATAGACAGTAAAACTGTATAGCGAAGAAAAAGTGCTGGTCTTGGGAATTTGTCAGTGTTATTACGGTGTAATTTGAACAGGAGTTCCTTCTGAAATTGTAAACTCATTACAGCTACAGGAGATTTTTTTCTCTCTCCCTACCTAAAACCAAACGAAACTTCCATAAGCAAAGTTTTATAACTAGAATTTTCCTAGAATTGACCGTCTATGAAATACAACACCGCGGGGCTGCTTCCCATATAACTACAACATAGTCGTTTCAACTCTGATATAAATAAATTCATGTTGAACCGCCCTCGTAAATAATCATCCTGCCCAATTACTACCATCATTACCAATAATCACGGTGTTGTCTCACTCGTTACCTGACACTCAATTAACCTTCATCCTTGAGTGACTTTTGAGCCTTGATAGGTGGTGGCTCCCTAGTAAAAGAAAATATATATCTTTTATTCTCATACTTATATACTCATATACATATATATACTTTAACACACGGTTTTCAATACATTTCCTGCGATTAAATACTTTGTTAACGGAACATCTTGTTTATTATGTATAGTACATACACGACACGTAATAACTTTTCTTTTATAAGCATGAAAAGGGTATTATTTTAAATTAATAATTAATGTTTCTTTTTTAACATTAAAAACGTTATACATAAAAAAGAATACATATCTTTGTGATTTTGATTTCGTGTCCTTGAATTGCAACTCTTTTTACCCGTAAACATAAGTGTTATAAAATCCTACAACAGTCCAATAAATTTACTTAACCTACGAAGTGCTTTCAATAAGTTTCCAGACTTTTTTCGTATGGGCACTTCTATTGATAGTACGCACATTAAACTGCAGTCCCCTTCAAAGTAATCTCCTCCGGATGCAATGCACTTTTTGTACCGTTCAACAACTTCTGGAAGGCCGCATGAAAGTCCTTTTGTATGAGCGTATGAATGACCCTCATCATTGCCTCTTTGATCTCCTCAATTGTCTCATAACGACAGCCTTTTAAGGTTTTCCTTGAGGGAATAACTAAGTCACAGGGAACAAGGTCTTGACTATAGGGAGGGTGAGGCACTGTCTTGATGCCCATCTTGGTCAAATAGTCTGTGACAAGGATGGAGTTGTGGACTGGTGCATTGTCATGGTGGAAATGTCACTTACCAGATTTGAAGAGTGCTGACCTCCTCTGACAGAATCTTTTCCTGAACTTCCTTAAAACTTCAAAATAGTATTCTTTGTTAAGTGTTTGTCCAGTAGGGAGCCAGAGTATGTAGATTATGCCTGTGCTGTCAAAATCGGGAGCATCATAAGTTTCTGAGTGGATTTGCTCTGTCTGACCTTCTTGGATCTGGAAGAACCAGCATGCTTTCACTGGATACGCATATATACGCTCATATCTCACTTTCAGTTATTTTGGTTGCCTTGCATTTAAATTCATGTTTTTTTGTTTTAAATAGTCATGCTAAATTGTCAGTTATTTAAACATATTTCTCATTTAAGATGTCCCCTGATTTTTGCTCGTATGATATTTCCCTTCATTTTACCAATCATTTGCTGGTTGTTCTGGTACATGTTATAGTTGAGATTAGTGTTGGGACGATTAATCTGAATTAGAAAAACGGAAACTTTTGTAGTATAGGGACCGACATCAGAATCGGTATGAGAATCAGAAAAATTTGTGCTTTTTTTCGATGCCTTAAACGATTCATTTTTTTTTCTTTTTTTGCTAGTCGTTTGTTTGTTTTTGTTCAAAAATTGATTTGCCATTGCTGATACTAATAATAAAATAATAAATATTTATTAATTTTAAACAATCAGTAACACTAAAATCAACAGCTCACCCCCACCTCCACATGTGTGTTTTTATGTTTATGAAAATATATCCACATATTATATAGATTTATATTCTAACCCAAAAAATAAAAAAAGAAACAAACAGATCTAAATATTTAGAGATGTTAAAAGAATCGGTAATTATATGGGAATCGGGAATTTAGAACAGAATTAGTAATTGTATCGGAATTGGGGAAAATATTTCAATCGTCCTATCACTATTTAAGATATTCATATAGATAAAGTCTCGATAAATGTGATGCACACACACACATACACACACATATTTATATATATATATACATATTTATATATATATATATATATACATATATATATATATATATATATATATATATATATATATATATATATATATATATATATATATATATATATATATACAAGAATGAATACTCGTCCAAGGACAATAAAAATTAATTTCCGCGAGAACAGAATATTCTTGCACCAATTTTATGTCACCTTACAAAGATTAAAATCAGGATATGATGCTATTAAAACTTATGTCTAAAATTCTTATTCTAATTCTGATAAGAATCCAAAATATGATATTGATTCTAGAAAATATCACAAATTTAAGGCTTAAGTTTAATGGATCTTAAGAAGAAACTGAAATTCTAGGAATCTAACTTAGTTGGCTTCTAATAACTATGGATAAAATTCAATACAAATCTGTAATATTTGAATTTTCGAATAGGGTTTGTGTTCATATTATATCTCTAAAATATTTAAAATACTCGAATGGGAACTGAAATTTGAAGAATATTTTTTAATTGATATCTAATAGCTATTGTTTAAGTTTCACAAAAATGTGAATGTGCAAACCCTCTTTAGCTGTTTTACATAAAACTAAATTAGGCACAATATAGTTCACATTAATCACTTTTTTACATATTAGCTGAGTTACAAAAATTCATAATTATCGTTTTGTTAGTTTAGAATTGCATCTTATACATACAAGTATATAAACATATATACATATCGAACTTTGTGTAGAGAAATAGATATAAAGAAATAAATGTACACAGCAAATGTTGAAAAAAATAATACAAAGAAATTCTAAATATAAATAAAATCATAAATTAGTGTATTACTATGAATCCGCTTTTTTTTCTTCTTTAAATTATTTGCAAATGATTACAACTTCGATGTTGCACATGTGTATTCAAAAATCGAACTTTGACATTTTGCGTGTCTTGGCATTCCCGCCAGCTTATTTTGCGAAGTTCATTTTTTCTTTTTTTTTTTTTTATTCTGTTCTATTCCACAGCTGAGATATTTTGAACCAAAATCAACTTAGATGATTTTTCTGCCACAGCCATTATTTCTTCCACTCATTTTTCTTGGTTATTCCTACAAATTTTGCTGTCTTACGTAACTCTCTAGTCGGAAAGTAGCTTCACCCTTCTCTTCCCTTGGCTTCAACTCCAATTATTTTTCTCTGTCGTAACCTTTCCTTTCCAACTTGCACTTCTCTGGTAGTGTTCCACTTCCTTCCAGTCCGGATCTGTATTTGGGATGCCGTTATTTTAAGGTCCCTACGTTCCCTATATTGCTGATGAGTCAGTATGAACTCTTATTCCAGGCCACTGAAAGGAAGTTGCAACACATTGGTGGTTTCAAATAATGCTGCATTATTTTTGTTAACCACAATAACCTTCGAATGTTTATGCTAACTGCTGTCTCTATCTTTACCACGGTTGCTATAGAAACTGGATACATTAGTAAACGCTACAATATAGTATTTTGTTAAATTACGGCCCTAAATCATGCTGTTGAACCTGACTTTTTATTTTGTTTAGGCATCCTTTATATATTTTGGTAGTTTGATGAACGGGGAGTTTTTTTTATTAAAAACTTTTGAATTTTTTCTTGTATGTTTGGAGGATTTTGTTTCGAATTTTTTTAAAATGAGGAATAAAAATTTGGATTTTGTTTGGTTATTCAGACTACTATTCTTATGTTGGGTGTTATTCTTACAACGTTTCGGCTGATGTAACCTCCAAACTTTTTTCACTTTTACAGGTGCATCTGATCGAACTATGCATTCTATACGGGATTTCTAAATTAACTTTTTTTCTCCATGAGAGTTGATTGTTCTCGTTTTGTCAGCAATGACTTGATAAAAATTTAAAGTAATTTTTATTTTACCTTTCATTATAAGATTTGTCAGAAACTGATGATCAATCGAAGCAGAATAAGAATCAACTTCTAGACCCATGATTTTCATATCTAAGTCAAATCGTTATTTTAGATGAAATTAAAAGATAGAAATGTGGTTGATTGACAAAAAAAAAAAAAAAAAAAAAACGATTAAAACATTCACGGCTTATAGAAGCTGGCTTTAGAACTCGTTTTGTTTGAGATTAATAGATTTTTCGAGAATAGCAATAACGATAAAAACGAAATGTTATGTACTCAGACGTACGTCTCCATCATACAGTATATCGATACTCTATGGCTGACTGGGTAGCTTCTGTACATTTATATCGGATCTACCTCTGCATTTCATGTTTATAAAGAATGTGTCTTCTGTAGTATCAGACCTGATGAAATGGTTCATTGTAGGTATAGGCCGCTTCATACCCTTCAAAATGTTCCATCAAAAAATCCCTAACAGCCAGCCATGGTTCTCTCCAGAATGTGCTGCTGCCATTGTGCACAGAAATCACTTTTTCCATTGCTTTCAACGCAATAGATGTACTGAGATAAAAGCCGCTTTCAGGACTGCCAACAACCACTGTAAAAGAGTAATAAAGAATGCTAGAGAGTTGTATGCTCATTCCATCAAGTCCAAAGTAGCTTAGCAGTGGTTTGGTTCCAACCAGTTTTGGCAAATAACAGACAGGGTCCTAAAGAAAAGTGTGTGCTCTATCCCAACTATCATCAATGGATTTGAGGTAATCTCGTCAACATCAGACAAAGCCAAACTATTTGCCAAGAACTTTGCTGCTAATTCTACCTGATGCGATCAAGGCCACCTGTATCTGAAAACATGCTATGTAACATACAAATATCTGTGCATGGTGTTGCCGAGCTAATCAAAAATCTTGATTCCAGTAAAGCAACCGGCCCTGATGGCATTCCATAATTTTTGTATATATATATATATATATATATATATATATATATATATATATATATATATATATATATATATATATATATATATATATATATATATATATATATATTGTGCTGAAAAAGCTTCAACTAGAACTAGTTCCCATACTTACAAAGCTGTTTTAGCATAGTCTTAAGGAGAATTGTTTCCTAATACTCTGGAAAACCTTATCAGTATGCCCCGGATTTAAGAATTAATGTAATCGGTCATCTTCCTTTCACTATAGACCAATAAGTTTCCTGTGCATCATCAGTAAGTTGCTGGGATATGTGTTACATGGAGAGATAGTAAACCACTTAAACAAAAATAACCTCCTTTAGTGACATGCAATATGGTTTCCGTTCTGCTAGATCTACAGCTGATGTTCTAACGGTTATTAGATTAGCAAATCTCTCGACTGAGGCTTCTTTTCTAGGGAAATTGCTCTTGAGATATTTAAGGTCTTTGATAGGGTATGGCATAAAGGTCTACTCCACAAGATCCCCAGCTACAGTATTACTAAAAATGTCTTCTCAATTATTAAATCATTTCTCCCTGATAGGTTCATAAGTAGTGGTTGATGGACAGAAATCCGAAGCTCACATTATTAATGCTGGAGTCCCTCAGAGTTCCATCGTTTCTTTCTGATCGACATCAATGATCTTGCAAATCATATCTTAAGATCATTCATAGACATTATGTTGACGACACTACCATCTATGGCAACACTTCACAGGCCATACATAACCAAGTTATCTTTGATTCTCTCTCCTCTGGTCGTGATCACATGGTTCAATGGGAAAAGAGGTGGCTGGTTAATTTTAATGCATCTTAAAGTAAGCTTCTATCTTTATATCATCAACGCTCTGATTCTCGTCTGGCATCTCGTCCTGGG
Organism: Euprymna scolopes; assembly: GCF_053919585.1. Taxonomy (NCBI): domain Eukaryota; kingdom Metazoa; phylum Mollusca; class Cephalopoda; order Sepiida; family Sepiolidae; genus Euprymna; species Euprymna scolopes. The sequence goes on from NC_136483.1 coordinate 50,653,321, forward strand.
GAGGCTCCATGTTTTGAAAGCTTCTGCGTCTGATCTTTACTCCTGATCTGAAATGGAACATGTACAACAAATCCGTTGCCAAGATGGCTGGAAAAATGGTCGGATCATTCTACCCCTCCACTAGATAGCTTACTGCTGATGCAATTCTCTATCTATATAAGAGCCAGGTACGTGCATGGATTGAGTACTGTTGCCACATCTGGGCAGAATCTACTAGAAGCAACTTATCCTGCCTTGTCAAGCTCAAAATAGACTTTGTAGCCTTGTGTGGAATACCCTTTTCTCTTCCCTGCAACCTCTTTTTCATTGCGAGCCTGTCTTTGCTTTATCGCTATTTTCATGGCAAGTTCTTGTCTGACCTCCAGTCTATGGTCCCCCTTTGCCAAACTTTCATGAAAAAAACTCGTTTAGCTTAAATCACTATCAATAATTTTCCCCACTCTTTATTTGTGCCTAGCATAAATGTAGTTTCTATGAACAAAGCTTCTTTCTTAGAAATGCACGCCTGTGCAACTCTCTTTCGTTGCCCTGCTTTCCAGCTAAGATATTGTTGTCTTCAAGTCCAACGTAAACAAGTTCTTGATGAGTCATCCCCTTATGTAATCCAATTCATCAAATTTCCAATACTAACGATTATTACGGTATTGTCCCATTAATTACTGTGCATTCATTAGGCCTTACCCTCGAGTGGCCTCTGGGCCTTGATAAGTGATAGCTCCTTTGTAAAAAAAAAAAAAAACTCTGGTGAGCTAACCATAAATAACTCACCTGAAAAAGATCGTCAAATATGTCATGCATCTTGACATGACGATATGCACAAGTGTGATATCATTAATGTAAGCTGTCTTTCATCTCCTTTTACACAATCTCACAAGGATATGTGATTTTTATTGTACTGTTTTAACAGAGATCTCAACACACCCATACTCCTGTTACAATAAACACTTCAAATTATATGTAACAACATATTCTCACATCTCACACCAAATATTTGCATCGTTCATTACTTTGACTCCCATTTATTGAACAAGCTGCTACACATCGTTTGTATTTACTAAAGTGAGAATGAGTAGTTTGTCTCTTTTTTGTGGGTTATCGTTGAGAAAATGACCTTCACTGACAATCGCATGAAGAGAAAATAATTTCAGTCGCCATGTTCCTAAGCAGAACTATACACGTGTGTTACAATAGTGTGGCCAAGTAAAGTGCATACATATAGCGGTTTGCGAAGATGCATGTCTAAAACGACATCGACACATGAAGCTGCATGGGTTACATATTAGAAGAGGTGTAAATGTTATTTCACCAGGCCAACTCTTGATTTGAATAGAACGAGTGCATAGGGGTCAAATGAAATGGCATGTCCTATCAATTCCTGTGTGAGCAATCCTAACTTATTTGGCTTTCATTCAAATCTGCTCTTTCCTTAATCAGGTGAGGAGAAATCCTTCCTGATTAGGGCAATTTTAATTTTTGTTTTCTTCGAATTGCTTATTCTTGGAAAGCTACATATCATCTATATAAAAAACGACCTTGTGTCTAACTTTACCTTCGTGAAAAGACAAGTAAATATCGATTCTTATTTAACCCATTATAATGAAAATATACAATTATATTTTTACATACAAATGTCTCTTGTCTTTCTTTAAACATGTTGGCATTATACTATTCTTCTGTGGACCAAGGTAGATGTAAGAGCAACGTTTGTACCTTTCTTAGCAGCCAAGGAAATAAGTCTTTACTTTGTAAAAGAGACTGTTTCGCTAGAAATATCAAAATATATTCTTTATCCATTCAGACTATACAGCAATAACAAGAAAGTGAAAAATATACAAGTTTTATAGAAGAACATATTTATATCTTCTGTCCACAAATACAAATATATTATTTAAAAAAGATAAATATAATACAAATTAATGCATTGTGATTCATGATGTTATTGCTCTTTACCAGTCAAATATTAATAATGATAAACAAACATAACATTCGAAACACTTTAAGTTTAGACTGAATAATATTTTGAAGATGAACATTTCAGGAGCGATTATATTTCCCAAAAAAGGTCTAGTATGGGAACAATCTCCAAGATGGCACCCTTGAGATTATAATTCTCTTTATCGATATTGAAAATACTTAGATTCACAGCTGGAAGCTGTCTGTAGTATATTTTATCCCGACATCAATGGCCAGGGAGCTTGTTTTTTTATTTTTAAATCATTCTTCTTTCTTCTAATTTTGAGCAAATGCCAACAAAATTATGCATACAAAATATAAGAACAAACTATTATTATTGAACCACATACAATGACAGAAATCAAATAAAAGTATAAAAAAAAATAACTTTACATATTAACTCTCTCGAGATATCCGTCACAAAATGTAGAATAAAAGAATATACTCACTTTTACAGAAATAGTTTGTAGTGGTTGATAAAGTGTATTATTTTGCCTTAATTTTGGAATCTCATCAAATGAAGTATAGTAATTAATAGCGCATACACATGATAAAGTAAATTCGTATGCACCAGTATAGTACAACCTTTGATCGGCTCGATTCTGTTGCTGGCATTGTTTTGTTTTTCAGGTTTTTCTTGATCCAGGTACTTGCAGATGAGACCGCATGAAAGTAGCTAAAATCTATGGTGATGTGATGAAATACAGGTCGTCAATCTGCGTCATTATCTATCATACTTCATTGCTGAAGATATGTTTTGAATTGAAAGTTATATTTACTTTTAGAGTACTTACCGATGGGTAGCTAATCTGTATAAGTCCTGAAGATGATATAGAGTTTTCCGTATAAGTCTTGAACTTAAAAAATTTGCAGTAGATCGTTCTTGTATAGACACAAAGAATAGAATTCTAACAAATCCAGTTTTTTTTATGGGGCGATTTCTGTTTCTGTTTTTTTTTTTTTTTGCAAAGCAGAATATGGCCCCATTTGATTGGTCAGTTCCTATTGCCAGTGTCTTTAAATAGAACCTTCCAACTTTCTTCAACCATACTCCCTTATTTTATCAAAAAATATTGCGACATGATTCGAACTTGTTATGCTCAGGTAGTCAGTAATTTAGTGTCACTGCCACAATATAAATACACGGTAACACAAAGCAATCCACAGTGATTCATTTTTATATAAACAAAACAACTCTGTTTTATTTTTTTAGGTGATGAATAACTTGAATGAATGCGAATTTATAGTCAAGTGTTGAATTATGTATTGATTTAATAAATTTTATGATCTATTGAGTAAAATTATATATATTGTTGATTTGCCTTTGTAGTGGAGAGAGAGAGGGAGAAAGAGAGAGAGAGAGAGAGAGAGAGAGAGAGAGAAGTAGGCAGAAGAAAAATAGCGCACTATACCACGATGAGTCTATAGAATTTTGTGAAATAGGTTTGTGGGTTATTTTCTCATCTAGGTTCCTAACCCTGTACTTATGCTTTGATTCTGTGAATGCAAGAATGCATTTTTTACTACCAGAGAGCATTCCTTAGTTTCAACAATAAATCAATAGTTCCCTATTTTATCTCAATTTATTTTGTTTTTATAATTTACTAATAAATCGAAATTGACTAGGACAGCTTCTGAATAAGTAAGAATCAACATTTTGCTCGACTTTTCCTGACTGTTTGTGTAAACAGCCGAAAGATACTAAAGTGCTTATTTCAATCAAAGGGCGAGAAAAAAGACAAGTTAAATGATATGGTAGACAAAAAAGTAATTTCTCAGCAAAGTACAGTCGGCATTGGCAGTGGACCACGTGTTTTATGCTAAGTGATAGCCCGCCTTGTAGGTGATAAGATATAACTTGAAAGATGAAAGACCCCCGGCATAGTTGATAATAAAGTTTATTTGGAAAAAGGAGGTTTCAGAGAGAGAAAGAAAGAGTAAGGAAAAAGAGAAATAAAGAGAAATGTGGTTTAAGAGAGAAAAAGAAAGAAGAGAGATTTAGAAGGAGAAAGAATAGAAAAACAATAGAAGAGAAAGTGTAATCTCTAAACGATAGAGGAGGAAATGCTAATCTCTAAGAGATGGTTGTCGAAATTAGGGTTCCATAGAAAGCATTTTGTTTGGCAAATGAGCAGAGATTTCGCTTACTAACTGTCACTGAGTATACAGCTCAGCTTTGGGTTGCCGCCCAGGGCTAGATAATCTCTTAAAAAGAGTTAAGTTTAAAAGCTCTTCCTCCTTCGACTAAGAAGCTGTCTGAACGAATCTAAGTGAAAATATCCTCCATCTTGAAACCGGTAAGAACCCAATGAAGTAACTTTCCGTTGCATAAAGTGTACCATTAAATATGTTATAAATAATTATTCTCGTTTATAAAAAAATGATCTCTCAGTTATTATTGAATTACTTTGATTTGAAAACCCACCTACACCACAACTAGCTCAGACTGAACTGAGAGAAACAATATACCAGCCATTCACCAAAGCACTTACGAGAAGAACTCAAACCACATAATCTGACGACGAAAGGCCAGCCAGCGTGTTAAATATATTGCCAAACGGACTTAAGGCCATGCACGTTTTGTACACTCTGAGCCCCAGAGCGGTAGTTCCAGTAACAAGTGGCTGATTATATTTAGTAAGGTTCATCAATAAACGGAAATAAGGGTGTAACATTTAGAGACTGGAGACAGCTTAGAAACACTAATTGGTCCCATGAAGCAGAATTGGGAAAAAGACCACCCCACCGGGGTAGGTGTTCATGTGTTTATGAGCCGATGAAAGGGAACTGTGATACACTTCCATGATAGCTCATGACACATTAGAAGCTAATGTTTTATTTGTAACACCATCACAAGAAGATTGACATACAGGATCAACGTGCTCTATCTCTATCTGGTTCGATCCTTCAACAGATTAAGCCTTTCTAAGAAATATTGCTTTCAAGACGGCTGAGAGACGCCATCTACTCCCTAGAGTAAACATTCAGGATATCAGAGAGAGGAAGAGAGACTAAAAGGTACTTCACCTTTGTCCAAGAATGACATGGAAGTATACAAGGCAGATGTGCTTATTTCCCTTAGATATTATATATATATATGCGTACCTAAAACATACAAAATTCCTGGTCTTCCAAAATGGTCACCTATTTAGTACTGGCAAGGGGATTAACTTTGGTGATCTAACGAGAACCGGTGTGCGTGTGTCAAGCTGATTATAATATATACTGAGATATTTCTGTAAATTAATGAAAAATATGTATTTTTTGAAGATACCAATAAAAGTATATTTTTAAAACTTTATATTACTCTGATTGTTTTTTTTTTACACTACCGGAAATTTATTTATTTTCGACAATCTTCATCCATTAAAAACGTATACAGGAAAATGGATAGTTATAAATAAAAATTAAAAAACGAACACATTGAACCTGAGGATCTGAATAAAAGATAATGCTTTGTTCGTTGATTGAGTGACAACACAGCAGCACTATGTCAGCTTCCTGCCGAGATGTTTACTTTACACCTTTCAAAGATAAAGACAATATAAAAGTTGTTGTTTTGTGTTACTGGTGTCTATCTTCGCCCTGCAATAACAGAAACCTTTAACAATAACGATGCAGACGAGATTTTCTTTACTTCCATTGTGACGCTTCTACAAAGAAAAATGAATTACGACAAACTTGCTATGCAGACCCCAACAAATCATTTGTTAAACGAAAACTGAAAGATTGTAAGGACAAAACTATGTTATTTAGCTTCGAATAAACAATCGCATCTTTTTTTCATTTGCCCCTATTCTTTCAGGACTTCATTCATTTTTCTTTTCGTTTCGTTTTACAAACATTGACCAGTTTTTTCTTTCTTTCTGTAAAATCATTTGTTTTATTTCTTTTGTGACTATTGTTTAAAGACTTTCTATTTCTTTCATCAAACACTAATGATTATTCCTTTCTTTAAACATCAGCCATTTTTTCATTATTTTGTAAAACATCGACAATTTTCTTTATCTCGTCATACATAGGTTAATGTTTTTCTTTCTGCAAATATTCTGGATATCTTCTTTTTCTTTCATAAAACATTGTCTGCTATATCTTCCCTTTGTCAATTAGTAGTTAAGTTTTTTTTCTTCATATATCTGCCATTTTTCTTTGCTTCTTAAAGCGTCCACAATTTTTCTTCCATCAAATATAAGACATTATTTTTTTATTATAAGAAAAAAAATTGATTTTTTTTTTCAAAACATCGACAACTTTCTTTCTCTCGTTAAATATAGAACATTATTTGGGGGCGGGGGTATAATTTTACAACATTTTTTTACACATTTTATTCTGTTTTTTTTTTCCGAAATATAGATCCTTTTTTTTCCTCTTATTAAATATAGGACATTATTTCATTCTATCATAAGACATTGGACATGTTATATTTCGTTTTTACACATCAGTCATTTTTCTGTCTCATTAGACATAGAACATTATTTCCTTTTATTTTAAGACATTGGCTATTTTATATATTTAACTTTACACATTAATAATTTGTCTATTCTATCAAATATCAGACATTATTTCATTTTATTTTAAGACATTGGCATTTTATATTTCTCCGTTTTTTACACATTAGCCATTTTTCTGTCTCATGAAATATAAGAGATTATTGTTTTTATTCTGTTAGACATTGGAACGTTAAATTCACAGTATAATGACGTATGAAAGCGAGACCTGATCATTTAACCGTGAGAACAGCTGTTGCTTGAAGAGAAATGAATGTGTATTATGAGTATTAAAGACAGGTTTCGTTCTGATGACCTCAAAGCAATCTGTATAGTGTAGAGAGCTGTGTGTAGAGAATATATGTGAATAGAAGATTTTGTTGGAAGAATGGATGAGAGTTATTGGGTTAGTAGATGTAGAACAGTTAATGTAAAAACTTCTGCTCACAGGGGAATGCTAAGAAAATATGAAAGAAAGTGATAAAATGGACTTGATGGAAACATGGATAAATAAAGACCTTGCCAGAGATATATTATTTTTTAAGTCAATTTATTAAAGCCGTCCAACGTATGACAGCATGTAAAACGAATGTTATACCGAATATAATGATAATTTTAACCAGCGGCACTTTTTTTTATCTTTTGATCAAATATAGGACATTAATGCTTTCTATTGTAAGATTTTGGACATTTTCTCTTTCTTTTATTTCAAACGTCGGCCATTTTTTTTTTGCTCTTCAAACATTGCTAATTTTTCCTTTATTCTGCAAATATCTTTTCTTACTTCAGTCATCAACTATTTTCTCTTGTTTCGAACATCGATATTTTTTTTCTACAGACATTGATCATTTTCATATTTTTATACAAACCCAAGTAAGTTCTCTATTATCACTAGCACCTCAGCCACAATCGTGTTTCCCTTCTCAATAACAGAATGAACGTGCCAATTAATTGCGCCTACATTCACCCACTGATGGTAATCACGAAATCCATTTTTGTTTCGTTTGGCTGTCTATGGTAAGGAGTACTTAGAATCGTCTAGTGCAACGCAACTGTTCACACACATACATATTGTTATCATTGTCAATGGCAAAGTTCACGTTTTGTCTCGAACACAGCCTACACATATTTTTTCTGGGAAGCATGATCCATCTTTGCACGTATGAAGCAATGCGTATCACTCTTCCGACGTTGAGAGTTTAAAGTTCTCTTTCTATTGAGAGACTCCTTGCACTTTACCCTCGTCTTCGTAGATCCACCGTTCGCATATAAATGGAATGAAGCAATGTTAATTTTAGCAGTTTGCCCAACGAATCATGTGCGGAAAATTAGAATTTACATGTAATGCTAATAAGCCGTATGTTTAGAACCTTTAATCGAATGTTGATCAAAATCCATTACTTGATTTTGATTCTAGAAATTAAGGCTTTAACTAAGAAGAAACTAAAATTGGTGCCTAATGACTATGGATCAAATTCGATTGACATCTTATAAAGCTTAATTGTCAAATGGGAGGCTGTGCCATATTGTTCCTCTTAAAATCTTTTAAATAATCTAAAGAAACTAAAATTAGGGGAAGCTTTATTAAAATACTCATTCTTACAATTTCATAAAAATCGCAGGTATTTAAATTTTCACTGAACTCTTTCCCCCCACTTTGCATAAACTAAACAAAATTAAATGTAGCCCACGTCATCCACCTTAATTCATACCAGCCGTATGCTTAACAGTTGAGTTTCAAATTTCATAATGATCGATTAATTAATTTCGCAGTGAATCCTCTACATACAAATATATACACATATAAACATAGGTAGTTTTATAGAAATAGAGCTATCTGATAAATGATGTGAAAAATAACAAACTTCTGGTGAATGATTTCAATTCTGATTGGTTGAAAACATCGTTATTTTCTGTCATATCACGTGACTTCTATGTTTGCGCGAATGTTGTTATTATATGTAAATTCTATCGTACTGGTTATTTAGTTCATGTCCGTTCTTTTCAATTTCTTTCTTGGTTTTTTTTTTTGACAACTTTGTTTTTGTTTGTTTTTTGGCAATCTATTTTTTGTTGGTTTTGTTTTCTGACAACGTTACTTAGTAGTTTTGACCACACGCAAAAAAGTGTTTTGGCTAAGATATCAGCTCTAAAAATATACAAAACTAACATTCGTCGGTCATCGAAGAAAACTAAAGACGGAGAAAAATCAAACCGTTTTTATATCAATTATTTTATTTTATATTATTTTTTTCATTCATTATTGATTTTGTATGCACTTAGCGCCATTTTATTTCCGTTCAAATGTCGGTGTACGACATAAGTTTATATTTCCTCCTTAATCCATACAAAAACAAACCGTGTCCTTGGGATGTTTTTCTTAAAGCACTGGTCCTCACATTTTCTGCCATTGATATCTTCAGCGGTTGTCGCTTTGTGGGCAATTTTTAGTGTGCCGGCAGCAAACCCTTTCAGTAGCTATTTTGCATTGAGTTTTCTCCTATTTACTTTTCTCCCCACTAGGGTAAAGCTAGATATCACATCATTGTTTTCAATGTGGGGGATCACAGCTTCCCAAATTTATTCCATGAAACAAATTATTCGGACTTTTCTTTTTGTTTCTTTTTGTGTTATATAGACGACACTAATAAAAAAAATTAATATGATTATTTTATACATTCATTCATGCAAGCGGTGTTCTGCCTGCAACAGAAATTGACGGTTATGACTCTGTATCTATCTGTCTTCCTCGGGGCATTCATGAATTCCTTGTTGCTTATCATTCAGAACCCCATTCATAATGTTTTTCGAAAGTGTTTTGATGCATTGACATAACTTTCTTTGCAGTTGTCCCGACAGTCAGTTTCCTTTTGTCCGTGCAGTATTCGTATTAGGCGATAGTCCCGAGCATTACCCAAAGGAATCCTTTACGCAACACAATGAGATACGAAACCATGAACAGAATTATGCTTCCATATTACATCAGTTTCCTGCTTTCCATGACCAGACGAGCGGAGGGAAGGGGCGCTTTTCTTTTCCCATGATAGTAGTGCTCTCCTGCCACTTTATAGAGTGTCTAGTATTCCCAAATGGTCGCCGATCTGATACTGGCTATGCTCGTCGTTGCTTAACTGATATAATTATGCCATATATATTTTATACATTAGTAACTTTTAAATAGCAAGTGACAAATTTTGAGTCCAATCGGATTAATAGTTATAATTACAGTTGTTTTTACGTGAAACGACAGTTGCAAATTCTCAAAACAATGGAAAAATCTGAATTTTGTGTATTGAGAAAACATCTGTTTTCTACGAAAAACAATGGTTTGGTAAGTATTATTTAGACTTAACTCCATCGGAACCAATAGTTAAGAATTGGTATGCTGACTTAGAATCAGTGTATCACCCTGAAAGGAGACTATGTTGAGGAATAAAGTCACAGTTTTGTATAAAAGTTTTTTTTTAATAGTTAGCCCTTGGTTCATTGAATTATGTGTAATTCAGGCTACAAACAACTTATCTCAGTTGGACACGTAGGTGGGTATATATGAGCAGTTCGTAATACATGGCAAGATAAATAACTAAATACAAATACACTGAAGACAGATTATGATTGCAAAAGTGTAGTATCTGTTCTGAGAGACTGGTTTGTCCTCAGTCAGTGAACGTGAAATGCTTTTAGACTGAGACAATTTTTATTTTTGTCTCAACCCAGAGTGCCCTTTTTTGTGAGTTTGATTTTCTCCACATTAAAAGCTTAATTTTTGTTTAACTGTCGTCCTCCTAATGAAGCAATTAAATAGGGACTCTATGCAAAAAAAAAAAAAAAATAGGAAAAAACTGATATGTGTAGAAAACGGTGTGACCAATAGGATAAAATATGCAAATATATGACACAAAAGACAAAAAGGCTGATTACTCTCAACAAATGCACTACACCATTAAAAATATATATAGAGAGATAGCAGTGAAATTAGGAACCAAAATCATAATGGGATGAGAACAAAAAATCAAATGGACATACTTACGAAAAACACTGAAACAGAGAAATACGAATCGCTACTGACAGATAAAAAAAATGCAATCAGAATGAACTATATAAAAGTAAAAAAACACCAAAAAGTAAATGTAGACTTTGTGGAGAAAGAAATGAAACATTAAACCTCATCATAAGTGAATGCAACGAACTAGTGCAAATGGAATATAAAAACAGACATAACTATGTCGAGAAAATAATTCACTAGGAACTGTGCAAACGACTGCACTTTGGCTATGCAAGCATATGGTACAGACACAGAACAGCAATCAGTCACTTCTGGGGATTGCAATTCAGAGCACTTTTCTTTGTCTTGACAGAGTACAAAGTCAACTTTAAATCTAGTGGGAAATATCTTTTCTGTTTCTTACAGACCTTTTTCTCACAGAAGTTTCTTTTTCTACTTTATCGTTATTTCTGTGAAAGATGCTCGATAAACTGTAATCTCTTGTAAAACATTCATAGCAAGAACTCGTCTCTCTATCTATATTTTTCCATTGTGTACCCAGTATCAGGCAGAATTTCCATGAACAGTTCTTTCCAGAAACATTTTGTCAGTAGAAGTACTTCCGTGGGAATTTAACCACAATCGTCTGCAAATATGATGTCAACAAATACTTGCTATAAACTTTACCCATAAATAATCAAACTTTGTTAATTTTATAAACAGTTTCAATCCTCTAATATTATTCTTTATCATCAACACTTATGCTTTGGCTTTGATAAGTGGTAAAACATTAATAATAAAATAGGATTTAAAAACCAAAGGCATGCAATCCTCTGCGATATGGAAATACAAACAGTCAAAATCACCCAAGCAAGGAGACGAGGAGAGGCAAGATAATAAGGCCCAAGAAGAAAAAAAATATACCAGTAAAGTTTTCTCTCCCAGCACATCACAATTTGGCACTGAATGAAGCTGAAAAATTAAGCTAACATCAAGTTTTACAGAGAGTTGATTGAATATGAGATGAGAAAAAATATTGTAATATCAATAACAACAGTTTCCATTTTAACTAGAGATAGTCAGAGGAGATATGTTAATCACAAGCCCTTTTACGACTACTCAAATCACTGGGTTCAAATATTTCATTGTATAAATAATTTTCGTTTTGCCGTTTGTGAAATTTTAAGATGCTCAAATATATAATAATTACGGTTCTGAATTTTGAGATGAGGATTGATTATTCGTATTATTGTGATTCTTTGAACTGCTGTTCTCATCCTGAGTGTTATTTGCACAATGTTTCAGTTGACGCAATCTCCGATTTTTTTTTTTTTTCCATGTTTATCTAGTCGAACTCGAGAATCTTTCTGTTAAACTCGGGAATCTGCAAGGAATTTCGAATGGAATCCTTTATTTTATCCATGAGGGTAGCATGGTCTCATTCCATAAGCCATGACCGGGTAGAAGTTCTAAGTAATTTACAATTATATTTTTGGGTTGCTCGCACTGAGGATTGAACTTTCAATCTCCAGAAATGTAACTTTTACAATTAAATTTCATCAAGTACTGCATTAACTGTACCATATAGTCGCTTGCAATTTTATAGTAACGATTTGATTATTTTATAAGATGAGTGTAGTTTTTATTTTCTTTCAGCCTCTTTATAAATAATACTTTGGAGGGTATTAAGAAAATTGTGGGTTTCTTTTTTGTAAGTATTATTAACAACTAAGGTTTGCGTTATGCCAACACTCACCATATATTCATTGACAACGCAATGTTAACATTAATAAAAATTTGCCTTCATTATTCAACTGAAAATTCAAAATTTGGTTTCATTTGGTTTGAAAATCTCACTAACCCTTATACTTGAGTAACTTTTGGCCTTGGTAAGTGGTGAACCAATAATATAAAAAAGATGAAGCACCAAAGCGTGTTATGAAGATGCATGACGAGACAATTAACATGTTTTCTAACATTGTTTTTTACCAGACTTCTTTTAAAGCTGGTTTTGATTTCATCTCTTTGTTTTAGTGAATATATTTAAATCAACAAAATGCCCCTTAGTCCCCGCACTCTTCTAAGGAAATGCTCACTATGTTTTGTATAGAACGAACCGAAATCTAATTTGAGAGTTTTTCCCTCTCTTCCATCTTTCAAATGAAAACTATCAATTCAATTCAGTGGGCCATAGCCCCTGTCGTATTCACTCTTTAGTTCAAGACAGAAAACCTAATTTAAATATTCAAATTGATTGTTATATAAACAAAAACATTAGCAGTCAAAACATTGCCGCCTTTTAAAAAATAAGATGGCGATGGTACTATCTTTTGGCAGGTAAAGTACTGCATAATTATATTCCTGTCAGAAGACATTTATTTTTCTTATACGACATATTGCATATATATCTGCATGCACACACACACACACACACACACACACACACACACACACACACACACACACACACACACGTGCGCACACACACAATCATATATATATATATATATATATATATATATATATATATATATATATATATATATATATATATATGTGCAGTATCACCAATACTAAATTATTGCTGATAATTTCCAATACAAGTTTTTTATTCATGCCAAAACACATATTTCTTTCTCACACTGGGACATATAAATAACTATCAGATTTACCCAGTATTTTCTGTTGAATATATATATGTATGTTGGACATATAATACATAAAATAAAGGCAGTTTGATTCGCAAAATTAAACATAAATAGCATTGTATCTAACAAAAGTGTTTTGATTCTAACTCGATTCATTGCTTTTTATCCATACATTATATTCTTTCCATTACAAAATGTAGTAACACTCTCAAATCAAACCTGTTCTCACCGTGGTAGGGACGGGGACAATATGGTAGTTTTAGAGCTATAATAGAATATACTGGCCCCCAGTTTTTTTAAGGTTGCAAACAAACAAATAGTATCGATAGCAACAAGCAGTACATTCAGTAATTATTATTTTTAAGCATACAAAAAGAAAACGGACCAGTTATATTTAAAATTTAGAATATCAAAATTAACATAGAAGTTGACGCCCCAGAATTAACATTGGTAAATTGTATTTCCAATCGTATTCATTTTATTTTTATTTTATTTCCAATTAAACAATCAAATCAGGTTTTCGTTTTACCATTATGCTATGTTAATAACAACTTTATATTGACTAGAAATAAAGTTTTATAAAAACTGAATAGCAACACAATACTGTAATAGATTAACGTAACTCTCACAATAATATAAAAATCTGATAAGGTGTTATTTGTGTACACATTTCTATACCCGGGCAAATCCGAAACGGGACAGCTAGTAACTTATAACATGCGAGAAAGTATTGATTGATAAAACTTGAGTATGTTCTGAATCTCAGTTTGCTTATTTATCGGTTAAATAGTAAAACTACTATTCCTCTAGAAATAGTGTTACAAAAATAATTCCTAGCAATAAGTACTACATAACAATCTTACCTCTGGTTTTAAACTTTTAAATATTTAATTATGAATTTTTATTATCAATAAATAACATATGACTATAAATTGTCTGTTGTGTTATCTGAAAGGTAATTTTTCTTTCATTGAATTAACTTAACATTTTGTCTTAATGTTTAATATTGTCATTTATATAATTTTAAGTACTGTGTAATATACACAATTCCAAATATTGTCTGATTTATTAAATTTCAAAAGTTGTGAGATTCACACAATTCAAAATATTGTGTAATTTACACGATTCCAGATATTTTATAATTTACACAATTCCAAATATTGTAAAAACTGTAATTTACAGAATTGAAAATATTGTATGATTTACACAATTCAAAATATTGTGTAATTTACACAATTTTACATATTGTGTGATTTACACAATTTTAAATATTGTGTAATTTACACAATTTTAAATATTGTGTAATTTACACAATTTTAAATATTATGTAATTTACACAATTTCAAATTTTTTGTTATTTACACAATTTTATATATTGTGTGATTTACACAATTCAAATATTGTGTATTTTACACAATTTCAAATATTGTATGATTTACACAATTTTATATATTGTGTGATTTACACAATTCCAAATATTGTGATTTACACAATTTTAAAGCGTGTGTAATTTACGCAATTCCAAATATTGTGCGATTTCCTCAGGTTGAACTTGTTTTTATTTAAAATATTTTGTCTTTCAGACATATTTTTGTGAACAATAACGCTGTTATATTTGTTTTAAAGAAGTGTATTACTGTATTCTTTAGTAGATTAGTAGGAGACGGCTTTGTCTTGAGTTTAACAAAAAAAATTCATTTCCTAAAATTTCATCCTTACAAAATGTACACAAAAGAAAGCATCACACAAAGCACGACAAAAGTAATTTTAATTATAAAACTAACAATAATTTGTTATGGTGCAAACAACAACAAAAATATATATTGGTCTTTTAGTCCTTTATCACTGTTTTTGTTTTTTTGTCTCAGACAACCATTTTAATTTTTTTTTTTTTACGAATATCTAAAAACTAGTGAAAGACACAAACACCCAACATGATACTTTTTATTATCGTATCACCCCAGGAATAATTTCTTGTTTTTCCTGCAAATGCCAAACAGTTTGGACAACAGGAGCCTGTACTTCTCTCCAAATTTCATCTTATTAAAGAGACTAATTATAACTTAGTGGTGTGTTTATTGATACAACTGAAGGGGTACTAAAGTCACAGCAAGGTACTTTATTGTGTATTTCAATAGACATACACATGAATGTTGGTTTTGGAATTGGAACAATAGAAAATCTTCTAGAAGTGTTTTCTAAAATTATTTAAGATTCATAACTGTCAAAATTACCTAGTGATGCCTAGAAAAGAAGCTTTTACAATCTTTACTATAATGATGTTTTGTGTCTGTAACCCAAACTTAGAATATTTTTGCGTGTTACTGCCGTGCTTAAATGGATTGAAAGAAACGCTGATATAAAAATATAATAAAATAAGATTTTTATTGCTCAGTTTCGACGAGGGAGTGGAGTAAGATAGTAGAGGAATTGGCAGAGGTTAATCTCCTAATCTAGCTAGTCAGCTAGTAATTGATCTTAATTTAAGCTAGTTTATATAATATTTACGGACACCCACGTATTTATCTGTAAACGACCATTCTGAAAATATAATTTGCCTATGGGAACGTGAATTCATTCTATGTTATGGTATATTTAGCGAGGGTGTATTCGCATCTGCAGATAACATTTGCAAATAACTTTTGCAATTACCCCTGCTACAATTAATAAACAAATTATTTTTCGACCAGATATATTCCCATGTTAACCAATTTGGTTGTACTTCTTTCGCTCAGTTGGATGCTTATATTCAGCACGTCTTTTTTTTTTTTATTCCTTACAGGTGCTACTTTTGGCACACCAGGTCCTATATTCTACAATATTATTAAAACGAATATGATATTAATATGTGCTATGGCCGTGAATAAGATTAAGCACATCAAATACCAAGTGTTATAAGGGCAATCACAATTTTCTTCATATGAATTAAGGAACAAACAACTGATTTTCGGATGAGTAATTATCGTGCCAAATAGTAAAAAATCTGCGATGGATTTTACAGAATGTTGAAGGTATTGACGTAATAGAACAAGAGAGTATAATAGGAAGATAGCAGAAGAGACGACATGTGAGTTTCAGTTAATGAAGAACATATAATTTGAATAAAATAAAATACACATCAAATTTATAACATATTCAAATTAAATCAACGTCTCAATATGGAATTCACACCCTTGGCCTTATTCTCTCGTTGACTACGCACTGTTCCAACATTTCAAAATACAACCGCTCTCTTTACAAACGTACATTTTTTTCTCCAACTTTACAACATGGAGAGAAAGAAGAAAAGCAAAAAAAAAAAAAAAAAAGGAAAGAAAAAACAAAATACTGAAGATGGAGTATAGTATTGAAATATATTTATGTTATAAATTTCAAACAAGTAAAATATTTGTTTATTTTCCTAATATTACTTTGTGCTTTGGCTTTCAAGCGCACTTGATGCGTATGTTTATTTTATTCAAATTAAATCAACGTTTCTGCATGGAATTCACACCCTTAACATATAATTTTTAATTTTTAATGAAGAATTGTAAATAAAAATCTGCTTATTTGAAATGAAAATACTATTTTAATCAACAAACACGAAAATGTTATTCTAATCATCAAGGCACAAAATTATGTTGAATGAAGAAAGTTCCCGAGAGAAACAAGCAAAATTCTAGAGAGATGGAATTAACACAAAAAATCATTGAAGCATCTCAGCTATGCCTTCTCCATATTCTCCACATATATCAATTATTTGGAAACAATTTTGTAGAATCTATATAATAACATGTTATGGCAATTTCACGTACGTCATCACCCTCCCCCAATTTTATTTTTTTAAAAGATGGGATCGCTCGATGAATAAAAATGAGTATTGGTGAATTATCTGATGAATTTTTTTAATTAATTGTCCCCAAATCAAATTATGTTTCCTGTTGATTAAAACTGTGCAATTTTTAATAAATACTAGACTTCCCGTGACCCGTTGGGCCAGTATGTTATCTTAGCTATGGAATTAATGCATGTGCGTGACACTTGTGACGTAAAGAAAATAGTTGTGACATAACAGAAACATTTATATGAAAGAATACTAAAAATGAAAAAGAAAAAGAATATAGATAGATTTTTATGAGTCGTTCTGTTTATAATTGTTTATTTTTGAAAAAAAAAACAACTTACAGCCATTGAATTATAAGTGGTTTGCCATACTTATAGATAAATCTGCACTATTCAAATTTTGATATATCGTTTAATTTAAACGCGAAAAAAAAAACAGTAAAACAATACATTGTTAACGGGTCAAAGTTGATTTATTTGTAAGAAAATTGCGACAGTATATTTGTAATACAGAATAGTTGCAAAGCATCCTCACCCTTCCCATATTAAATAATAATTTCGAAATAATAACGTTAATATTTCAGTGCACAGGTCAAAATCTGCAAAATAAGCGATTTGTGTTTATTTGTTTACGTTGTTATGGGTTAATGTTTATGCGCGCATGTGCAATCGAATGTCATAAATCGGAAAGTGGGTTATATCACTCTTTACAAGGTCATTTGAGTTTTATAATTATATAGATATTTCAAAAGTAGAATTGATTTTATAGATTAGACGAATAACTACTTGACAATTATTTTCACGGTAGCATATGTACTGTTTTAAAAATAATCAAATTGTTACGATTTTAAACAAAAATATATTTGTTTTATTAATTTAAGGAATATTTAGATGATAATGACAATTATTTTTACAGAAGAACAAAGAGTTATTGTTTCCTAACAGTACTGACATTAACAAGCATTTATTATTTCAAAAAGAATATTATTTTAACAGTAACGGTGATATAGAAAGTACCGTGAAATTTCTGTGCTCTCTGCTAGTTATTACAATAATTGTTAATTCGTGTATATATATATATATATATATATATATATATATATATATATATATATATATAATTATTTACTATAATAATTATTAAATACCTACAGACACTAGTGTTTCATCCTTTTGGACATCATCAGTGCAGGGTGTCATGATTAACACCAGTCGATAGATTCGAACCCGGCAACAAAAGCCACTTGTGGCTTTATTAGCAAGGACCTCATCCATTCGGCTACCGTTAACCGCGGAAAATACTTTTGAAATTTAGACATTTATTTTTTAAAACGTTTTTTATGTCTATCAGAGTGATCTAATCATTATAAGATGATCTGCGCATAAGAGCTAAATTGACTGACTTTTTATTTCAACTGAAAGTGATCAACGATTAGTTTCTTAAAGGGGGTGACATAATATATATATATATATATATGTGTGTGTGTGTGTGTGTGTGTGTGTGTCTGTCTGTCTGTCTGTCTGTGTCTGTGTGTGCGTGTATGTGTGATCTGAACTATTATTGAAATGGGAATTGTGTAATATAGAATAGATCGACGAAAATACAAAATTCGATCGATCGCAATTGAAGCAACACTTTAGATAATTTTTATTCTAAATAAATTCAGATTTAGAAGCTTAATACATACAAGCTTATTAAACCGAATTCTGTTGAGAAATGGAATGTGTGTTTACTAATTGTGTGAATTCCCACATTGGACACCTTGTTATCCGACTAACACTTATTTAATTGAATTCTGTTGAGAGGGGAAATTCTGTGTACTCCCATCAGGTGATATTGTGCGACCTCTCGGGTCGGACATCTTATTAGGCAGAATTGGCATTGTAGTCTGACTAAGGATAACTGAAAACAAAATAATAGGAAAAGTCAAGGAGGATAGGAAAATAAATATAAGAAAGTGCTTATAGAAACTGTTATTATAGAGAAAAAAAAAACGGAGAGAAGAATGCAGTTAAAAATCCTGACAAATACCATGCAAAGCCAAACTGCCATCTGTGAGTTAAATAGGTGGAAACAAAATTCCAGACTCTACAATTGTCAATTTAAAAAAAATAATGAACAAGGTTTTAGGAATAGTTGGAAAAGGAAATTAATTGCAGAGTGAATGAGGATACAATTTCTGTCTATCTGCCAATCTTTGTGCTATGGACTTTCAATTTGAAAAATTAATAATGTCAATTTTGGGACAAATTGTTAATCTCTAAAAGTAGTTTCAATATAATTGTATGTTATATATTCTCTCTTCTCTTATTATCGGTTAGTTATTTTCCCTTGAAATAGTATTTTTGGTTCTTTACGTCAAATGGCTTCATGTCTTGACTGAAGCGATTTCCATAAAAAGAAAGGATCCCATCTTGTGGTAATGTGGACAACGGCGAAAAAATTTCTCTTCTTTTTACAAAAAATCATTAATCCACTCAAGCTATTTTGGGGGATAGAGAATCACAGAATCTTGTAAAAAAAAACAATTAAAAAATATGCTCAATAGTTGAGAAACATCGAATTTCGTTTGTAAATGGGGTGCATTGGAGGTGACTATTCTGAAGTGGATAGCAACATGGACTAACTATCTGGAATGACAAATTCGAATTCTATCAATTCCATAGCACCACCTTTATTATAGATGTTAGCAACCTTCAGAGAGTTCATCTTGTTAGTACCCGATTCAAGAAAAAATACGGTTATCAATTCTTACAACACAATTCAAAAAGTCATAATTATTCGTACAATTTTATGTTTGTAATGCGATTAAGACATCATAACAGACCTCAGGAAAAGTAAAAAAAACACTGTTTTATGATTCAGTAACCGGATTACTTTATTAAACACATTACATAATGAAACGTTGATCTCAATAGTGAAATTTTCGTTAAAATATAAATTTCTTTTAATTGTAATTGCACTTAGAATTTGCAGAAAATATTTGAGAAACTTACACAAGATTTCTTTAAAAAATAATCATTTCTATCTTCCACTTTTCATTCTATTATTTCTATTCCATAATGTGTATTTATTTGTCTATAAATAAATATAATCCGTCCCATCACACCAAGGTTAATGGGTAAAAAATTTTTAGTTGCCGGACAAAACTATTTCAACTTGTTAGAACAGCGTGAAAGCAAATGGCAAATCATCTCTGTCGTCTAAAATGAACTCAGAAAAAATCCTCTACTTTAAGTATAAAGTTAATGGCTGGCGTATTGTACCTCAACAGAAATAATAATAATCATTTATATTTGAAAAATTAAACTACTGATGTAATTCTATCTTTATAAAATACTAGCATGCTGCCAGACGTTGCCTAGTTGTAAATAAGCATAAATGTTATATTTTAATTCGTGCAGATTTAACCTTTATTATTATCCAATATATAGTAATGATTTCAAATGTTATTAAAAATTATGGCGTGAGTACCATCCGCTAGATTCGAAACCAGACCGTTATATACCCAATCCTTAGTCATTATTTATCTCGCCCGCGTCAAGTATGAATGTTTAATTTTGCGCATGTGCAAAAGTAACAGACGAAATAATGTTTTATTCAACTTACCCCGTCAAGTTTAACTGTTTTGTTTTCAATTTTTGTCGGCGAAAAATCAAATCGAAAGTTTGTTACAGGTCCAAATACAAATTTCAATTCTGTAGACCAAATATTCAGGAGTTTAGTAGAGATTTTTCGAACACACACACAGAGAAGGTCACTTTTATATATATATATATATATATATATATATATATATATATATATATATATATATATATGAACAAATGATTAATAAAAATGTTAAAAGACATCTTGAAAAAGAGTTAAAAACATATTTAATTTTAAAAAGGAAGCACAAGATAAGTGGATAGTCCTTAATCCGCAGAGTTTCGAAGAAATATTCTCCTTCTCATCCGAGGGCAGGAATTAGCAAAATGCGGGATCGGATTTTGCATGTAAGAGTATTTAGTGAAACTACAAGTAAGTCACAGATCTTACTTGGTTAAAAAAAGAGTGAGGTAAGGGAAGTAGGAGGTAAAAGAAAAATGATAAAAAGATTTCACATGAATGGATAGTCCGGTGAAGGGTAAAAAATCCAAGAATGGTAAAATCCAAACACGGTAGAATTAAAAATTTCCAATCCAACAGGTAAGTTCCAAATGGTCCAAAATGATCCAAAGGGCAGAATTTCTTGGAAAAAATCACAAATGGAATGAGTTCCAAATCATTAAAAGAAAAGTTCAAATGTGCACAGAAAAAGCACTGGAGAGAATATTAAAAACACGTCTGCCAAGGCCGGAGGAATCAAGTAAATTCCTTATTTATTAATTATATATATATATATATATATATATATATATATATATATATATATATATATATATATATATATATATATATATATATATAAAACACTGATAAAATTCAGATGAAAAATCCTGATAGATATTACTTGAAGTAATACTTTCAAGGCGATCCTAGCCAAAAAGGAAAAGCTAAATATTTAAGAATAGATGGATTAAGGAAATTAAAATAACCCCTTCTATATATTCCTTTTGTCAAGCAATAAATTCTTAAATCGAATATATGTCTATATATGTTTTTTCAGAATTTAAAATTTAACCACAAAACACACACACACACACACACACACACACACACACACACATATATATATATATATATATATATATATATATATATATATATATATATATCCGTGTGCTAGAACGTTTTCGTTTTAAATTCTATGCAATTATGCATGATGTAGGAAAACTATGCAAAAATAAAATTCAGCGTAATAGTAAAAAGAAACCAATTATCTAATAAGAAATCATAAAAAGAATTAACAGGTAATTAATTAACTCTCGTTTTTGAAAGGATATACAAATTAGTTAACCTTCATGTAGTTGCTCGCATATCCATGACTGAGTATATTAAAAAGTTCGTTTTAATAATTTTTAAATAGAAAAAGTAGGCTTTTAATATCCATGTCAGAGCGAGAAAAAATCAACTTTATAGGTATAATAGATAGATTAGTGCAAACAATGGCGACGTATAATTTGTTTCTGTCGTTTTTGGCGTCGGGTGTACATTGGTCCGTGCATAAGCTTGAAGTAAATGCAATAACCTTTTTATTGCCTTAGTATTCTTGTTTAAGTTAAAGCTATTTGAATGGACATTTCATTTTATCTGTATTGGAGACGTTCCAAGAAAATAATGAACGTTCATCTTTTACAAAAATGCTATCCCCCCCCCTTCCCCAAAAAAACTTTTAAAATGACTATTTTAGATGGATGACCCAAATATTTTTTAAGCATTTTGTTATTTATTTGACAAGATGGAGCACAATAAATCGTTCTGGAAAGTAATTTTTTTTTTTAAAGAACGAATAAGATTTTTAGGACCTCCTTCCTCTATAATACCGATTTTAAATTTTAATTTGTCTTTATTTTGTTGTAAAATGAATTCATCATGTCAAAAATTTAAGTTTCAATAATCAGGCAGAAATTCAATGCAAAAGCAGAGGGAGGGAGAGAGAAGGGGAGATAACTGAAATAGTTAGAAGAGAACATTAAGTTATAGTGTCATATACAACTGGTGGTTAAAAATGTGGTTGAACTAAATATAATTATTTTTTGTACTATAATAATTAAATAACTACAGACACTAGTATTTCATCCTTTCGGGAATCTTCAGTGCAGGGTGACACGATTAACACCAGTCGACAGATTCGAACTCAGCGACACGAGCCATCTCTGGCTTGATTATCAAAGACCGTATCCATTCGGCTACCATTAACCGCGTGAAATAACGTTGAATTTAAACATTTTAATTTTAAATGTTCTTTACGTCAGTTAGACTGTGATCTAATCATTATACGATGATCTATGCATAAGAGCTAAATTGACCAACTTAATCCAATTGAAAGTACTCGACGATAACAAATATATATATATATATATATATATATATATATATATATATATATATAACATTCATTTGGTAGTTGTTAGACGATAGCTTACGAAGCCAAAGGTGGCTTTTGACCAGTAATAATTATCATTCCTACACCGATTATTATATACGCATAAAACACTAAATTGTTAATATTTATTTGAAAAAGATTATAGCTATAAAGGTCTTTTAAGAAATTAAAGTTGAGCTCTATTAAAGGAATTAAGTAAAAGCAGTCAACTTTAGCGAAAATGCACCATTCTGACTTCCTGTCATCGAATACTCTGTTTGACTGTCAACTGTAGACACTTGCTGAAATGGCATTCATAGCTATTTAATTTCCTTTAATTCATGTGTTAGTTGCTGAAGGCCTGGAGGAAAGACGCTAGCCTAAGAAGCCAAATGTGGCTTTGTGACTATGAGTCGAGTCTATCTGAACAGCAACAAATATTACTTCTTACACTGATGTTTGCACAAGCATGAAACACTAGTGCGTGTTGGTGTAAAAATGGTTTATATTTATTTTAAAATATTATATATATATCCTTCATTTTGAATTATCATTTTCAGTCTCGATATAGTATTTATAGTGTAAATGTTCTGTTCAATAAAAAAAAAGGTCATGAAACTGTTGCCAAAATTGTTAGAAAAATAGTTGGATCATTCTACTACTCCAGAAAGTATCATAGACTCAATGCAATCCTCTACCTGTATAAGAGCCAAATACATCCTAAAATGGAGTATTTTTGTCACATCTGAGGAGAAGCTCATCAAATCACCATTTCCTGCCTTGGCAGGCTTCAGGGTCAGCATGAAAACCTCGTATGCCCTTTTCTCCTCCGTGCAGCCTCTTTCGCACAGAAAAGACATTGCAAACCTATCTGATATTCAATTCTATAACATCTTATTTTTTCTACAAGTAAAATACCTAATTGACTAATAGAGGGAAATAGTAGCTAAAGTAAGTACACATGGGTAGACTACATACTGAAATAGCCCTCCCCCATCAACTACTTATCTTTTATTTATATTGAAGCATAGAAAAAATAATTAGTTAAATGTGTAACTAGTATCGTTTTATCTTCACTTTCTGAAAAGTAAAACTTTCATTTTTGTTAAAAAATAAATAATTAATTTGTCTACCTTTAATCTGGCTGCTTCAAAATATGAAAATAACAGTAATGAGATGTGTGCCTCTGCTTCTTCCCAATAGTGTGACAAGAAAGGCGAATAAGAAAAGCAGATAGAATAGAGAATAAGAGGGATGTGTACTATACACTTATGATTTTTAATAAAAAAGTTGTGAGTTCAATTACTGTAATAAACAGAACCTTTTTCATTTTCTATTCACTGACACTTAAAAATATATTTCATTGAATGATTTGTGGGAATAAAATTATGATGTAAAAAGATAACTGATTGAATGTAAATTCCAAGATTTCTAGAATATTTAGATCATTTGTTGACATTTACACATACGACACTACCATCTATTGCAATACTTCAAAGGCTAGCAACGACAAAAATCTCTTTGAGTCTCTCTTCTCTGACCTTGAGCATGTAGTGCAATAGAGAAAAAGATGACTGGTTAATTTTAATGCATGTAAAACCAAGCTTCTATCTTTTCATCATTAACGCTTTGATTTCCATTTAGCCGCAATTGAAATGCGTGACTTTCCTTACGAGGAAGCATCCTACTTAAAAAAGCTTCTGAGACTGGTGTTCGTTCTTGATTGAAAATAGAAGAGTTACATCAAATCTGTTGCGAAAGTTGTTAGAAAAATGGTTGGCTCATTCTACCGATCCAGAAGGAATCTCAGTCCCAATGCAGTCCCTCTGCCTTAAAAAGAGCCAAATACATCCTAAAATGAAGTATTCCTGCCACATCTGGGGAGAAGCTGACAGGATTCAGAGCCGGCATCAAAACCTCATATGTTTTGATGCTGGCTCTGAACTTTTTCTTATGGCCCCTTTTCTCTTCCATGCAGCCTCTTTTCCACAAAGGGACATTGTGAATCTATCTGTTCTATTATTATCTCAATTGTGCTTCAGTTTATGCCCGTCTCCTACAACACTTTCACAACAAATACTCATCTCGCTACAACTACTGTTCACAATTTCCCTACTCTCTATATCTACTTAAATTTAAACACAAATTCCAGGAAATCTCTTTCTTAGAGCTGTTTACTTGTGTAACTCTGTACCGCAAGTTTGCTTTCCTGCTGACTACAATATGCTCGTTTTTAAGTCAATATAAACAAGTACTTATTGAACAGTCCCCTTAAATAATCAAATCCTACTCAATTTCCATTACTACTGATCATTACGCTGTTGTCTCACTGAACACTTTACAAGAATTAACCCTTATCCTCGAGTGGCCTCTAGACCTTGATAAGTGGTGATTCCCTTGTAAAGAAAAATACATTTTATTGAGATATAGAAATGTTGCTTAATTTCTCTCGCATTGACAAAACTGGCACATATGATTTTTACAAATAACACATAATTCTACATGCATTTATCCATTATTTTTAACAACAAAAATTGTTTTTAAATAAGAGGCTTAAAAACCCGGTCATGGTCTGTTGTTGAAAAGAAGATCCGGCTGTTTTGCTACCACGACTCAGAGTTTGAAAATTGGAGCAAAGCAGCAAATCGCATCCTGGACGAACAAATAAAAGAAAGCGTCCTCTCTGAAAAAAGGAATACACTGGTTGCTCAGATAAACCGTTAATTTCCCAGATGGGAATATATATGACAGAAGATGAGATCACGCTCATTAAGGATGCAACTCTAAAGGAGGCAGAAACAACTACCTTCCTATCATGGAGGAGGAATCTATGTCCAGATATGGGAGGAAAGAAAAATAGACACTGTTATTGGCTATGGAATATGCTCAAACAAAATATGCCAAACAAAACCAAATGACAGATAAAAGACATGTTCCACCCGAAAAAATAACCAGTCTGTGACACAACAGTCTGAAAGTTTTTATGCCGGTCCGAGATGTAGTATATGAAAACAGAAGCATCAGCTCTGATAAAAAAAAGAAAAGAAAATCCCCATCATAATTCCCATGATTGACCAATGCATCACCTCTGTAGTGAAGTAAGAACCACACCTCCACTCACATGTTGATCCATTCGGACTGTCTGTGCTCATTACATCTCAACACAAATCAACTTTAACACTAATATCTCCTTTGTTGAATGTCTTCCTAACAAGTCTCTCACCACCAGCAAGTAACAATCAAAAAAATTCAAAACAGCTTCTCACTAGACCTTGGTACTTTCTTGCAACTCTCAGTGAATAGACTACTACCAATATCTGTAACAACACGACTACTTCAGGAATTACCGGAACCAGATGATGAGCTATGAGAATTGAGTTGGTCCAGAGAATGGTGTTGGAGGAAAGACCTCAGCTATCAAAAGTACAAACTACGAGAGCTACCAAAGCAGCAATAAAAACAGTTAATTTTGCTTTTTAGAGACGTGTACTATACAATACATTTCTCACGGAGCTCAACCGGATCTCTTATGTTGCCAGATCTTACATTGTTAGAAAAACGATCCCTAAATTTCGAAAGAACAAACAATGGGAGCTTGGAGCAAAAACAAAATACCATGCTGGAAACGGACGCTCCAAGATCAGCCGAACCGTTTTAATGGTACCACTCCTGTTTTGTAGCACTTCAACGTTTTGTATTAAAAAAATAAGATACTTTATTTTTGGAATGAGCTTCATATGACAAAGCATGCTCCAAATGCCCATGTAAAGCCATCGTCCATCGTTGGCAGGGGTGCATTGAACAATGTGGTGACTATGAAGAAAAATAAATTCTGGAGCAGAAAATGTCGCTCTTTACAATGGTACCACTTGCGTCTTTGTAGCTCTTTAACTTTTTCAGTTAAAAACTAGAAGGCTGTACTTTAGGAACTATCCTTATATATCCATAACTTTTTCAATTGAGCAGTGACAGAGTCTGGTTTTATTTTATGGGAATTGCTCTAGACAAGCCATAAAGCCAGCCACTTGATATAAGGAGCTAACAGGAACGGAAGATGATTATCATATAGACAGGAGATGTTTATTGGTCTTAGTCTTGAAAAAAAGAAACAAGACTCTAGGTAAGAAGAAAACCTTCAGAAGGAAGAGAGTTCCACAAGCTTGAAGTTCTTGGAAAGAAACTACTAGAATGAGAAGCTGTATTACAATGATACATCGAAACAAAGAATTAATGGAAACCATTAGACCAACAAGAACAAATAAAGCAGGGAAAATCTCAGGCAATTCTGAAGAACATACGTCATAATAGTATTTATAGAAAAGAGACAAGTAACATCACGTTTGATTGAGCATCACTTACAACTGAGTTTTAACTAGTACATTATCTGTTATTACACGAATCCTTGTATCAGGCAGAATATTAGATAAAATACAGTTCTAATTGTTATTCTTGAATTCCAATCTTCAGTGCAAGCGATACTAAGAATACAATTGCGGATTACTTAAGGCGTCTACCCAGGCATGGCTGACGGAATGAGAGCATGCTACCCTATGGATTAAATAAAGGTTTCAGTCTGAACTAATTTCTGAGTTCAACAGAAAGATTAAAAAATTCGACAAGGTACACATGTGTAAGTGTCCCACCTCTTGGAAACACTTCAAATGAACTACGAAAATGCTATTTTTACATCTCCAACACATTTTGAAAATAATTTCTGAAGAGGACGCTTCACAGAACGTCTGAAACGCGTTAAAAACGATTTCAATGATTTAAAAACATTATTACCATGATCTAAACATAATTCTCAATGACAAACCAAGACACAGAATAATAAAATAATGTTAAAAAATACACATTCTTGGTGACTACCCCCCTTATTAAAATATACATCTTTCTTTCGTTGGAATTTCTAAACCCCTTTTATATATATATATATATATATATATATATATATATATATATATATATATATATATATATATATATATATATATATAACAAGCTTGCCGGAGTTACTCCGTCGTAAAATACACTTAAATATGATATTTTAATTTATGCAGATTGCCTATTTTTTATTATAGAAACAATTCTTTATTGATTATTATATTAAACCTTATATATAGTAGTGAGATCAAAACTAATATATATACATATATATATATATATATATGTATATATATGACTGTGGGGCCATCAGCTAAAATCGAAACCAACACATACAACTCCTTATCTTCATTCCTTAGCCTCAGAGTTCTGGCCACATGCACATATGTGGGAATCTTTATTAATGTAAACGTATGACTACTAATTATGGTGGCCCCCATTAGGCTCCACCTCTGTTAGTTGGAGTGAGCGATGTAACTCGTAAACACTCTCTTCCTATGGTGGATTATTATGGCAAGTCAGTAGCTATACTTTATATGCATTTGGTTCCCAGTTATAATTGACACTACTGGGCCCCACTTATATTGGTGAGGGTGAGCGATGTAGCCAATCAAAACTTCCCCTCGTCTCGTGGTGGGTTATCCTGCCATATTTGGTAACTCTACGAGTATTTCCAGTTATAAGTGTCCCGTCCCTTGGAGTCCTTCCCTCCTTGGTGGGAGTGAGTAGTGTTACCCATTAAAACTTTCCCATGATGGGTTATCCTGCCAAATTTGGTAGCTCTACGTGAAATGGGGTGATTGTGTATAGGGTTTCCCCTTATAAGTAATCTCCCTCGTGAGGCCCCACTTTATCATTTCATCTTGTTAGTTTAGCATAATAGTAAACCATAATTATATATGTATATATATATATATATCTACACTCTTAACATAAATAAAGTTGTTCACTTGTAAGAAAATAGCGACAGTATAGTTGTAATAAAGAATAGTTGCAAAACACTCCCACTCTTCCCATGTTAAATAATAATTTCGAAATAATAACGTTAATATTTCAGTGCGCAGGTCAAAATCTGCAAAAAAAAGCGATTTGTGTTTATTTGTTTACGTTGTTATGGGTTTATGTTTATGCGCGCATGCACATATATATAATTATTTACTATAATAATTATTAAATACCTGCAGAGACTAGTGTTTCATCCTTTCGGAAATCATCAGTGCAGTGTGGCATGATTAATACCAGTCGATAGATTTGAACCCGGCAATAAATGTATATCTATATATATATATATATATATATATATATATATATATATATATATATATATATATATAAGCATCATTCTTTCCTTTAAGCATGCTTCTTTAAATAATATGGACAATTCCTGTCCATATATTTTGGTTGTGATCTTTTCTAGTTTCCATATTAATGTCATTTTAAGAATAACGATATAATTAATAAAATTTATAAGACCCTAACATCTAACTTTGATCACTCTTCAGTGCCCATGGAGCAGTGGATAGATGCGTTCAGTCTCTACGGTTCCAGGTGAGCATTGTCTGAAGATAGTGGTTTTATTTCTACCCAAGCCGGCCTGAGGATTCCTTGGTGAAAACGTGATAAAACAACTATGGAAGGCAGTAATTACTGGGGATACAGTTACAAGATTCAGCATTCTTATTCCGTCGCGGTTAATCACCTGAAGAAGGTTAGAGGATCAATTGACCAAAACGTCGTAATACAACAACTATGAAAATGAGGATAACAGTCAGCAAAAAAATAAATACACATATTTGTGTTAATCTATGAAAAAATAATAATAAAAATACAAGCGTCTTAATCTATTTCCGTCACAATAGTTTGAAATATACATGATATTGATGAAGCCAATAGTCCGAAGAGCATGTTTTGCCTTACCTTGAGAAGCACTGAATAATTGACGTAGTAGTGCTTCTCCAAGCCCGGCAATTTTTTTCTATATTATTTAATTACATTAAAATTCGATTTAAATTTAGACCACATGACTAATTTAGTTTCAGTTCACCCCAAAAAATTAATGTAAAAAAGTGACTTTATTCTATTTTGGGCAATACCACAAAATATATATGAGCTGGATACATACAACATTTGTATAATAGATATATGTATAATCTAAAAGTAATAGGGAGAACAGTGCATTACTCAAGACTACCTTTTTTATTTTTTACTCTTTTTCACCACAACCAAAGCATTTGGAACATAAGGGGCTACTATGAAGAACCTTGTCTAACAGAGGATAATGGAGAGTTTAGCAGAGAGATGTCTGTTCACATTACATTTAATTTTTTGCAGGGTACTACAGCCAGGGAAGCAGAAGACAGAAAGGAAATTTCAAACTCTAGCAGTTCGATGAAAGAGTAAAAGGCTTGCTGGCCTCAACGATGAAGGGTGGAATTTTGCTGATTATCGGGTTAGTCAGGAGTATATAGTCCGAAGGGGCACAAGTACTATGAGTTCATCAGAACATATTCCATAAAATTACTTGCATGTAAAATACATCTAAAAATGTATTTTGTGACTACATATGTGTATAAAATAATACATGATTAAATGCTTTTATTTTAACATTTAGATAAAAATAAGCATTGTAATTATTAATTATTTTTATAAAGTTCAATCTAAAAGAATATGGAACCCTTTGTGTATATAAAATCTGTTTCGATTCTGATAAGTTGAATTTTCATGTTAAGGGTGATTGAAAATCCTGGTGCACTTAATTTCTCAAGAATAAAGTCATATGTAGCTGTTTTTGTTATTTTTTGATAAAAAAATGTGTATTTTCAATATATTTGACATTTGTGCAACACATGGACGAGTTTAAAAAATTATTATTATGAATTGACGCCCATTTTATTCAATAAAATCATTCAGTTATCGGACTTTTGCAGCCATTTTGCACTTTTATACAAACGCATATATACAAGTAAACTAAAAGTGCTTGTGGTAGCAAGCCAAAAAAATTTAGAAATAAAATATTCTTTCTTTTCGAAAGGACGATTACAAATCTGTTAAGTTCTATCGTTCTTTTGAATCTTTTAACAGCCACTGTATTTAAGAAAGAAAAAAAAGGTATGTGAGTCACCGGAAGTTGTTCTAGTGTTGACGTGGTCTGGAATAATCTTCAAGGAGAAATCGTGGAAGAAGAAATAGAAAGAAAATTGGACTTCCTTTTTACTTCTCACTCTTATGTGTAGAAAGACCGGAAGTTACTTCAAGAGTTAGGGTGGACAGCCGCTCCAGTTACCCGAGTAGAATTTATTGTCATTATTTATTTATACATTTACTAAAAGACCACAAACGGCTCATTCCATCTAATATGTATACCGGGTGCATTTTCTAGAAGTTCAGCACTGGCCTTCGTTTTCTTTAATTGCGTCTGGCGCCCCCGGTACGAATACGAAGGGATTTAATGGCAAAAATTGACAGCTCAGTAAGTGCAGTTTCTTTTTTCGGCCAAGGTTTACAGAAGAAACAAACAGATGGCGCCTCTATCATCGAGCGAAGTGGAGAGTAGAGGTGTGATGGTCTTTGGAACGATAGTCAAAGTGAAGACGTTTGGGATAAAAACCAGGTATTTTATTTATGCTATTATTTGCTATTATAACATTTTCTTCTCTCTTTTTTTGTATTGCGTCATTATTTTGATGAACGCGGTGTTCTTAATGTCTTGTTACTTGTTGAAAGAAAACTACTAATGTTCTTGTTTTTCTGTTGATACTAAGTGCTTCCAACAAGCTCAAGGCGGTGTTTTCTCTTCAAGGAAATGTGTCCAAAAGAAGTGGATCGGAATTAAAAGAGGATCCATTTTTCTGCCTGGTCCTTTCAGACGGTATTCTGAAAGTCCAGATTTCGATGAAATTCTACTTTATGGGCGCTGATAAAACATTTTAAATCGCCAATTATTTCCTTAGTAGATATCTCGTCACAAAATATGGTAATTTACTACTTTAAGGTCTTAAGTTATTTACAGTGAAATAAGTTTCGACATAACTTCAAAACTGTGGGAAAAGTCTATTCTCACGAACCAAGGATGATAACTAGATTCGGTAAAACACGAGTATTCGTGGAATGATACCTTCGCTTTCTTTGCGTACTGCAACGCCGGCCTTAGGGTCATTGTTCGAATTAATGAAAGGTATGCTTCCCTTTTTTCTTTTGCTATTTTTTTTTCTTCAAAATGTGTGTTTAATTTAACCAAAGACTAACATTAACTACAGAGCAGCTACATGAAATAAAAAAGAAAATATGTAATTTCTAGAAATCAAGTGTTTTCTTATAAATCGTTGCTTCTCAGTTTAGAAATTATATTTAATTTTGAGGAGATATGAAGGTACTTATGCACGTATATGCATATCCATGCTGAAATGATAACGTTATTATTTAGGATGCCATTCTTAACGTGGAGAGAGTGTTTCGTAATTATTCTATATTTTTACCTAACAATTTAATAAAAAAAAATCGTAAAACTTGAATTTAACTTGAAAATATTATTAAACAAATAGCACGATAACAAGTGGGATTTGAATATTACTAGTAGAAAAAGCATACATGCGAACCGATCACAAACGAGTTTAGTCAGTATGCAGAATGCGAAACGTTCTGTTTTAAATGGGATTTTCCAGTTAAATTCAATTTTTACGGTATCTTCAGTTTATTAAATTGTTAAGTGAAAGTACAAAACGCCTTCCCACCCCATGTTAAGAATGTTTCTAAATAACTAGCAATGGGTGCCCGGCGTTGCCCAGGTGTTTGGAGGTGTATGCTGAGCAAAAAAAAAAAAAAGTTAATTTTTTAACTTTGACCCCTATTATTACCCTTAAAATTTATTGTTAAGGGCTCAAATCAAGTTATTAAGTTAGATCCATGTCTAAGGAACCTATATCTAAAATGTCAAGCGTGTAGACCCAAAATTGTAGGAGTTTGGTAGAGTTCTCAAAGGTCAAATCGTTGAACTTTGACCCCTTAATCGCCAAATTTCTGTCCGAAACCCGATTATGTAGATTTTCCCAAATCTCAGTAATCTGTATATCAAATTTCGAGTCTATAGACTAAAAATTCACAGCGTTATTGCATAGGGAAATGTACACACACACACACACACACACACACACACACACACACACACTTTATATATATATATATTTATATATATATATATATATAGATAGATATATAGATAGATAGATAGATAGATAACATTATGTCAACACACTCCGTATTCTGCATAACTATCTTTAAAAAAAAAAAAATAGAAAGAGGACAGTTGGCATATATTTCCCTTAGTGGAGTAATAAGAAATGTAAAGTAATCCCAATGTGTCTTTTCTCCTCTTATTGTCGGGTATATCGTATTTATTTTGAAAATGGCTGAATTTTATTTACTGTGGATGATTCAACTTGCTATAACTAATTTAATGCTATTATTTTAGTATAGCATTATTTGGGATTCTTTGGCCTTTTTGGGCAGAAGCAAAGTGTAGTATCGGTTATAATGCTACACTTCACCGTTTGTGGCCTCGATCAGTGGAGGAGAAGTCCTTTTAGATTGAGTCAATCCTTTTTGGGGATCTGGATTTTCCCCACATTAAAAACCGACCTAGTGTCTAACTTTGCCCTCGTGGAGAGACAAGTAAATAAGAAACAGACGCAAGGATGCAACACTATGACGATTGGACAGAGGTTGGATCTTGGATGATATTGTGCAATCTATTATATAAATCTCACCTGTCTGTTTATTTATAACGCGACGGATTTTCACAAAATCGGTATCGTTTTGAAGCTCGACCTTTCGGACGACAAATATCGAAAAATTCCCCAAAACATTAATTCCTTCACCCTCAACTGGACGCTTCTCTACAAGGCGTGGTCGCTTTTTTCGCCGATATTTTCGAAAGACATCCCCTCTTTTCGATTGACTAGCCTTAATTTAAACCTTCGCCACTTCCGGTTTGACGATGGATCTAACGAAAAAGACATCACTTTTATTTTTTTTTCGCGTTCTTTTCCTCCTTCACGATACTGGTTGAGCCTGCCTGCCTACTACCACATTTTTTTGTTTTTTTGCTTAACACACACTTCCAAGCACCGGGGCAACGCCTAGTACCCAGACTAGTCTGAGACTTTTTTTGGACGTTGTCTAATCCCGATTTGGCAAGAAAACTTCATGCATAGGCGAATAGTGGGTTTGGAGAGATACAGAATACTATTAGGTGAGTAATTTTCTAACACGGTCGCCATTATTTCCTGGAAAATATTCACCTGAGCTCCAATTTGCGTTCCCCCTGATAATAACTCGTTTTTCTATCACAGCAAAAAATGTCTTTCTCCGTTTGTGTCTAGTGTTTGGCGAAATATGAATAAATCTTCCAGCCTATTGAACATATTACCGATCAATCCTTCTGAAATCCATTGTCAGCAAATTCGTAAACAACCCCAGATTTAATCAAATGTATTTCATACCATTGATCAGTGTTAGTACTCCCATAGTGTTCTTCATCTTCAGTTGACAATCAGTTCTGTCTCGTAATCCTTTGTACCTGAGTGTCTTTTGGTCTTGATAAATGATGAGTCAAATAGAAAACGTATGGGGGGGGTTCAATGAGCAAAATAAAACTGAAAGTAAAGCATCTAGGCAACCCAACATAGATGCAACTAGTATATATTGAAATTAATAAATGTGGCAGTTTTTTATTATTTATCACTCGTATATTATCACCAAAATCAATAATACAACATTTATTTGGAAACATTACAATATGTAGTACCAACGACCGATCCAAAGAAAATCATTTGAACACCTAATTAGCTTTAGCTATTTTGTTAACAGTTGTAATAAAGTAATGTTTGGTGGTATATATTTGTAATTTTATTGTTCTATTTTATCTAGAGATGTGTAATAATTTGTGGGTATTAACAGTAATTACTTAAAATATTCGAGTTTTACTTTTTTGTTATTGAACTTTATGAAGATATATTGAGTTGACGTAACCAGCTAATGTATACTATTTTCAAAACAATAAAAAGACGAATATATTTATATATTAGTTGTAACTATCCCGTGTTGCATGGCGTTTAATGAAATCATGTTAGATTTTAATTTTATTTCTTTGTATATTTTAAAACATAAGTTCAAACTTCACTATCATATTCTTTGATTTAAAATGAGGCATCTCCCTTGATAACTTTTTAGGTTATTTCGAAATGGTTTAGTAACATTTATTTTGGCCAAACTGTTATTTTTCAAATGAATTGTAGATATGTACGCTTTTATGTTGCCAATTTTGCTGTTTGCTGAAGAGTTTCGAACTTCCCTCAGTGAGTTAGATTTATACTCCTGCTCATGACGTCATATCCGGCGTCACATCTGCCCGTTTCTTTTTATTCAGATTGCTTTCCTCGTCCTCTGAACTGCTGCTTGCATATATCCGGAGTTTTTTTATATAGCGTTTTGCTCGTCTGAGGGTGATTGGGAGGTCCGTTTCTTCCGTTTCTTCTTCATCGCCTTTTCGCTCATGTTCCTTCTCCTGTCTCCCGAGATCGTCGCTAAAAGGGAAATCGTCACCATCTAGTTGTTGACGGGCCTTGTCTTTGGGGATCCTCTTCAGTTACGGCATGTGTCTTAGGATCAGTTTGTCGTCTTGCCTTATCATCGCAAACTCCCCTCTGCATTCTTCTACTGTTCATAGTATTGAGTGATATACTAGTTAGCTTATTGTGTCTATTTTGTGTAAGGAGTACTATACCTCTGGGAACTATGTTAGTCTGTTTAGCTTTATTTTTTTGATCTGTGCGATTCTTTAATTAATCTTTTTATTTTTTGTCTTTTTGTCGAGTTGTTCTTTAAGCCTGGCTTTCAGACCTCTTTTGCAGTCCTGGTAAGTTGATGTTCATTTCCCTATCCAAGAGGAGCTTTGCAGGTGTTTCCTCCGTCATGGCATGGGGGGGGGGCTATTTTGGTAATACACCAGGAACTCTCCTAGATTTTTTCTCCAGTCCTTTACTTCCGTATTCATCACCCGAATAACTTTCAACATTGTTCCAAAGAACCGCTCAATTTCCCTATTAGCTTGAGGGTGATAAGATGCTATCTGTCGGTGTTAGATACGCCATTTTTTATACAGAATTGCTTAAATTCCGACGATATGAATTGGGGACCATTATCCGAAACAATGGTTGCTGAGATGCCATGTGTATAGAAACAGTTTTGGATTGACTATACAATTGTACCGGCTCTTCTGGATCTTGTAACGAATGCTTTAGGCCATCTTGAACCTGCATCAAAGATTTCAATTATGTAATCCCCGTTAGGGAAAGGTCCCCATATGTCAACGTGGAGAACTGCCCAGGGGCCTTTCATTTCGGTTATATGCACTGAACTATGGTTCCTCTTAGGTCTATGGTTGTGCACAGAATATATTGGCTTATGGTGATATCTATGGCCTTGTCTATATTAGGCCACCTCACTTTAGTTCTAAACAGCGCTTTGATTTTCTTTATACCCAGGTGTGTTTTATGTGCCAACTTCAGGATTCGCTTCTGTAGATTTTTGGGTATAATGATTCCGGCTCCACGCATGACTATGCCTCGTTTGGTTGTCAATTCATTCTTTACGTGTTTATATGATTCTATCAACTTACTCTTCTAGTCGTCTTGTTGTATGCCCTTTTCCACTGCTATAGATGATAGTTGGATTCCATTGAGATTCCGCCATTATTTCCGCTAAAGCAATAGGTTTAGGGATGCTATTTACCACAACAGCGTTGATAAACGCTTTAGCAATCTTTTTTTCCGGGCGAGACTGCCTTTTGATACGCCACTGGTTGCCGAGAGAGTATGTCTGCCGGGTTATTCCTACCACTAATATTTTTATGGTATAATCGTATTGTTGCAAGTGTAGGATCTAGTGCAAAACTCGCACAGAGGGATATCCTTGGGATTGAAAATAATCGTTAAGGCTTGATGGTTAGTTATTATGACAAAATCTTTTTTATAGAAGTAAAAATGGAATTTTTCACAAGCCCATACGATTGCTAGAGCTTCTTTTTCTAGTTGGCAGTAATGGCGTTCACTCTCCATTAAAGTTCCCGGCGCATAGCTAATGGACGTGAGTATACCTTGTTTGTTTTGGCAGAGTATTGCTCCTAGTCCTACGGGACTGGTACCCACTAAGACTGATTTTTCTAGCTTGAGATCAAAATGCATAAGCGGTTTGCTTTGAATTATTGTATTTTTCAGCTTATGGAAGCAAGATTCTTCTTCCTTTGTCCATCGCCATTCCATGTTTGCCTGCCTCAAACTTTTTAATGGCTCACTAAGTGTTGTCAGTCGAGGAATAAACTTTTTGAGGTAATTTATTAGACTCAAGACATTTTCGGCGTTTTAAAAAATTTTTATTGCTTTTATTTTAGAGTCGGTTGGTCTGATCCCTGTGTTGGACATGATAAACCTCGATTTCTTCACTATGGAATATGCTCTTGTGTTGTGCGATTGTAAGATTGTTTTCTCTCAATTTCTGCAACATCATATTTAGGGGCTTGCTGTTTTTTTACAAAGGAATCACCACTTATCAAGGCTAAGTGGCCACTCGAGGATAAGTGTAAGTGGCCAAAAGGACAATATCATAGTAATCGTTAGAAGTGTGAATTTGGTAAATTGTATTACTTAAGGGGAATGGATCATCAAGGACTTGTTTACGTTGGACTTGAAAACGACCATACTGTAGTCAGCTGGAAAGCAAGTAAACGGAAGACAGTTCGACAGGTGCGCAATTCTAAGAAAGAAACTTTGTTCATGAAATCTACGTTTAGGTTTAGGCACAGATAAAGAGTGGGGGAAATTATTGATAGTGTTTTCAGCTAGACGAGTGCTTCTCATGAATGTTTGGAGCTCAGACGCACTTGCCATGAAAATAACAATAAAACAGAAACAGGCTCGCAAAGTCTTTTCTGTGAGAAAGAGGTTGAGAAACGAACATTTCCCTCTAGGCTGAAAGTCTATTTTGAACACTGTCAAGGCAGGATAAGTCTTCCTAATAGCTCCTGTCCAGATGTGGCAACAATACTCCATCAGAATTGCATCAGCAGGTAGATATCTACTGGAGCGATAGAAGGATCCCACCATTTTTCCAGCAACCTTTGCAACGAATTTGATGTACGTGTTATGTTCTATTATGTCTTTACTCAAGAGTAGAATGTCGCCGGCCCCATTGCGGCAGTTTGAAATTTTCTGGAGGATTTGTTGAAGCAATCGCTGCCCTTCTCCGGTTGCAGATGTAATGCCCGTAACCAGTACCTTGTACCTGTAGGTCCTGGATTGGCATGAAAATGTATGGATCCAGTTCTATCTGCACATATTCTAATTTCTCCATTTGGTTTTGGCTCGAGTTCAATGATATCGTTCTCTAGCATTTTCTTGATTTTCCTTCTACTGCTTGTTGGATATGAAATGGTGTCCGTCCTGGTAGTTGTGCTATTGGTGTAACGCTATCGTCTATTCTAATTTTGAGTTGGAAGTTTTTCATTCTTCCTCATCCTTCTAGTGTTGCTCGAGAATTTATTTTGTTGATTTTGGGATACTGTTTTTATTCATTGGTTACACCTGTGGGGTGCTAATAAACCGTAGTTCGATGCTGGCCCACCTTATTACGCCTTTGTAACGAATATTTTGTGGACTATTCTTTTGGGACCATTTGTCAGCATTGCAAAAGAAATTCATCCTTTAGTGGCTTTTGGTGTACAAAAGATGGACACGACCATCTACCGCAACACGTCAAAGGCTGTAAATGACAAAGTTCTCTCTGATTCTCTCTCCTCTGATCTCAAGCACGTGGTTCAGTGGGGGAAGACGTGGCTGGTTACCTTTAATGCATCTAAAACCAAACTCCTATCCTTACATCATCAGCACTTTGATCCCCATCTTGCATCAATTGGGATGGATGGCTCTCGTCTGGGAGAGGCCCCGTGTTTTGACAAGGTTCTGGGTTTGACCTTTACTCCTGATCTGAAATGGAACACGTACATCAAGTCTGTTGCCAAGGTCGCTGGTTAGATGGTGGGATCCTTCTACCGCTCCAGAAGATATCTCACTACTGACGTAATTCCCTATCTATATAAAAGCCAAGTACGTCCAAGGATGGAATACTGCTGCCATATCTGGGCAGGAGCTGCTAAAATCAGCCTATCCTGCCTTAACAGAGTACAAAATAGACTTCATGGCTTAGTGCGGGATTCCCTTTTCTTTACCCTGCAACCTCTCTTCCACAGAAGAGACGTTGCGAGCCTATCCTTGTTTTATCGCTATTTCCATGGCAGGTGCTCGTCTGAACTCCAATCTCTGGTCCCCCCCCTCGCCAATCTTTCACGAAAAACACCCGTCTAGCTGAATCCACTATGAAAAATTTCCCCCGCTCTTTATCTGTGCCTAAATCAAAACGTGGATTCCATGAACAAAGCTTCTTTCTTAGAACTACACGCCCGTGGAACTCTGTTCCGTCTGCCTGCTTCCCACCTGACTACAACTTTGATGTCTTCAAGTCCAACGTTAACAAATTCCTAATGAACCGCTCCCTTAAGTAAACACTTCATCAAATCGCCACACTAACGTAATGTACTTGCAATAACCCTTATTCCTGAGTGGCTTCCGGGCCTTGATAAGTGGTGACCACTGTATAAAAAAAAATTCTTCTTGTAATGTTAATTTTTGCCGTAATTTAAGGATTTCTTTAAATGCTTTGCTGTTGATGAGGTTGATGTTTGCTCCAGACTCTATCAATATTTTGATTGGTACATCGTCTATGTGGAAGATTTCGCTCTCTACCTGAAAAAAAAAAACGCCTGGCTGTACGATTGCGGTTTCGTTGATACAGGTTGGACGTAGTTGTGTCGTCCGACATGTTTGCTTTTCCTTTACTGTTGTTTTTTTTCTTCAAGCAGGTTTTTTCGAGGTGATTTATTACTCCACAGTAATTACATTTCTTTCCAAATGCTCGGCATTTTGTTTGACCGTGTATGTGGTCTGAGCCGTTACAACCGTAGCAATTTGTGGTAGTTTTAAAATGCTGCTGTTGTCCCTGTGTGGTTTCCTACGGCCACTGTTAAGTTGTTGGTGTTGTTGCTGTTTGTAGTGGGTTTTAATTTAGTGGATATCCGAGTGCCCCCTCTCATTCCCTTCTATACGCTCAGGCGGTGTTTCAGTGGATTCAAATAGTGGACTCTTTGAAGTGCTTCCTCTACGATTAAATCAGTTTCTTTTAAATACGCACGACTTAATTTGCTTGAGATGCATTTTTCTATTAACTGGTCCACCATAGACGTGTCCAGGTTGTATTCGACGAAGTTTCATTTTCCTCCTTGTATGCGTAGACGGGGACTTAGTTGTGTGTTGACTCCCCGTTTTCATGACTAAGCTTCCAGAATTTACGACGCTCAACGACCTTATTTATTTTCTGGATAAGATATTCGTCCAGGGCTATCTTCATTGTTTTGTATGTAGGCTCTACTTGGCCTGGTGTATCTCCAGTGTTAAGGTTTGGATGATGTCTTTTAGTTTCTTTCCTCTGTAAAATCGAAAGAGTGATAGTTGTCGTTTATCATCTGTTATTTCGAACGATGTAAATACATCTTCAATGTGTTCACTCCATGCTTGTTACTGGTTGGAGTCTTCTCAGTCTAGGGGTTATTTTGTTGACATAGAAGGAGACATCTTCTGAAATATTTATTCTTTCGTTATTTTCGACTTTTAAAATTTGTGTTGCGTTGCTGTTGATTTCGAGCACTTTTTTGGAGGGGAGGTAGTGATTCGTTGCTGTTAACTTCGAGCACTTTTCCTTTATTGAGGGGAGTTGTTTTGTTGTTTGAAGTTTAGAAACTCGTTGCTGTTCGACTACTTTTCCTTATTTCTGTTC
The DNA here is from genome assembly GCF_053919585.1 of Euprymna scolopes. Classification (NCBI taxonomy): domain Eukaryota; kingdom Metazoa; phylum Mollusca; class Cephalopoda; order Sepiida; family Sepiolidae; genus Euprymna; species Euprymna scolopes. The sequence continues at coordinate 50,694,050 of NC_136483.1, forward strand.
GTGGGGTGGGGCTGTTTGGGGTTTAGTGACTCGTTACTGTTGACTTTTCCATTTTTTTTTTTTTTTTTGCTCTTCCACGTTGCCAGGTTTGCTGTTTGCTGAAGAGTCTCAAACTTTCCTCAGTGAGTTATATTTACACTCCCGCTCATGACGTCATATCTGGCAATATCACAGCAATAACATGGTAGAATAATAACAAATGAGAATTAGCAAGTGAAAAGTAAATTTGGTTTGTCAGTTTATGCTATTAAGCGTTGTCTTTGAAAATCCGACAGGACAATTTTATATGTTCGATGTAAAAACAAGAAAACGAACGTAAACATTCATGTACCAGGTCTTCTGCTGATGAATTTCGAGGAAGTTGCTAAAAGGGTAGACAAATAAATTTTCATTAAAATATCACCTTCTGTGCAATTACCAAGAAATGTTTCTTTTTCTTCCTCTTGTTTTCTACAGGCTTCTGCAAATAAAGAGATACACATTTTTGAATATCGCCAAAGGCTTATCATTAATTCCCTATCCACTCTGCTTAGTCAGGGACACAGAATAATGAAGTCTGATAAGTTGCAACAGAAATAGAATTGTATAAAATAATAGTGAATTATTCATCATTTGATTATACACATCTATTAAACATGTGGACACATCTTTTCATGTGTAAAACATTGGCATCAGTATACGTTGTGTGAGTGAGTGAGACTGAAAATGGAAGGAGATGGTGGCCTAGAAATCTTAATGCAACGATGTGACCCTTAGAGGGAGCCAAAGGAGAAAATAAATTGAAACACTAAAACGAAAAGAAAGCAATAACAATTTTATTTAAATAAAATCAATAACAACAACAACAACAACAACAACAACAACAAAAACACTGGAAATAGTAAGAAATAAATGAATGTTTCTCTAGTGACCTGATTACCAGACAGACATATGTCTGAGTGATTTCCACTGAATAACGATGACGTCACTCACTCGCAGTTATAGATACTATATCAGACAGTTACCAAACGTTCTGAAAAATGAATAATCTTTTAAAAACATTTTCGCTAAATTTTTCAGAATATTTTCTTTCACCCAACACATTTTTTTTTAATAATCATAATTCTACTAATGTCGCTTTTATGGAATTGTGAATTTCTTATATTTAAATCCAACGGACACACACAGGAATAATACTTACAAATTTATGTACTTTATGATAGGTTAATATAGTTTGTTTAATGCGTTGTTAAGTGTGTATATCAAGCTAATTAATAGAAGGCAGTACGTTGCAGAGGTGTAATGATAGACACAAATTGAAGCAAATTAAGACATATAATAGTGGAATACAGATTCTACTTTTTCCTTATTTTTTTATTAATATATATATATAATATATATATATATATATTATACTCTGATCTTTCTTAGAACTGCACACCTGTGGAACTCACTTTCCTTTTCCTGCTTTTCAGCTCACAAAGATATTGTCGTCTTCAAGTCCAGCATAAACAAATTCTTTATGAGCCGTTCACCTTAAGTATCCAATTTACCAAATTTCCACTATTAACGATTACTACGATATTGTCCCATTGACTACTATACACTCTTTAACCCTCATCCTCGAGTTGCCTCTGGGCCTTTATAAGTGGTGACCCGTATGTAAAAAATTTTAAAAAAATTACATTATATCCTTACTTGTGTCACTGAGGTCTGATGGAAGTTGGGTATAATGATATTTCGGGAACATTCCTTTACGTCAGATGTGGATGCCACTTTGATTCAAACGTGCATATGAAGGCTGCTGTTAATGACAGATATTCGACAAAAATTGAAATAAATCTGAAATTAAGTTATTGTTTTACATTATTGCTTCAAATCCATTCTTATTAATGTAGTATCAGTACTAATAATTTTTAATTTAAAAAAAAAATTATTTAAAATTTAATTCTCTGCATTCTATCTAATGTAATCAGTTGGTTAACATTATTGAGTTAAAGGATGACCACTTTACTGAGACAAGCTATTGTGTGAGTATTATTCTTCCGGTTGAACTTTACTGTTTTGAAATAGAGTGGGTATTTTTGGTCTCAGTTCATTAGGTTTTAAGAATTTACCGAAGAGTTGTAATTATATAATTTTCTTGATATTATCAATAAATGATGTACTTTGTCTTAAGATCATTTCTATTTAGCAGTGCCTGGAGCTGTGGAACTGCAGCACCCCCAAGTCATTTATACTCAATATTATCGATACACGTTAAAAAGAATACGTTTATTTTTTTCTTTCTACGTGATAATATATCATATTAATAATTTATATATATATATATATATATATATATATATATATATATATATATATATATATATATATATATATATATATAATCCTGAAGCTTAATGTGGATAACTGTTCCCATATTGATATAAGAATAAAAGAAACTTTGCTTGGAGCTGCGAAATTCACAGTTACACATTCTTAGTGAAGTTCGCTTGTGCGTATGCCCGATCTAGACGGCCGATATGAGTCAATTTGGAACTGTAGTTTTCGCAGTTCCAAACGCTCGTGCAATGCGGTCTTTGCGCGTTTTCGCTTATTTTTTTAAGAGGCTTGTTTACAAATGTTTTCTTTTTATTATTATTAAAAAGTGTAACGTATTCTTGTAAATAAAATCTCCATCTTAAAAAAATCCCACACTTTCAAATGCGATTTAAGCAGACAAAAATATACATATGCCAAACTTTTTTTTTTTAATTAAAAGTATTCGGGCTTTTAGCCTTGAAGCTACCAACGCGACTAATGTTATTTTTTTACCTATATGGCTTATTTTGTTTGTGTTTTTAAGTAGTTTGAAATCTATTTATTTTGTAGTAGTTTAACTTTACAGAATAAAAAAATATTTACATTTTTTTCTATAGAAAAGCGAAGAAAATTTTATTTTTAAAATACATTTTAGTTAGAAATGTTTTTAACTTATATATATAAATATATATATATATATATATATAAATATATATATATACATATACATATATACACACATATATATACGCACATATATGTACACACACATATATATACGCACATATACACATGATATATATACACACATATATATACACATGCACACATATATATATACACATATATACATATATACACACACACACATATATATATATTATTATTATTATTATTTTTAAAATGTAATAATAAAAATAAAAAATAATAATATATATATACCGCTCCCCATGTGGGGGTATCAAATTGGTTAAAAGGGAAAATTATTCCCAACTCGCCTTTAGGTAAAAATGCACTTTCGTAAATGATTGAATTCATTCAAAACATATCGCTAAAACCAAAACAAAAAACAACATATATATATAAGCTTTAGCATTTATTTACCTCCCACGAGGACAAAGCAAGAAGTTTTACACTTTGAACAAAGTTTTTTAAATTAAAATATGCAATAACAAAACGAGTATGTAAAACCGTTTTTATAATAAGCAAATAGTAAAGTTTGTTTTTATTTTTATATAAAAAGTTGTAAAAAGATTTGTCAATAAAATTATGTATCTTTAAATTTTTTTTGTTTGCTCATAGTACAAACATGTAAACTTTTTTTATTCTATATTTTATTTACAAGGTTTTGTTATAAACACAGATTTTTACATTTTAAATAAAACTGTTATCCAATAAAACCATTTTTAAATGGTAAACTCCAAATTTTACCCTCGTTTTCAGGCAAGTAAATTTCAAAGATTTTGTTTTTATGAAAAATAAATTATTAAAAAATTGTAAACAAAATGTATTTAAAAAAGTATTTTTCATTTGTTTGCCTGCGCAAAAAGCCCGTAAAATTTTATTTAATCTGTAAAGTTTAAAAGAAATATATTTGTATATTTTTTATTACTCTGTAAAATATGCACAATTTAAAATAGTGTTTTGTAATTAAAATGTTTTTGCGTATTACCCCTTTTTCGACGGCTTATAATGGCGAAGTTAAAAATATTTGTATTAAAAAAAGCAATTTTAATGACAAGCTTATTTTGTTATACGCCTATTTTTAATTAACAACAAGCTTTTTATAAATAAAACCGTTTTTAAATAGTAGAACTTTTTTTCGTTAATAAAAATCTGTGACCTAAAAGTTATAAACGTATGATTCAACTCAGAACTTCCGGTTCAGTTGAATCGCAAAAAGAGGGTCACGTAAACATTGTATTCCTTCTACCCTAATTGATATTCTACTAATAGACTACCTAGTACTTATCCTTCCCAACACAATTGATGTAAAAAGAATTTAACCATGGCCTCCTTGCATCCCCAAGAAATAACTTCTGCGACGGTAAATGAACTTCAACAGATTGAGTTTTCACAGCTGTCTCTCCATGATAAAGTTGAAATTAAGCAAAGAAGCCGTTCAACGCCTGATATTTAAATATCTCAGCCAGGCATTAGCCACAGCAAATGTATATTCGTAGCTTTAATGGTACCAACGGAAAAGTTGGCTTTGCGGCTGTTAACTAAAAAAGGCATTATTCTGCTTTCCTTGTTTGTTGTTAGGGGGTGATGTAACGTGGACAAAAGATAGTTTCAGAACTATTAGCAAAATGAAAGATAGAACTGAAAAGCATGAGAAGTCAAAGAAGCACGTTGACAATGTAGTTTCCCTATCAATTTTTTGGGGACCGTAAATATTAAAGAAAAACTTAGTGAGGCCTACAGACTTTCAATCAATAATCATAACATGAATGTTAAGAAGAACCGTGAAATTATATCTAAAATAATAGATTGTATTTTCTTTTGTGGGAACTTTGAAACTACCTTACGAGGACATGGTGAAAAAGATGATTCAGTAAATCCAAGTGTATTTAGAGGATGATTAAATTTTGCATCTTAATTAGATCCAGATTTAAAGAATCACTTAGAAACCAGTAGTGTCTTCAAAGGTGTTTCCAAGATCATTCAGAATGACATACTTGACTGTCTTTTACAAATATACCGTGATGAAATAAGGGCAGAAATTAGCAAAGCTTACTTTGTAGCTGTCATGGCTGACGATACAACAGATGTGTCTGAACATACACAGATGATCATTGTTTTACGGTACGTCTTGGATGAAAAAATACTTGAACGCTTTTGTGGACTCTTTATTCCAGAAAACCAAACAGCTGACGGTATATCAAAATTTATTCTACAACAATTAGATATAATTCTTCAATGGAATCGCCAAAAACTGATAGCTCAGACATTTGATGATGCAAATGTCATGAAAGGCAAAAAAGCTGGTGTTCAGGCGAAAATAAAAGCAGTTTATAGTAATGCACATTTCACTGTTATGCGTATCAACTTAATTTAATAATGAGGAATGCAGCAAGCATTACACGAAATGCTAGAATATTTATCTCTAACATTTTGGCTATTCCGACTTTCTTTTCTAGATCACCACAGCGTCTGTCCATTCTCAAGAAGCATCTGGATGTAAGCATTCTACGTCCATCCGCCACAAGGTGGAACTTTAACATACATAATGAAAATGTTCAAGCATAAAAAAACTGTCACTGAAATTCAGTCAACATCATATGTAGATGAAACCGTTGCAGAAGCGACAGGAATTCTGAAATATTTGAACGATGAAAATTTCATATTTTGGTTTTAGCTATTTCATAAAATTATGTCTCATGTTGAAATTATTTCTCGGGAAATTAGCATATATAAAATCAATGAATACATAACAAATTTCAAAACTGCTATTTTAGAGATAAGAAACACAAAATACTGTGAAAATCCTTCACAAACACTCAAGGGCGAAACTAAAGAACTGTGTGACTATATATCTGTTGATATAACAGACAGATATTCTTCAACTAAACATTTAATACTTGCTAAATTGTTTTACAAGAAAAGCTTTGCTAGTTTTAAGAAAAAAACTACCTACAGAACAGATATCCTTGACAACTGAAGCATATCCCATAATTGAAAGGAAAGTTCTAAACTGAGCTAGAAATATTTTATAGTAGGTCAGATATCCATGAGTATTGCAAAGTAATTGATCTCCTGAAATTTATTTTGGAAAACAATTTAAACGTTGTTCTTAGCGAAATCACAAAACTCATAAAAATTACCATGACAATTCCCATGACTACATTAGAGGCAGAACGGTGTTTTTCAACTCTGAAAAGAATAAAAACTTTTCTAAGTAACACCATGGGTTGCGAAAGACTAAATGCACTTGCAATGCTTTCAATTGAAAAAACGTTCTTCAGCAGTCATTCAGAAGTTAAGGAGAAAATTATCAATTTTTTCTCACAAATTAAAACGAGAAAAATTGAGTTTATTTTCAAATGAATGTAATAAATAAAATATTTAAAATATTTACATCTGTTTAGGATTCCTTTAAGTTATTGTATTTTTATACGTGTGCATACACATAAATTATGTATATTTTTCATGTTTGTTTCATTTTTACAGAATATTAAAACAATAGGTATTTTTTTAAAAACAGCACCCCCACTAATCTTAGACACGAGCCGCCACTGCTATTTAGTATTATCTGCAAAAGTTTTTAGCTGATTTTATTTGTCATTACTAATCAGCAGAGCATTACCACTGCCAACCAATGTAAGAGTCTACTAACCAAGCAAATGTATGCAGTGTGATGATCTATGGAAGTGAAACCTGGAAGTTTGGAATCGAGGGCATCCATTGGATTGAAATAAATAATATGACGGATGCGTAATATAAGTCTTAAAGACATGCTTAGATCCGATGACCTTAGAGGAAGATTGAATTTGTACAGTATAAGAAGATGAGTATAGAAGAGGGAATCTCATTGGTATAATGACGTTGAGTTCTTGAATGTAGAATAGTTATTAAAGTAACTGGGTTCATTAGCAGTGGAAGGCCAAGAAGAACATGGGTCAAAAGTTACAAGGATGAATTTGACAGAAAGCAAAATAAACCAAGTCCTGGTATGTGTTGAAATAAATGTGAAAACCTTACCCTGTCCTTGACGAAATGTGGCCCAGTTGATCCTAAGAGAATGAATATTTTTCTCGTGAATTTTAATTTTTATTCAACCAGCATAACACTTATCAAAAATATCCCACTTTATGACATTTGTTTTGTAGTTTTTGATTTTTAGCTGGACATACACATAGACAACTCCCCTCATATATAATAGAAGAATGACATTTTGAGAAATTCTAATCGAGCACACAGTCTAACATTTTCTAATTTATATAATTATAAAACTCAAATGACCTTATAACGAGTGATGTAACCAACTTTCCGGTTTACGGTTGTGCATGCGCGCATAAACATTAACCCATAATAACGTAAACAAATAAAAACAAATCGCTTCTTTTGCAGATATTGACCTGCACACTGAAATATTAACGTTATTATTTCGAAATTATTATTTAACATGGGAAGAGTGGGGGTGTTTTGCAACTATTATTTATTACAACTATACTGTCGCTATTTTCTTACAACCAAACAACTTTAACCCGTTGACAAACATAAGAACAATTGTAGTAAAGCCAAGACAACTATTACTACTACTCTCTATCCGTGCCTTTTCCTTCCTTCCTTCCTCCCTTCCTTCTTTCCTTTATTTTTATTTCTTGTTTACATTTCTAGATACAAAATAGTTGTGTGAGAATGGTGAATTTGTTAACACATTTACTAATCTGTTTCAATATTAGTTTTATTTTATTTATTTAGGTTTTATTGTTTTGCTTCAGGTTTTATTAATTTTTTTTTTAGATTTTAAGTTTCTGTAACTTGCTTGAAGGATTCCAATATGGGTTTTTCATTCTTATATTTCTCATCTGTAGGTTTATGCGCGTTTTTGCTGCTAAATGACTTTCGTCGGCTTCGATTCGTAGGAAAATCATGTTTAATTTTCGAATTTTGAGCGATTATTCGGAAAAATAGGTAACTTTACACGAATAGGGAGGATTATTTTTTCATGTTTGAGTGATCCGTCCGTGAGTTTTCATTTTAATATACTTTCATAGAAATGTTTCTGTTATGTCAAAAAAAAAACTATTTTCTTTATGTCACAAGTGTCAGGCTCATGCATGAATTCCATAGCTAATATAACATACTGACCTAACGGGTCACGGGTAGTCTAGTATCAATTAAAAATGTTTTTTATTTAATCTCTTATTAACCTCGAGCAAGGCAAATTGTTACTGAGATGTAAGAGACTACTTTGAAGTAAGAACAAGATTTATATGAAGCATCCGCAATATCACAATATACAAAACATGTTTTAAGGAAAGATATAACTAACGTGAAAGCCGTAAAAACTAGTCTATAAAATATTCTCTAGCTTTTACATATTACAAGTCATTCCTCTGTTTGATGCATTGTTAAGTGTATATATCAAGTTAGTTAATAGAAGCAATACAATGCATTGATGTAACGGATACACACAAGCTAATATCATTAACAAGCTTCAGCTCCTTTCCACTCGCTGCAATATTGAATCCCTGTGCTTTTTTTAAAAGTATGTTCATGGGATGTGTTCCAACGGATTTACTGCACTTGTATCCGCTCAAAGTAAATGTGTCCGATCAACTCCACTAACAGCAGCCCCCTTTATCATAGAGGCCCTCAGATGCCAGAAATCTTTGTTCTGTAATAGCTTCTTTTTTCGAACTGCTTATCTTTGAAATCCTGTCCTGCTTCCTATACCTCTGTTTGTACCAATATGTAAAAATTGAGATGTAATATGAACAAACTTCTTGCATCTCCACTACTATTTAACATGCCCTCTTATAAATCTGGCCTCTAATCACTGTACTTATTTACACGTCAGTGTTTAGGTGAATAAAATAGAAATCAAATAATGATGACTTTTAAAAATTTCTTTCGTATTTTCTTAAAATTATGATTGCAACTTGGCCTTAGTGTACTAACTCTTCTTTCCTTATTAGTTAAGGAGAAATCCTTCTCGGCTGAAGCAATTTTTATTTTTCCTACATTCCAGGGTACACCATTTTATGAATTTAGTTTTCATTAAAACCAATCTTATGTCTTACTCTACCCTTTTAGAGAGATAAACAGCTGAAAACTGGACCATTTTGTATTTAAATGGATGTTTGTTATTTGAGAAAGAAGATTTATCACGTATCACTGAAAGACGATGAATATTCTTAAGATTATATATATTTGCACAGAATAGGCAGGTGATGAACAGGTCGGTCTTCTAGTATATAATTTTATTAGATAAGAATAATAGGAAATAGTACAGCCGAGCGGTCAGCAGATGTCAACTCACTGTACCGGGTGGACAATTACTTAGGTTGTAGAAATGAATTGAAAACAGATATGATGTTACCTGTCTCCAAGAGAGAGTGATAGCAAGCTGTAGTCTATTACATGTATAATGACATAGACTGAAAAGATATAACTAATTAGTGATGTCGATCTCTTTACATTCTCTTCAGTGATTTGGAACATAGAGCACATTGAATAAACAAGACACTCTCTTCCATCATATTTTTGTCATGTTTAGTCTTTTTCGTTATTTAAGAAATCTTAATTACAGAATAGGCATTTCATATGTCTGTGAGGATCAGGTCAAAAGCATGTATAAGAACGAACAGCAACCAAAAATAATCATTGTGAATTTTAATATTTCTGCATGTATGATAAAAGGTTGAGTATGCAACAACAACAGAGCCTCATATATCTAAAAGTCGCATCCATTCAATTTGTTTCATCATACAAATATGATTTCAATCTGACGGATGCATAAAAAAGTATGCAACACCGATTTATCTGCATGCTCTTTTAAGCAGAAATGTCATGCAGAACTCTGCCTAAAAGTCTACTGAGAATGATCTCTTCTCTTCCTAACAGCTGATTTTCCCAAGTTTTTCTCTCTCTCTATTGTTATTTCTATGAAATGTGCTTGACTGAGCTCCAATCACTGGTTCTTCCATGTAAGACATTAAGAGCTAAAAGTCATCTTCTTATCAGAATGGAAAATGACTTTACTTTCTTCTTCCATGTGCGTTGCATCAAACAGAGTTTTCATGGACAGAGCTTCTTTGAAAAAGTTTCCTATCTCTGGAACACATTACAACAGAACTGCCTCCCTGCAAATTACAACATTGTCGTTTCCAAATCCAATGTAAGCAAATACTTCTCATATACTAGTCCATAATTATTTAAACATAGTTTATAATATGAATCAATTTTAGAACTCACATGATGCTTTGCATCTTTTGGTGAAGAATTATTCCATCTCAAAAAGTTATGAGGTAAGCTGATAAACCTATTTCTTGAATAATGAACATATGGATATAGTTACCTCTAACACATTTTGTAAACTATATCACTGTGTTTGTATTGATTATTACCGTTCTGTATGGCTACAGCATTAGTGACGAGGATATTCGAAACTAATTAGCCATTTTAGATATATGAGGCTCTGTTGTTGTTGCATACTCAACCTTTTATCATACATGCAGAAATATTAAAATTCACAATGATTATTTTTGGTTGCTGTTCGTTCTTATACATGCTTTTGACCTGATCCTCACAGACATATGAAATGCCTATTCTGTAATTAAGATTTCTTAAATAACGAAAAAGACTAAACATGACAAAAATATGATGGAAGAGAGTGTCTTGTTTATTCAATGTGCTCTATGTTCCAAATCACTGAAGAGAATGTAAAGAGATCGAAATCACTAATTAGTTATATCTTTTCAGTCTATGTCATTATACATGTAATAGACTACAGCTTGCTATCACTCTCTCTTGGAGACAGGGTTTAAATATACAGAATTTTATTCTTGATAAGAGCCTCTCTGAGCATCTCACTGTAGTAGATGTAGTATAACGTGTTACATAACATTGTCTGATGACAGACATGATCTGCTCTTTAAACGAAGGTTCTCAAAGGGAGTCATATGGTCCTTTGGGGGCCATTCGATAGTTGAATATCATAAGGCCAAATTTAAAAAATGGAGTCAGTGAAGATGCACAGAAAATTTAAGACCCACAACACACAGAAATGTAATATTTTATATAAAGGATTTTAAAACCCGACTTGTTTAAAATTCAGGTGGGATATTATTAGGCATTGACGAGAAGGACTGTTGTATTCCTGTTATTTCCAGGAATAAAAGATCCCCATTTAAATATCACCAGAGGTTTATCATTTCCAAATGTTGGTGCTTATTTAGAGAATTTACTAAGTAATGATGTCTGATAGCAAATATAAAATTAAAATATTTGAATAATTCATTGTGGCGAATATCTATTTGATTCAGTACATCTCTTAAACCTATAGACATATTTATCTGTTCGTGTGTGAACGCTAGGCGCCAGTCTACGCTATATAGAAATATCTTTAATGCAATATACAAAAGTGTGGTATATTTAGCCTTGCAAACAGGAGAATTTCTTTCTGATTAGGACAAACATTACCAGCCATTACGTGTTAGTTTCAAAATGTACAGCATCTCTTAATCTAATTGTGAAAATGAATCGTGACTAAATTAATGTGAAAATGAGGTTTTTAGTTTATTAGATAATTTAAAAATGTATAATATATCGGTGCAAGTGTTAACAGATAGTATGATAAATTTTCATGTAAGGTAAAAGAAATTAGGTAGTGGAATTTTGCGCGTAGAAGTCATAAGGGTTATGTATTTTGGCAATAACGTCAGAGAAACGGGAAGCTAATAAACTGACGTGGCAAATAGGGAGAGGATTTTTCACTTTCTACTGAATTAACAAAAAGAGAACTGAAAGTTGAATTAGATACTGCCTCTCTTTTGTTCATGGAAGAGAACGTTGGGGATTTCATAAATGAACATGTATACTATGAAGAAAGAAATTATTTTCTATACATGTTAATAGCAGTAGCCATTCATCATCATTACACATTGTCCTTTCTTGTGACCTTGAAATGCATGGGTGTTATAAGGCCCCAATTTTGGAGCATCTCAGGAATGTACAATTTTTTTTCCCATAGGAGTCACCACTTACCGAGGCCACTCGAGGATAAGGGTTAATGAGTGTACAGTAGTTAATGGGATAATATCGTAGTAATCTTTAATAGTAGAAATTTGAGGAATCGGAATACTTACAGGGATGGCTCATCCCAAACTTGGTTATGTTGGACTTGAAAACTACCAATTTGTAGTTAGGTGGAAAGTAGACAAATGGAAGAGAGTTCCACGCGTGTGCAATTCTAAGAAAGAAGCTTTCATCATGGAATCTACGTTTAGGTTTAGGCACAGATAAAGAGTGGGGGAAGATTATAGATAATGGTTTCAGCTAGATGAGTGTTTTTCGTGAAAATGTGGCGAGGGGGGGGGACCATAAATTGGAGCTTAGATGAGCACTTGCTATAAAAATAATGATAAAGCAGAGACAGGCTCGCAATGTCTCTTCTGTGAGTTCTTCCATGTAAGACATAAAGTTGCAAGGAAGAGAAAAGGGCGTCCCCTACTAGGCTACTTACTTATCATTACATCTAGGTCTATTTGATCTGGGATGGTGGTATCCGTCAACATTTAATTTATATGTTAAATAGAATTTGTCCCAGGCAAAACACTGGTTCAGAAACTCTACAGCCAACGTTTGCCTTTACCCACTCATGATGCAAAATCCATCTTTTCGAGTTGTTTCTGCTGATTTTATTTCTCAACCCTATCAACTGCCTTTCAACCATCCTAAGTATAATACAATATTGCCTCCAATATTAAAGCGCTAATTTGGAAGCTTTTGGAAGTGTGATGTAATCCATTGAATAAACTACTCCCAGATTCATTCTGAGTCTGAGTTTTAGTGTCTAATGTTTTAAATAGAAACTATCATTTGTTCATCATCTGTTGACAAAATATATTGCTACAGGAACATTAATCTACAATATCTATATATATGGTTTTGGCATAAAATGAATGAACAATGGTTGATATGCTATAAATCCCCAACCAGAGAAATTTTCCAAAATCGGTTAAAAAAACAATAGTGTGGATTAATTTTCTGTCATTGCTTGATAATCAGCCAAAACTAGTCGATATAATTTGGTAGTTATTTTGGGAGGATATCGATTGGTTAAATAATACTTCCACTAATTAATTCGGATCAATGAATAAATTTTTCAGTATTTGCCCCATTCTCTTTATTGCAAAGTGGCCTACAAGGAGATATGAGCCAAGGATCAAAAACTTATGGATACTCAGCTTAGCAAAAAAGTTTCGATGTGTTAAATAATGCAAAGAAGGAATAAAACCAAAATTTGTACTTTTTTCCATGTTTGTACTAATATTCTCGTCTTGGTAGTTATTAGTAATGTTTTTGATCTTTTTTATGCTGAAATAAATAACGAAAATGCATTCATACAATGTTTTCACATCTGGGGAGATGCTGTTCAGAGTACCTTTTCCTGCCTCAACAGCATACAAAACCGACTTCGGTATCTAGTGGATGATACCCTTTTTTCCTCCCTACTATCTCTTTCTCACGAAAGAGGTTTTGCTAGTCTTTCTCTTTATGCTATCGAGCTTCATGGTTTCTCTCTGTAAAACATTCACAAAAAATTCTCGTCTAGCTACAACCACTATCAATAGTCCCCTGCTACTCTCTTAAACAAAGCGAAAAAATTTTCGTAGAACTGTCCGGTGTCATAATGCTGTTTTTCAGCTGACTACGACGGTTGTTTTCAATTTCAATGCAAACAACGTTTTTCTTGAGCTGTCCTTTTAGACAATCAAATTCTACCCAATCGCCACCGTAATTATCAATCCTCACGTTGTTGTTTCCCTATCCAGCTTGCACTCATTTAACCCTTATCATCGAGTGGACTTTGGACCTTGATAAGTAATGACACCTTAACAAATGAAACATGTACATTTATAATACAGACATATGAATATAAAACTATACTTACTAACTTGCCATGAGTATGTATTTTTAACTTGACAGCATACTTTGTTTACTGCAAAAGCCGGGCTAGTATTTCCTTTTCAATGTGTACATAGTTTCTTTCAGCATTTAAGAGCATTCAGGAAAGTTTACAATCTTGCTTTTCATTAGACATCTTCCGTCGTGTAAACCAATACAGCAATCACAACCAGGAATATTATATTGAAGCAGTGAATTATTATCATAGCCATTTATCAAATTTGTCCGACATCAACCACTGCATACTTCTCGTTAATTTTGATTCGTCCGATTCCATACTTGTGTGAATGGACGCTTCTACATATGATTTGGGAGCTGTGCTGGCTCATAGAATGGAAGAGCGCAAGTAAAAGCCAATATTTGTATTATTTGGATTCAAAGTACTGTTCTTATCTTGAGTGTCATTTTTATAACGTTTTGGTCGATTAAACCTCCGACCTTCTTCAGTTGTATCTTATTGACCTCTGGTATATTTCTGTCAAACTAGAGAATCTGAAAAGAATTTCAAACAGAACCCTTTATTTACTTCACAGGGGCAGCATGTTCTTGTTCTGTCAACCATAATAAAGGAGTTCGTTCGAAAATCTGTCCAAATTCCCGAGTTTGTCAGAAACATTCCCGAGTTCAACAAGATACCCCTTAGGAAGGTTGGAGGTTACTTCAACCAAAATGTTGTGAAAATGACACTCAAGATGAGAACAGTAGTCCAAAGAATCTAAATAGTACGAATAACCAATCCTGATCTCAGGAATTCACAAATGTAATAAAGCTTATGTTACATTTATTGGTTGAAATCAGTTCTAGGTGTCAATCTCCTATAGGTTAAAGATTCAGTATTTATCACATTTAATAATGCTTAAGAAGAAAATAAAAGTTATTACTTCTACTTGGTCATGGCTGACGGAATAAGAACAATCTACTCCTGTGGACTAAAGAAATGATTTAGATGGAAATTCCTACAGATTCCCGAGTTTGACGTGAAGGTTTCTGAGTTGAATTAAAACAGGGATCTCCAAACTACAGCCCACAGGTCAGATCCGGCACACCTTCCGAGCTTTTAGAGAAACGTAAAAATATTCAGGAAAAGTTTTTAAATGGAAATGCGCGAAAATAGTGTGGTTGTTTTTCTTTTTGTTCAGAAAATGAATAAAATAATGAGATTTTGTTTCATAAAAAGCTTTATGATCAAAACAGTATGAAAAACGTCCAGATCATTATTTTGTAGATCTGAAAAGTCAGCAATGTGATCCTCCCGTTTAAAAATTTTGGAGACCCCCGGATTAGAAGGATTTTAAGTTGGAAGAGATGTAATAGACGTAATTGTTGTGATCGTAGTTATAATTTATTACTCTGTGTAAACAGGTATCCCAGCTAGTGTTAAAATAGGATAGAATATTTGAATTTGAAACCTTGTTATGCCTTGCGGATGTTAGCAAAAATCTCAAGAATTTCATGCATCCGATTTTTGTCATTTGCCGTTAATGGAAAAACAAAACTAAGAACCACAATCCAACAACCACATCATTTGAATAAATACATAAACGTTTTTAAATGGCTTTTTATTTTAGTTTTATGTTAAGGATTTAAATTCACTTAATTTAAATATTTAATTCATTTTATTCATGGATAGAAAAATATTGAATTCATTATAATTTGCCTTGAAATAAAAAAAAATGTATATATATATATATACGTATAAAAAAGACAATGTGTGTGTTTTTTCGCAAGTTGTTATTGTAAAGTTCAGATATAATGCATTCATTGCTTCTATTGAAGGGTTGCTTTTTATTAATGCATAGACTTCCAAATCACATGACGATGAAATTGTCAACCGTTGGTTGATTTAGCCATGTATTATAATAAATGTTATGACTGATAAGCCCACTTCTTCTGTTCGCCTTTTTTGGATTGACCATTCAGATAACAACATGCTTGGCACTGCAGTTGCCTTTTTTATTTTGTTTAATCACTACGCCTCTTTTGGAATGATGTTACACTATATTAATGTCTTCATCTCCATAGATGACACCTAACTCCATGTCGATGTGTTGATACTTTGGAAAATGCTCATATAGTTGAATGTCTGATCATCGTAATCATTGCAGTTAAATTGTTTTGATTTCTTCAACAGTTGTTATAGATGAGTTTTTGTTTCCCAAAAGTCTATGTAGCATGTTCTTGTTCTGTCAACCATAATAAAGGGTTTCATTCGAAATTCTGTCCAGATTCCCAAGTTTGTCAGAAACATTCCCGAGTTTAACAAGATATCCCTTAGGAAGGTTAGAGGTTAAACGTTGTGAAAATGACACTCAAAATAAGAGCAGTAGTACAAATATTCCAAATAATACGAATGACCAATCCTGATCTCAGGAATTCAGAAATGTAATAAAGCTGATGTTACAGTCTTATAGGCTTAGACAAAATTTCATAAATGAAACCGTGAAATGAAATGGTGTCTCGGGGTTGTATTTGTAAAAGATCGGGGTATGCTTATTATTCATGAAAGACCAGGGTATGCATTTTACTTTGTATATTTTTATGAAGTGAGGTAGTGCTTTCGTTTATCATCATTCTGTAAGTAGTCAATCGTACAATATATTGTGAATAAAGTTGTTCGAGATTAGTCAGATGAGTCTAATAAAATAATTATAAAGATTAAATATTTGATTTATAGATTTAAAATTCAATTACAGTGAGTGATAAAACAAAAAAATATACAAATCTAATGAATAAATAATAAATTAAATGCATTCTATAAATCTTGTATTCTGTTAATCGAGATTACCAAACACAAGCATTAATGATATGTAGGCTGAATTATGTGGAAACGTTATAAACATATCACTCAAGATAGGAACAGTAATCCCAATAATACAAGTAATACAAATTATCAATCTTCATTTTAAAAAAATCAGAAAATAATTACAGTTGTCGAGGTTTGTTTATTTGATGAGGTTTATGAAAGCTGTTATTGAAAAGTTATATGAAGCTTACGACTGCAACTACAGAAATTCTACTGACGAAGCGGGCGCACCGTGGGGATTGAAGAACACTTCATCTATACTAGAAAATTATTAGAACAATCGTCAATCTGCTGTACTATTATAGATCAAAGTCCGATGTGTTATAGGAAGACAACTCTTTCAGTAGAAGGATGCAAGAATAATTGAGCTTGTTTTGTTTTTGTGCTTTCAAAAACAAACAATACTGTAATCTAAAAGAAAAAGATAACACATAAGCCGGATCAGAAATAAATTCATTTGGAAATTGTTTTTAATCTGTTTTTTTTTTGTCGGCCATGATTAATAGGATGGATGTACTGTTTTTATAAGTTTGTAATTTATTTTAAAAGTTTAACGGTTTTTAAAGAATAATGAATTTTAGATAAATTGTTTAAAATAGAAGAGGAGGGGAAAAGCATATTTATTTTGGTTTCAAAAGAAATATGACTGTATATTTGTATTTGTGTGTGTATGCATCACCCTGTCGCTGAGATTTGACTTGCAATTTAAGAAACGTATATATATATATATATGTGTGTGTGTGTGCTTGTTTGTGTGTCATATATATATATATATATAGATATATATTATTATATTATTATATTATTATTACCTATACGACAAAAATAAAATCAATGATATATGGCTTCACCAAGCTTCAGTTGTCCTAAACTCTGAAACATATGCGCATATATAATCAGAAATGTTTCATTTATATACAGCTATACTCTTTATTGAGCACTGTTCCATGAATGCAGTAAGAGCCATAGGATTGTTTTGGACAATGCTACACCTGGAATAAAATATACATGTATTAAAAAACAATTCAGCTTGGATTAGATTTCTTTTGAGTGGTATGGAATAAGTTTGCAAAGCCGTTTAAATATAAAAAGAAATTAGATAAAAATCCTTAATTATTGGCTTTCTACATTCTATATCTTTCTTTCTATCCTTCTTTCTCTATTTTTATTTTATCTTTCGCATTACTACTTGTAATGGTATTGCCTATTACTTATATTCTTTCCTCCCTTTACTATATTCGACTGTTAATAATCAGAGAGATGAGGAAACAGACATAATCAAAAGTGATAAAAACTGTATGACCGAGAGGCAGGAATAAATTAATATATAGTAAGGGAAAACACTCTTAAACAGTGACTTAAGAAGAGATTGGCCACTTGGTGAGTTAGTTACAACTTACGGCTAACCAAAACAATTAAAATAGATTTTTTCATATATAAGGAAATCACAAAATTTCGAAAAGTTTAACGAGTATTTGGTATGATTAAAGTGGAAAAAAGAGCATTAGCGAAACAAACGTTGATCAAGTCAGTTTTAATATAATAATTGAAATGTAACATAGTAATAAGTTATGAATATATATATATATATATATATATATATATATAGCAATTAATCTGCACAGAAGTTTCCATGTTTCATCCTCGTAAAGACTCGTCAGGCTAAAATGCATAGAATTCATGTTACCGCACGTTTTTTTTTTTTATATATATACATGGTGTTAAGTTTAACTTCAAATTCATTGTTAGGTTAGCTAGCTAAGCTTTACTCCATATATATATATATATATATATATATATATATATATATATATATATATATATATATATATATATATAATATGTGTGTGTGTGTGTGTGTGTTTTTTTTTTGAAAAAAGAAAAACCGAATGAATTTATAAAATGGTGATCAACGTTTCGTCTCTTATTGCAGGGGGCATCTTTAGGATATTAAAAGGAAAAATGCAGAAGAAGAAAACGATCATAGACCATACGTAAGCGAAAAGAGAACAGTGTTAGCATCCATACCCATATCGGAAAGGAAACTATAAATGTGTCCGTATGAGCATACACACACATTTATAGTTATTACCATATGTATTTTTATAACTTACTACATAGCTCTACTCATGTATTGAACATTAGTGAAGTAAATGATAACAATAGATACATAGAATATTATATATCCTTATAAAATTTTATGTACTGGTGCTACCAGATCAGGCTATCTGAAGATATTGGCTTCCTGACATGAAAGGCACCTAACATTAATGCTTTTTGCTTTTTTACCTCCATTTTGCAAAACTTAATTATGTTCTGCAAAACCAAAAACAAAAACAAGAACCCATCTTTCCCCCTTTTCCTTCTTCCCATTTTCCCTTTCTCGTTCTATCCTCCCCACTTCCTGACTGGTTTCTTAACTTAAAATCTCCTAAACATTAATACTGTAATCCTGTGCCGTTGCAAAACTCATTAATGTTCTGCAAGGCAGGAAACAAAAAACGATAAAATCTACTATAAAACAACCAAACCAAACACTACAAACTAGCGATTGAAGATACAAAGACCTTCTACAAAATAACTGGATGTAACATGAATACTATTTCCAAACTAACGGGATTCAGCATTAAATAAACCGAAAAGGGTTGATATACCGTAAAACAACGAAACCAAACGAAACCAAAATTTTATGTGAATATTTTTCCAACGAAATTGATTGATTGCTTGCTCTAGTTGGAGACCCACCGTGGTGTAACTAGCAGGAAGCTTCACATGCTTCCCCAAAGTAACTTAATGCACAGTACATTGTAGTCTACCCTAAACTGGAGAGAACCTATTGTTGATTTTATTAAATTACCTTTACTATTATATAAAAATCGCTTCGTGTGTGTGTGTGAGAGTTACTTCCTTATAGGTTCCAAAACGGCTGAGTCTATCTTTTGCAAATTTCACGCAAAGGTAATTAATATGTCTGACAGTTTTCTTAAATATGTTTTGTACAGAAATTCGTCCAATAAGTATTAAAACTCGAAAAAATCCGATCCTAAAAATAGTCTTCCTTTCTTATAGATAAATTAGAACTTTTACAAGGAATTATTTTAAGTTGCACCGACAAGGGAGATAATAAAATCTCAACAAATATGTTCTTCTTAGAAAAAAAAAAAAAACAGATTTGTCGGGGTAAACCATTCGACTACAGATTGAATGCTCCCGTGTTCAAGCCGGATATACCTCTCCATTTTATTTTAATTTTTTCTTATTAATGAATTTAATTTACGATAAAAGAAGAGGTACCATTTAAAATCGCCGTAAATCACTTTGCATATTTTAAAACCGGACATTAAACACTGACAGAATTTGATGAACTACATTATCATTACTGTTTATTTTATTTTATCTAATTTTTTTTTTTTTAATTATTCCACCAGGCAAATTATTCCTTGTAATATATAACATGCAATAGACGATTGGTTCTATAATAATACATACGTAATTTGCATAAATAAAAATATCATGTTTATGCGCATTGTATGACCGAGCAACGCTGGGCGTTCAACTTTTTTTTATTTTTTTTATTACATTTTCACCCCAAACAAGGCACATTGCCACTTTGGTGTAGGGGGCTACTATCAGGGGAAACAACTACTGGGGTACTATGTAGGGATTTGGGCAGCAAGATGTTGGTTCACATTGCACTTGAACTTCTACATGTCAGTACAGTTGGGGAAGCAGTGACCTGGAATGGAATTCTAAAATCTAGCGGTTCTGGGGAAGAAACTACCGGAGTAGAAAGATCTTTTACATCTAGGGATCTCTACAGTGTGGGGGTGGGATTTTGCAGCTTGTCAGGTCTGTCGAGGGTGTTCAAGTCGTGGGGACACAAGTGATTGCAGTTCATCAGAGCATTCACCATTAAAATACTTGTAGAACAGGCAGAGGGATGCAATGTTTCGACGATGGGACAGAGGCTGAAGCTTATATGCCAGTTTAGGGCCTATCAGATTTGCGACTCTCTTTTGAACCCTATCAAGGAGCGAGAGACTAGTAGCTGATGCACCAGCCCAAATATGACAGCAATACTACATACATGGGCGAATGGTTGCCTTATAGAGGTACAGGATACTTTCGGGTGTTAGTAGTTTTCTAGCACGGTAGAGAGAGCCCACCTTCCTTGCAGCGGCCTTGGCAATGCCCTCGATGTAATTGTTCCAACTCATGTTTCCTGTGAACGTTAGGCCAAGGAGCTTGAAAGACGTACTCTCAGATAAAGAGTCGTTAGCCATTGCTATAGGTGGTAGAGAAGGTTTCTTGTAATTATTGAATGAAACCAGTTTAGTCTTGGCAGCATTAAATGTGACCATCCATTTTTGTCCCCATTCCACCACAGATTGGAGGTCTTACTCTAGTGTTTCTGCTAATGGCTTAAATTAGTTTAAAATTTAGAAGTCAAATATCAAGGTTTAGTTGTACTCTCAACAGAAACATTCATTGCGAACGTGCACCTTGTGCGAGCCTTTCCTAGTCTCGCACAAAAACACACATTCACATTTCAAGCTACATTACTTGTCGCATACATACGCGCACACAAACATATGCGCCCACGTCCACACACGTACATATATTCACGTTCGCATACATACACTCACATTCACGTGTATATACACACACGCTAACGTACACACATGTACTCACACGCGCACACGAACGCACACATGGACGACGTCACTTCCGCTTTCTAAGGAAATACACACATGCGCAAAAAAACACTGGAAACGAGTATAAAAGAGAGAGCAACAAGCGGCTCCTTCTTTTCGGCCCAGCTTTCCAGCTGGTCGGTCTATGGATTGAACCGCATGCGTCACGCCATTTACTACTATGTGGGACAAAAGGCCAACACACAGTACCTATACTCTTTCTCTCTCTATCTACTACTGGTCCCTGAGAACACCTTCGCGTAGCTGACTGCTAACTGACGTCAACTCTCATATCCTCTTCTTTGTCTACACGCTGGACTATCATTCCAATTTCCACTACAACACTCATTTCTCTTCCCACGCGCGAACAAACGATAGTGACCCGAACTTGAGATGAACACACATTTCCTATTCTTTCTACAACACCAGTCCCGCAATGAACATTAGTTACACACGCGCAGACTTGAACACATGCTATATCTAAAACATTCTTTCAACAGTAAATAAACGACGTTTATCTTATCCATCAATTAAGTCTTTGTTTCCTTCAATTCCATTCGTTTCATTATTTTCTTGTAGTGAGCTAGGGTATTATATCCTGGTCCGCAACAACCTATGTTATCAAATAACCTACTGTTGATTGATGTTATACAAATTTTCGTCTGCTTGTGCTGTGATATAACTTTTCAAATTGACTTGTGATGTTAGGCTGTATATAGGAGTTAACTTTGGTAAAAATCAGAATGTTCGTTCTTTAATCTAATTATTTGATTATCAATTTTCGCTACTTTTCGGGCGCATTTTGATAGAAAACCTAAGAACACTCCCAGACACAAGTACATTTGTGTTAATTTTTTAAAAAATCGCCCAGTGATAAAGAAAAACTCTCTCAAACACACATACAGTGTTTTATATATAAGTAAAGGTATGTAAAGTCTGTTTCCCCCTATTTTTTGACCAAAATTACATTTTAAATAAAAAAAAACAATTTGTTACCTAACAATTATATACTTGTTTGAATCAATTTCATCGATTTTTATATTTAATCCTAATGAATATTTTATTGAAGGTGGAAGAACGTTAGTCTCATCTACTTTCATTCTCTCAAAAGACAGTGTGAAAAACATTTAATAGTTTTGATTTCAACGTTTATTTTCTTTCATTCTAATAATTTAACTGAACTGATACGATACCCTTGAAAGATAAATATGTTAACTTATTCTGTAAGATAACTTTTTCAAATAACATATATATGTATATTGTGAGTTGAAATTACAATTAATAGCTATTTCCCTAAAGCAAGGAAAATAATTATTTTATAGTCAAAACGCAAGTAGTGACCAGCCTTACATTCTTCAACTTTGTGATCTGACCTAAGCAGTTCGTCATAAGAGAGTCATAATTATATTAGTCTTTTTATCTTTAGAAAAACGGAGGTACACTCCCGGATACCTGAAATTCTTTTTACCTGTGATGTTACAGTCTCACAACCTTATACTGGTTTTCAGAGTTGGAGTCGATGTTAAGCCTTCTCGTGTTGAGAAAAGGTTACACGAAATATGATTTAATTAAAAATGTTCAAAATAATTGAACTATTTTTCTTTTTTCCTTAATGGACATATTTTTTTCAAGAGCGGTTAAAAAATTTAAATCTATTAATTAATTGGATTTCTTTTGCTTTTTTTAAGCTAGTTGTTAGATTAAAGTTAAGCACAGTGGTAGTATAGATCATTATGAGATTGAATTGTATGAATTTAGAAATTTGTGTTGTCTATAGACAGCTATTCTACAAATAGACATAGTGAGTGTTTGAAGCTGAGATTTTTAACCAGCCTCCTTTGGTCAGTAGTCAGGTGATCAAGTTGATCCATTATATATGTGTGTGTGCGAATGTAAGGAAAGAAAGAAAGATCAAAATGGCGACATCCAGTTGGTTTTATGGTTGACGGTCATGTGAGCGCCGCAGATTGTCACCGTTTATATGTAAATGAGACCGACATGAATGCAGCAGGAGGAGTTGGTGAAGGTGTGCTACGTAACTTGACAGAGTATCGAGTTTTGAAGTTGGAAGTTTTGACAACAGAGTATCGAGTTTTGAAGTTGGAAGTTTTGACAACAGTATCAAGTTTTGAAGTTGGAAGTTTTGACTACAGAGTGTTGAGTTGTGGAGTTGGAAGTTTTGACAACAGTGTTGAGTTGTGGAGGTGGAAGTTTTGACAACAGTGTTGAGTTGTGGAGGTGGAAGTTTTGACAACAGTGTCGAGTTGTGGAGTTGGAAGTTTTGACAACAGTGTCGAGTTGTGGAGTTGGAAGTTTTGACAACAGTGTCGAGTTGTGGAGTTGGAAGTTTTGACAACAGTGTTGAGTTGTGGAGGTGGAAGTTTTGACAACAGTGTCGAGTTGTGGAGTTGGAAGTTTTGACAACAGTGTCGAGTTGTGGAGTTGGAAGTTTTGACAACAGTGTCGAGTTGTAGAGGTGGAAGTTTTGACAACAAGGTGTCAAGTTGTGGATTTGAAAGTTTCGACAACAGTGTATCAAATTTACTCGAGAAAGTGTTAGTTTAACTATAAATAAGAATTGAATGCATGGCATAATGGTTAAAAGCATTACTTAACTATCAGTACTCGCTGACATTCTACCGGGAGTTCAAGATTCAATCCTTATTACAGGTAATAATAACTAATAATAACAAACTAAAACTTCTACCTGGTCATGGCAAACAGAACAAAAACAGTAGACACTTGTGGATTAAATTCAACAATTTA
This sequence comes from Euprymna scolopes, assembly GCF_053919585.1. Lineage (NCBI taxonomy): Eukaryota > Metazoa > Mollusca > Cephalopoda > Sepiida > Sepiolidae > Euprymna > Euprymna scolopes. Next base: position 50,718,236 of record NC_136483.1, read on the forward strand.
GTTTGAAATTCCGTACAGGTTTCAGATTATATTAATAACAAAGATTCTAAATTTCGATCAGAACAGAAGGCTGGAGGTTATATCGATCGAAGTGTAATTATAAAATAGCCATATTATAGATAGTAATCTGAATAATCTTAATGATCAACCGAAAAATACTTATTAGGTAGCCTTCTTATCCATTAAGTGTCTGAATATTTTACTATTGAGTTAAAGCTTTGTGTGATAACTAAAATTGGGTTAGAATACACAAATTAAAAGGAAAACGTTATTGTTGTGAAATATTTAATAAATTAAAAGGCCATACATTCAAGATAAAATTTAAATATTATTTTTGGTGATAAGTTAGTAGCTTATTATTGCAAGACTCATTTACATATGCATCACAGAACAAATAGAATTGTAACAAATTTCAAAAGAAGAGCTTTCCAACAACTCTTGGAAAAATGTTGATGAATATTTATGAATTTTATCTTTTCTTTAGGGTAATAATTAGGGCTATGAAAACAGCATATTCTTATTATTGTTTTGACTCTCGAGTATATATCCGACACAGTTAATCAACCGAGAACCACATCACTCTATATAAATGTATATAAGATATCAACAGATACACACTTGAGAGTCAAAACAATGAAAAGAATATGCTGTTGTCATAGCCCAAGTAATAATGTAATTAGCAGTACTATTATGTTGTAGATTTTAAAAGAAATTATTGGGTATTTTAGTACATTGGGATCTAAAGGGTTTATAGTATCTGATATTGTAACTTGCAAAATGCAGTAATTAGTGGTAAAAATATTTATTAATATATAAGAAAACATCTGTGCTTAGCCTAATAGATACTGTCACAAACTATGCAATCGACGATGCCGAGTTCAAATCTAATCAGATCTACTGCAATAATTTCTTTTAATAAATTATGAGCTCCCAATTTCTGTCCAACAATGAGTTAAATTCATCAGATACAATTTTTATTGTGCTTTGCCACTAACATGACTAAAAGAGGAATTTGAAGTGAATTATTTTCACTTCAGAAATGCAGATTATTTTTTTTCATGTCGGCATATAAAATAACTGCAAAGCTGATATTTTAGTCAAACTTCCGCTGCAGAAATGGTCGTCTAGTTAGAATATTAGCAATATTTTCTGTTGTAATTTACATTATTCATGAACCTCATTTTGTTCTGCAAATATGAGAAACACCTGAAGAAGGCCTGAAGGGAGAGCAGCTGAAACGTAGCGATAATCACCAAAATGAGGACAAATGGAAATAATGTAAATCGTATTATATCTTCAGAAAATATTTCGACATATTCTCTTTTGTGATTAAAACTTTTCTCTTTTCGCTTTCTTTTTTAAGCATGTGCTCGAATCTCTGATAGGCTTTGTCCATCGATTTCTCTTCAATTTCAGCTTGAATACTGCATCTTAAGATGTGTCTAAGCACCTCTAAATATCTCTGTCCGTGGATAGCTTTCCGAGGCTCAAGTTTGGAATAGCATTTACTAAAATAAATGATATTTATAAAATAATATCGTTTACTAAAGTAAATATTTCAAACTTGAACCTCACAGATCTACCCACGAGCAGAGACATATTCAGATGTTTAGTCAATTATATTCAAGTTTTTCACATAGTTTTCAGTTTTAACTTATTCTCATTCTTAAACGAACAGATTTTATTGGTGCATCAAGAATAAGATGCATGTAAACATCTGTGAAAGTTTCGATCGTTGGATCTGTCATGCTTAAGTTTTCAATAACATCCTCAACTTTATTGTTTTACATTTCTTACACACCCACTGAAATATAAGAAAGTGACGATGGATTGAAACTTAGATGTGTGGGAATTGTATTTGTACGGTAAATAATATTAAGGCTGTCTATAAATTTTGGTTACTTTGCTGGTGATTAGAACATGAGGAGAAACTGAGGCTTGTGTGATATTAAGAATTCAAAATGAATGGCATAAGTTCATCATTATTATCGTGTGATGTTGATCTACTATATTTTGGGAATAGATGGATTTTTTCACACACTATATATATATATATATATATATATATATATATATATATATATATATATAGACTGAATAAGTGTTGTTACAGTCATAACTAGGGCTAAGACAACAGCAAATTCTTTTCATTGTCTTGACTCTCGAGTGTGTATCCGTTGATATCTTATATACTATGATATATGAATGATGTGCTTCTCGGTTGATTAATTGTGTCTAACTGTGTAGGATATATACTCGAGAATCAAAACAATGAAAAGAATATTTTGTTGTTATAGCCCTAGTCACAACCAAAGTACTGGACACAAACTTTCTCTAGCATGCTATTTTATACTTCTGTAAATACACTCTTGTAAATATACCAGTTTTAATTATTATCAGACCTTTAAGAACATAAACTTTACTAACCACCAAACCATTTACACTGTTAAACTTCTAAAAAAATGTGATTCTGGGTACAATCTAAGTAGAGGCAGAAGAAAAGATGAAAGTAAAAGAGTGAATCATTTACTCTTCATCCAGAGACAGAAAAAACACCTTGTCTCCCTGATAGAAAGTAAAAGAGTGAATCATTTACTCTATGCAGAGACAGAAAACCACCTTGTCTCCCTGATAGAAATTGTGAAAACGTTCTCAGAGGATATCTGCATGGAGTTTGGACTTGACAAATGTACTAAATGTTCGATAAAAAAGAGCAAAATGACCAAATCCGAACATCTTCGGGTTAATGACAGCCTCATTGAAAATTTGGGAGAGGATTCCACATACACATAACTCAGCATTGAGGAAAACATAAATGTGGAACATGATAAAATGAGACGTAGGGCAGAACAGGAATATACAATATATCTGAAAAAGATCCTCAAATCTGAACTAACCCCTAAAAACAAAATTACGGCTATAAATCAGCTTGCAATACCTGTGATCACATACGGTTTCGGTATTATAGACTGTCCTCAATATAACATAAACAGGCTCGATACAGAGACCAGGAAACAGCTATCCCTTCATAAACCGATGCATGGGCAAGATATACCTACCACAAAAAGAAGAGGGCTTAGGCTTCACTGAATTCAACCATGCATATCTATCCACTATAGTAAGCATGGGTTAATATATTAAAAGTTCAACGGACGTAACAATACAAATGGTGAAAGACCATCATGATCATCTTTCTCAACAAACCTCAATCACAAAGCTTACTGAAAAATTTGGAGGAGTCATACCGGAGAACACTGTCGATGTAGACGATAAACCAGCGACATAGATTGCAAGAATCAAAAGAAAAAATACACCGAAATGGAGATAGAAACAAGAAAACAAGGCTGGAAAAAAAATAAGCGAACAAGGAAGTTCCTAGAGGAGCTGACACAGGAGTACATAAACAAGGATGCTTCACTCCAATGGCTCAAGAGTGGGAGACTTCCATTTGATGAGGAAAGATTCATTATAGCCGGGCAAGATCAGGGCTTACTCACAAATGGATTTTAAAAAATGTTTTGTTTTGTTTTTTTTTTTGTTTTTTTACACAGTGATCACCACTTATCAAGGCCCGGAAGCCACTCAGGGATAAGGGTTATTGCAAGTACATTACTTTAGTGTGGAGATTTGATGAAGTGTTTACTTAAGGGGGCGGTTCACTAGGAATTTGTTAACGTTGGACTTGAAGACATCCAAGTTGTAGTACGGAGGGAAGCAGGCAGACGGAACAGAGTTCCACAGGCGTGCAGTTCTAAGAAAGAAGCTTTGTTCATGGAATCCGCGTTTTGATTTAGGCACAGATATAGAGTGGGGGAAATTTTTCAGTGGATTCAGCTAGACGGGTGTTTTTCGTGAAAGATTGGAGAGGGGGGACCAGAGATTGGAGTTCAGACGAGCACCTGCCATGGAAATAACGAATAACGATAGGCTCGCAACGTCTCTTCTGTCGGAGAGAGGTTGCAGAGTAGAGAAAAGGGCATCCCCCCACTAAGCCACAAAGTCTATTTTGTACTCTGTCAAGGCAGGATAGGCTGTTTTTAGCAGCTCCTGTCCAGATATGGCAACAGTATTCCATCCTTGGACGTACTTGGCTTTTATATAGATAGAGAATTGCATCAGTAGTGAGATATCTTCTGGAGCAGTAGAAGGATCCCACCATCTTTCCAGCGACCTTGGCAACAGACTTGATGTACGTGTTCAATTTCAGATCAGGAGTAAAGGTCAAACCCAGAAGCTTGTCAAAACACAGGGCCTCACCCAGACGAGAGCCATCCATCACAATTGATGTCACATGGGGATCAGAGCGTTGATGATGTTAGGATAGGAGTTTGGTTTTTGATGCATTAAAGGTAACCAGCCACATCTTCCCCCACTGAACCACGCGCTCGAGATCAGAGGAGAGAGAATCAGAGAGAACTTTGTCATTTACAGCCTTTGATGTGTTGCCGTAGATGGTTGTGTCATCAGCATAGATGTCAACGAATGATTTACGCATGTGTTTAGGGAGGTCATTAATGTAGATCAGGAAGAGAGTTGGGCCCAGGATTGACCCCTGAGGGACTCCAGCATTTATACTGCAGGCCTCCGATTTTTGTCCATCTACCACTACTCTTATGAGCCTATCGGAGAGAAATGATTTAATGATTGAGAAAACATTTCCAGTTATACCGTAGCTGGAAATCTTGTGAAGTAGACCCTTATGCCATACCTTGTCGAAGGCCTTTGATATGTCAAGAGCAATTGCCCTAGAAAGGAAGCCTTTGTCAAGAGATTCACTAATCCTGTAGGATATAACCGTCAGCACATCTGCGGTAGATCTTGCAGAGCGGAAACCATATTGTGTGTCACTAAGAAGGTTATTCCTGCTGAGGTGGTTGACTATTTCTCTATTTAATATGGATTCCAGCAACTTACTCATAACACACAGGAGACTTATTGGTCTGTATTGAGAGGGAGATGACTTATCACCTGAATTCTTAAATACAGGGCAAACTGATGAGGTCTTCCAGGGAGTCGGAAAGCACTTCTCCTTAAGGCAGCGCTTAAATAGTTTCATAAGTATGGGAGCAAGTTCTAGTTGAAGCTTTTTTAACACCATAATTGGGATGCCATCAGGGCCAGTTGCTTTACTGGAATCTAGGTTCTTGATTAGCTTGGCGACCTCATGCACGGATATTTGTATGTTACCTAGCTTGTTCTGTGTTATAGGAGGAAATATGGAGAGTTGATGGCCTTCGTCGCATAAGGTAGAATTAGCTGCAAAGTTCTTTGCAAATAGTTTGGCCTTATCTGACGCTGACGAGATGACCTCTGGTCCATTGATAATCGTTGGGATAGAACGCACACTTCTGTTCAGGATCCTATTTGTTATTTGCCAAAACTGGTGGGAACCAAGCCGCTGATCAGCTACCTTGGATTTAACAGACTGGGCATATAGCTCTCTTGCATTTTTTATTACTCTTTTACATTGGTTGCTGGCAGTCCTGAAAGCAGCTTTAGTCTCAGTGCATCTATTACGTTGGTAGATTTATGGCCAGTGTAAGTTTTGCGACTCAGAGATTGAAAGCGCAACCCATCTAATGTCTGCATGCCCTATCTTATTGGCAGATGGCCATTGCACTGCTCGTCATAACAAAGTATGTAAGTACCTCCATTGAAAGATATGTGGATAGATGCAACTTGACAGATTGCCAAACATCTGGGAACATGAAATGTGACTGTGTTCTATGCCAAAGACATACAGGCGGGTAGATACATAAAAGACAAGTCCATCAAAGCAGGCATTGTTATATGGAACAAGCCTGAAAGAACTGCACTCATTGTCGATGTCACAGTCCCAAATGATTTTGGCCTTAATAGAGCTGAACGGGAAAAGATTAAAAAAATATATCAAGACCTAAAAAATGATTTAAAAACGACATGGTCTCTGAAAGAAATAAACATTATACCAGTTGTGATAGGAGCATCTGATTAATAAAACAAGAATCTTCAGAAATACTTAGAAGCACTCCCTGGAAGACAAGCTGTAACGAAATACAAATAGCAGCCATATAGGGAACAGTATCTATTCTTAAAAGAGCCCTCGGATATAAATTTAAATCATAACAGAATCAAGTGTTAGCTCCAGGAGGGATCCCCTTGATCTCTTAAAACTTACTGAAGTAAAATAAATAAAAAACATTAATGAAAGGGGACAGTCTATTAGGCATATGTCCGCAGTGTGAGGACATGTGTTGCATAGAGAGAAATTAATTATATGATGGATGTATAATGTGTGTGATAAAAACTGGCTATGATCTAATGACCTTACAAGAAGATTAAATCTAAACAGCATAAGTAGATTTGTAAAGAATCGAAGACTTTATTTGTTTGGCCATATTGAAAGAATAGATGGGAATAGTTGGATTAGAGAATGTAAAACGAGGTGTCGGGAAAGCCAAGGAAGACCTGGGATGAAATGATAAGAATAGATTTGAAAAAAGATGACTAAGTAAAAACATAAACAAAGAAAGGTTAGTTTAGAAGTAAATTTGTAAAAGTCATTCAACACATGCCTGAATGTAAAACGAACTTTACAATAAATATGATGCTGATGGCATGCTTAACTTCTTGTCAGATTTTCCAGAAATATCTCTTATTCTTTTCTTTTTTTAATTTTCGGGAAAAGCATGATATCTGTAAAATACTTGTTTTACAAAATTGATTTGTAATGTGATATTTTGTGCTGCATAATTGTGGCACGCATTAGCTTCATAAAGAATTATATAGCTCTGGTATCAAAGAAAGAAATACTTTTTTGGTCAGTTGCCATTGAAAGGTTTTACTTTTAATTTAATAAACTTGATTGAAAATGAAACTTTCTTTAAGAAATAATTAACATGGTAACTTTGAAATATCATTTTATTCAGTGTATTGCCCTTAAATTTGGAAGATTATTCTCACATGCACAAATCACATAAGGAGCTGTAAGTCAATATGCCAGTAAAATAGCATATTTTATTACTAAATGTGTGTGAACACCAAAGAAATTAACAACAAAATATTCATATATTTTGCACAAAAAGCGATTCTGAATTAAAATACAGAAGAATATATATTTACTTAAAGCAATAAGAGCCAAAAATATTTCCCCAAAATTGTTTTTAAAAATTCATAAAAAATTTGAGAATCTATTCTGACACAACATAAGAAATCAATATATCTTCTATGCAATCAAGTATTCATTCGTCGGCCCAGTAATATACAATGACGTTTAGCAATTTAAACGACACACACATACACACGCTTCATATAAAATAATCAGTACTTAAAACTACTCGTGGAAGAAAAATACACAAAATCTTAACTCTTATTACTTACTCAATCAGTAGGAGTCTGCCACATGATGAGTTTATTTCAGCTAAAATATTCTGGACTCGACGTTATTATTGTGAGAATTTATAAGTCCTTTAATATCCTTCTGATATTTTTTAAGAAAATATAAATTCATTTGTACGATTTATGTTATTAATTTATTTTATGTCCGTATATTGAACACCGTATATTGAATACCGTATATACTCACTTCAAGAATAACGGTTATGCATGTTTTCTTTTTCTATTTTACTTTGCACTCAATGAATCAGCATTAATATTGTTCTGGGTACTTGGTGTCTACTAGTAAACTTCAAATTTCTGAAAGATATTGAAAGTATTGTCTTATTTTGATATTAATAATGCAGTCACTATTTCACACAGGTTGTTTCATAACCTATCAGTGGCGAATAGGTTTATTGTGTGTTACTTCAGGTGTGCTTTAATCGATGAATAGGTGCCGACGAAACCAACCAGGATATTTGAGAACGAAATTGATTGACTTTTACCAGCGTCATTACGTCCACTGTACACACATTATCTCCGCCTGTTTTGTTTTTGATATTACCATTCACAATAAATCTTGGGTAATGAAAAGTGCATAGTTTTATTACCCTTTTTCATTTTTTTACATAAGAATATTGCTGCAAGTCGACCCTTTATGATCATGAAATTACTGAATACTACAGTTAATATTTATAGCTAAGTGAAAGAAATCTAGTATAATATTTATATAAGATTCAAAGGTGGAAACAGAGTTTATTGTGTTCTTCAATTTTGTGTATGAGTTTTGCAAGTTTTCAATAATATTAGACATTGGTTTTAAGTCGCTGGACATTTAGTCTATGTAAATATATGTGTGTATGAAACCGATGCTTGTGTATCGTCTAGTGGTTAAAAGTTTGTGTGTGTGTGTTTGTTTGTATGCACGTTTACACATATTCATAGTTCACATAATATGAACAAATAACAGTTATTAATTCGGGTAGGGTCAACAAACACGACACATTTTTTTACAAAGGAATCACCGCTTATCAAGGCCCAGAGACCACTCAAAGATAAGGAGTAATGAATGTATGGTAGTCCATGCGACAATATCATAGTAATCGTTAGTAGTGGAAAGTTGGTAATTCAGATCAGAGTTCCACAGGCGTGATGTTTTAAGAAAGAAGCTTTGTTCATGGAATCTACGTTTAGGTTTAGGCACAGATAAAGAGTGGGGGAAATTATTGATAGTGTTTTCAGATAGACGAGTGTTTTTCAGGAAAGTTTGGTGAGAGGGGACCATAGGTTAGAGCTCAGACAAGCACTTGCTATAAAAATAACGATAAGTCAGAGACAGGCTCGCAGCATCTCTTCTGTGAGAAAGAGATTGCAGGGAAAAGAAAAGGGCATTTCTCACTAGGCTACAAAGTCTATTTTGAACTCTTGCCAAGGCAGGATAATGTGCTTCTAGCAGCTCCTGCTCAGATGTAGAAACAGTACTCAATCCTTGCATGTACTTGGCTCTTATACAGGTAGAGAATTGCATAAACAGTTAGATATCTACTGGAGTGGTAGAATGGTCCCACCATTTTTCCAACGACCTTGGTAATCGATTAGATGTACATGTTCTATTTTAGATCAAAGTGTAAAGGTCAGACCCAGAAGTTTATCAAAAGATGGAGCCTCCCCAAGACGAGCGCCATTCATTTCAATTGATGCCAGGTTGGGATCAGAGCATTGATGATGTAAAGGTAGAAGTTTGGTTTTAGATGCATTAAATTAACTAGCCACATTTTTCCTCATTGCACCACATGCTCAAGATCAGAGGAAAGAGAATCAGAGAGAACTTGATCATTTACGGCCTTTGATGTGTTGCCATAGATGATAGTGTCTTCAGAATAAATGTCTACGAATGATCTTAGGATGTGATTTGGGAGATCATTGATGTAGATCAGGAAGAGAATTGGACCCAGTATGGACCCCTGAGAGACTCCAGCATAAATACTGTGAGCTTCTGATTTCTGCTCATCAACCACTACACTTATGAACCTATCAGAGAGAAATGATTTAATAATTGAGAAGATATTTCCAGCTATACTGTAGCTGGAGATCTTGTGGAGTAAACCTTTATGCTATACTCTATCAAAGGCCTTTGATATATCAAGAGTAATTGTCCTAATAAAGAAGCTTCCGTCGAGAGATTCACTAATCCTATAAAATATAACTGTTAGCACATCTGCTGTAGATTTAGCAAAATGGAAACCATATTGCATGTCAATGAGTAGGTTACTTTTACTGAGCTGGTTGACTACTCCTCTATTAAACATTCTAACAACTTACTCATGACGCACAGGAGACTTACTGGTCTGTACTGAGAGGGAGATGGCCTATCACCTGAATATTTAAATACGGGGCATACTGATGAGATTTCCCAGGGTTATGGGATGCAATTCCCTTTAAGACAATGCTTAAACAGCTTGTAAGTATGAGAGTTTGTTCTGGTTCAAGCCTTTTCAGCACTATAATTGGAATGCTGTAAGGAGCAGTTCCTTTACTGGAATTAAGGTTTTTGATTAGTTTGGCAACATGACACACATATATTTTTATGCTGCATAGCGTTTTTTCAGATACAGAATAAGGGGATTGGTGACCCTGATCGCATAGGGTAGAATTAGCTGCAAAGTTCTTGACAAAAAGTTTGGCTTTGTCCTATGCTGACGAGATGACCTCAGGTCCATTGATGATGGTTGGGATAGAGCACACGCTTCTGTTCAGAACCCTGTCTGTTATTTGCCAAAAGTTGAGGGACTGAGCATACAACTCTCTCGTGTTATTTATTATTCTTTTACAGTGGTTGCTGGCAGTTCTGAAGGCGACTTTATTCTCAGTACATCTATTACATCGAAAATAATGATAAAAGTGATTTCCGCGCGCAATGGCAGCAGCACATTCTGGAGAGAACCATGACTGGCTTTTAGGTTTTTGCTGGAATTCTTTGGAGGGTATGAAGTGGTTTAGACCTTCAATTAACTATTCCGTCATGTCTGATACTACAGAGGACCTTTTTTTTTTTAAATATGGAATGCAGAGGTAGATCTAATATAAATGTACAGAAGCTATTCCAGTCAGTATTCGATGGAGAGGTATGTCTGAGGACTTATTACATTTTGCTTTTATCTTAACTGAGACAACCTAGTGGTCGGAAGATCCCAATGGAGACAGAACGGAGGATAAACAAAGCTCAGGGCAAGTTGTAAGAAAAAAATCTAAAAGACTTGCATACTGACCGTCAGTGTCGGGCACAAGGATGGGTTCATAAACAATCTTAAGCAACAGAGGAATTGTAACAGAATCTCCCTTCATTATCTGTCTTGTTTAAGTGGGCTAACCATTCCACATTGGGAATATTGAAGTCTCCACAGACATGAATATTAGCCAAAAGATGAGCAGACAATTTTCTTTGATATGCTCTTAAATATAGTAACTCCGCTGTTATTGGGGTAATATAAATATGCTCTTAAATATAGTAACTCTGCTGTTGCGGGGGCGATATAAATGCAGTGGTATGAGCAAGTGCAACCCGAAAGCATATATTAGACATAGTATGGTCTTCTTTGGAGATGTCCCTATCACATAGTTGTTAGGTTTTGGAGATGTCCTTTTCACATGGAAAGCCATCTCTAATATACGCACATATTCCATGCTCATGGGAATCTTAAGCATACAATGGCCGTTTTATAAAGGACTACTAACCTTGGGTTGTGGCTCCCTTCCTCTCTTGGACACTGCAAGAAGACATTTCACAGTGAAGCAGTAACAACAGGACTTCTTTTTGGTTTTCCTTGTTTTTTCTCATGTCCACATGTATTTACAACGTTCTCTCTCCCTTTTAGTCCTTACATCCTCTCTTAGTTAACTCAGCTGAATGCTTCTACGACTGTCAAAGTCAACTTCCTCTCGTGGAGGACTCCCTCGTTCTGACCCTCTTACTTGTATCTCTAGTCTATATATCAAAACCTACTCTTTCCCCCGCTAGTATATATATATATATATATATATATATATATATATATATATAGCCCTCTATCTCTATCACCTTCTTTCTATATCTATCTTTATCTCTCTCTCTCTCTCTCTCTCTCGCTTTTACTCTCTCCTTTTCTCATTTTTCTCTCTCTCTGTTTCTCATCTCGCTTACGTTTTCCGCCTATCTGTCTGTCTGTCTATTTATCTATCAGTTATTGCACCATAGTAGACGCTATAATTAATACAATATCAAAGAACGAAGAGAGTTGATTGGCTGGCATCTTGATTAGTTTCAGCTAAGAACTTTTGTTAGACATCGATCTCTGTCAACATTCATAGTCTCTCAATCAAGCCTGCCTTTTCTCCTGCTTCATTTTCTCATACCTGCAAACATATCATCATTGACATCCTACCTGACCCAGCACATCAACGATCGTATGGCCATGTCGTCTTTGGTTTGTCCTTAGTTCTTTCAAACTCTAAAGAGGAAAAAATTATTTAAAACTAGTTGACATATCCGACGTTCTATATATTAAAAACATGTTTCAAGATTTTTTTTTATTAAGATTCATCATTTTCTAAGAGATTACTAAATAATCTCTGTATTTTCTAATACTAAAATAATGTGAGAAAAAAATTATTGTATCCTCACGAAAATTTAATGCATTGTTTTTCTGGCGTATTTATCATGATCATACTAAATTTTATACAAATTGGTTGAGTAGGTCGCGTGTAATTTTTCTAGTAAAAAGACAAATGGTAATAGATGCATTACCTTAGTTGGATAAATAGGAAACAAGAAGTGGTATCTGAGGCTACCAAATCGGGCTGTCTGAAGATACTAGCTTCCTGACCTAAAATCCATCAAAGATTAATGCTATTGAATTTTTCTTTATCTTTGCAAAGCTCAAACATGTTCTGCAAAGGCAAAAACTAAAACAACTTTCACTACAAAACAACCAAACCAAACACCATGAATAAATATTTGAAGATATAGAGACTCGAAGCATAAAAGTTTTTACCAAAATGACCGAATTTGGCATTAAATAACTCGAAAAGGGTTGATATTAGTCTTGGTACGATTAATCGGAGTCGGAAAAATCGGAACATTTGAGGGTATTGGAATCGAAAAAACTTGTTCGATGGCAAAACGATTCTTTTAATGTCTTTTTTATTTGATTTTGTTTAAATCAAAACCTTCCATTACTGGTAATAACCATAGTAAATATTTATTGGTTTTAAACTACCAGTAAAACTAAAATCGAGTAAACATTCCCCACAAGTGTATTTTTACGTTTAGGAAAATATCTACACATTTAACATGTGTTTTTAAGATAACTGGGGAAAATAACAAATCTATAGTTAAATATTTAGAGATTTGTAAAGAATCGGAATTGGAATCGGTAATTGTATCGGAATCGGGCAAAATATTGGAATCGTCCCATCCCTAGTTTATATGCCGTAAAATAAAGCAACAAAAAAAATCTTAATAATGAAGAAAATATGAATGTTTAAAAGAGAAGAAATGCAACAATTATTTAATTTTAAAGAAGTGAAGGAAAATAAATGAATAAATAAATAAATAAATGAATCGTTGAATAAGATTTAAAGTAAAATAACAAAAGTTTAAGTAATAAAATAGCTGGGAAAGTTATGTTAAAAAATATTTGAAAGATTAAATTTAAAAAATCGATTTTGAAAAGGCAAAAAAAGAAAATGAATATAAAAAAGGTACAGAAATCTTGAAAGAAAAAGAATTTTGAAAGAATTAAGAGAAATTGAAACGTATTTTTCAAGATAAGCTAGATTAATCTCTCTCTCTCTCTCTCTCTCTAGCTTTCTCTCTCTTTCTCTCTCTCTCTTGCTTTCTCTCTCTCTCTTTTCTTCTTTCTCTGAGAAAGATGTTCTTGATAAATTGTACAATGAAAAAAGTGTAGGTTAAAAATATTTAAAAAGCACAAACACAATTGAAAGTTAATTGGTTTAACGGCATAAACTTTTGTTATTATTATTTCAGGTTATTTGCAGAAGCGAATTTTGGTAAAAGATTTTATACTTCAAATTCTGAATATTTTAAATGTATGTTTTGTAAACGATTGAACAGTTGTTTTGTAGATTGATTTTTTTTTAACTAATGAATCACCACTTATCAAGGCCGAGAGGGCTAAAGAGTTTGTCCGTTAGACGGTGACACACATTGTAAGGATTTATAACTATAACGAAAACTGACCAGAATTTTATTAATAATTTCAGCTCAACAATAATTTGTTTACATTGGACTTGAATACAACGATGTTATCGTCAGTTGGGAAGCATGTTTGTGGTTTTGTGTTCAAAGACGGGTAGTTCTAGGAAAGGAACTTTATTCAGTTTAGTTTTAGGTACACAGAGAAAGAAAGTAAAACTTTTGTCAGTGGCTGTTGTAGGTTAATTAATAAGCTTCGTTGGTTAATTATGAATTAAATAAAGAAAACATACCTTTCTTGTCTCAAATAAAATTCATATGGGAAGTCATATCAACGGTTGACAAAAAAGAAAATAAACAAATTAACAACGCAACATGTTTTAGCCTTACGCACACAGGCGCAGATAGATACGTCGGTTTATTTACATGATTACACAGGAAGAGAAAAATCAGGTGTAGAAGACTCGTTCATATATAAGCAATCAAAGGGAGATGACTCTGAGTTACTTAGCTTAAATAACACGTCAGTATAAACCCAGACAAGGGAAACAATTCTTCAGATAGCGTTCAAGGGACATAAATGATTTATAATCTTCCCATTATTTAAACCCGACTTAACATTGACAAATTTCCATTAGTTGTAGCTAGATGGGTTCTTGTTGTGAATATCTTACAGGGGGGGGGCATAGATAGAAGCTTAGTTCAGCTCCTATAATGAAAATAGTGATACAACAACGCCTAACAACCTCTCTTCTATAGTAGATATAAAGTGCTAGGAAAGATAGTTGTTGTTAGGTAGAGGTGAACATGTAGCACAAGAGCAGACCTGTGAGCAATGGTAATTAAAAGGTATATACCCACACTCACCCAAGACTACCAAATTGAGGCTTCACACCCAGAGGGTAAAGGCTTGCCGATGGCCAAACATTACCAGGCATCATCTAGGAAAGTTGTGTGTGTGACACAAGTCAAAATACGGTCACTAATACACCAGGTCAAAATAGACTTGGAAGTAATAGCAATTTAGGAGTAACTCTACAGAATTCTCAAATTCAGCCTCACAGTTGCATACAGTTTTGTGCTAAATATTGCCCTATGCATGTGATAAAACCAAACCTGCAACAATATACATTCACATTAGACCCTTCCCATAACCACACCGGTATTTGCTCAGAGATGTACCAGTGATTCCCTTTCGTATTATGTTCTGCCGTCCTAAATGTGCTACTTCAGAAATGTGTGAATAAATATGTATCGCTGTCACATTTTCAGAGTTCTGTATTGATATCGTGATATTCCTAAGTTTTATGCATTCCCCAATTAGCTTAGTAGCCTCTGTCTATTGCTAAAGGTTTTATGACCATGGCTTAATACAGGAAAAATATTATGTCCGGAACGTTTGACAATAAAGTGACTATAAGTAATTGATAGTGCTGGAAAATGTAGAAAGGACTGAAAATATATATGTTTAAGGGTCGTTGAAGCAAACTGTTTGTCAAAGGGCGGCTGAGATATTTATGTCTTTTGAAGAACAGGTTCCATTTATCCCATAGATGAATTTCTAATAGATATTACTATACTGGACCATTTTAACAAAGGAAAAGGTTAATAATTAAGATTAAACAAAGCCTTATCACTAATCCTAACTTTGAAATGAAATACACCAAAAAGTATGGAAATGCTGCCAGTGCAGTTGATGTAACAAAAGAGTTAAAAATCAATTTATATAAAATTTTCGTAATTTTCGTTTTTTTTATTTTGTCTTTTACTTCTCACATTCCATGAGCGATATTTCTGATAAAGGAGGAAGGATTTGTTTTCTGGGTGGTATTCTATCCAGCTAATACTTATCATTGGCTGTGTTTTTTTTACCTTAAAGTAGCAAGATGTTTTTTTTTAGTTCCTTACATCAAATGGTCCATGCTTTTTCTGGAGCGATTATCATAAATAGAAAAATAAAACGATTTGTAAAAATTAGTTTAAGGGACCGCTAGAAATCAATTTCACCATAAAAATACACTTAAATATGACCTTGTTTGTCACGGTGTTAGCTTTGTAAATTTTGGTGAATTGAAAATAACACAAAAAGCGCGGTTTCTTTGTAACCCCACAGTTTTAACCACAAATCCAGGGAAGAAATATAAAGTGATGAGCCCCCCTCCTTCTCCCCTAAAAAATAACCGAATTGAAAGAATGAAAAGGTTTCAAATTAAATTAAAAACAAAATGTGAATGAATAAATGAAAGATTAAAATACTGAATAAAAAAGAATGAAAAATATTTGAAGGCAAAGCAATCAAGCAGTTCAAATAACGAATAATGGCCACCCAGATACAAGAAAAGCTAGGGAAGGAAATTTGAATAAAGGAAAACGGATAATATTCAAAGGTTATTTTCTCTTTTTAAAGTACTTTGAGGGATATAAGAATTCGAAGAGACATATAAAGAGTTGAAAAAAAATGATTAAAAAGATAATACTGAGATAAGTTAGATAAACAAAATTCGAATGAAAGAATCAAATAATGAATGAAAAAGGTAATGAATGTCTATTATTTCAGTCTTCTCAAAGAAAATTTGATTGGCTGGTTTAGAATTTTATCTTCGGAATTCACCGCAATTTAATGGCTTCATCATTTTTTGTAAAAGCTGTCGTTGAAAGAAGACAATAATCTCATTTTGTGAATTATGAACTAGCTATAATCCTAATCCATTAATCCGTCGTGCTCTGCTCTCCACACGTACACACATAAGAGTTTTTAGTGGTCATGCTGTTTACACCAACATGTATTGCTTGATCTCTGTTGCATTTTTTTTATTATTTTTTTTTGGGGGGGGGGGTATGAGATAAAGAAGAATAAGGTGAATCAGTTTCATGAGAGAATTTCTAAGTTTATATCATTTAGATTATTCACACTACTGTTTTCATCTTGGGTATTATTCTCACAATGATTCGCCCGATGTAACCTACGACCTTATTAAGGTGTATCGTGTCAAATTCAGGGAATCTTTCTGTTGAACGTGGAAAAGTGCACGAAATTTCAAATGGAACTCTTTATTTAATCCATGACACGAAAGATGCCCGAGTTCGACAAGATACACTAAAAGAACGTCTGAGGTTTCATCGGTCGAAATGATGTGAAACTAACACTCAAGATGCGAACAGTAGTTCAAATAATTCAAATAATATACATTATCAATTTTAATTTTTAAAAAATCGGATATTTATAAGTTTTTATCAAAATTCCAGCTGATGGCTTCTGTTTGGATGCAGTTTACTTGGTTAAAAAAAGCTAATCCAAAACTAGCAGAAAGACTCGGTGTTTCCAGAGTTTGAATGAGGAACTAATGTACTCCTGCTTATAGCCCATAACACCACATTTTTTTCTTATTATGTTTGATATTAAGATGGGGATCAAGCATGTGTTCAACATCGACTGGATAAGAAGTGTAAGTAGAGTCAGATTGAAATAATTTTCGATAAATTTATAGTGTTTAATTTTACGTGTATTCAACATTTCTTTGTAACGAATGACGAAACCTGTGCACTCTGGATCCCACATCTAAACCCTATATTTCTATTACTTTTCTTTCCATAATTGTCAAGTTATGAATCAGATAAACTGTTTCTTTATTATTGATATCTGATGCGAATGCGGGTCACAAAATTATTTGATCAAAACGTAATAGTTTAAAATTATCTATGGTGATGGCAACTGTAAAATCTTAGAATAAATTTGTCAACAGATAGAGACTACCATTTTTATAAAATTTTAAACCGATTCACTGCAATTCATCCCTGCAGAAATTAACTTATCTATTGAATTTAATTTTGTTTCTCTCAAATGTTATTTATCAGAGATTAGTACAATTGTCATATAGAAAATTCAACAACCATATGTGACAAATATTGCCTGTAACATAAATCGTATCAATCTATGGATTAAATCCCATGCCGAGCAGGTGTGAGACGTTGCCTAGTGTTTTCCACCTGGTAGTTCACTCGCGACATTTTAAATACCAACATTGGATGGTGATGATGTTTAATCTTCGAGATCCACTGAGTTCGATGTATGCTCACACATAAACTCATGAGAGATGCGATTGTTCACTTCACATGAAAGGGCTGCATTTTTCGGATTACATAATGCTGTAATGCATAGAAACAAGCTCAAAAACATTCAACTCTTCTACAAGCCTTTCAGCCTGTTCAATTGTTCTTAAATACCCTAAAACGGGTTGGCATGCTGTTAAATAAACAACTCATTTCAAACATATAGTTTTATTAACTCCACAATTTTTTACATTTTCACCATCCATCAAAATGCTAACCCTGCTTAATATTGTATCAAGTCTTTAAGCAGGTCAAGTTCTGTTTATGCAGAATACGGTCGTCGGTAATGTCTTCATTGATGCTCGCATTTTGAACTTTTCAAGAGTTCAGTGATCATGGACTCAGCCAGTTCTTGGAGTCAACCTTTGCTGCCAAGATAACATAAATTCCAGACAATTTATGCTTATCCATAACTGGCTTTTGCTATGTCCATTGTAATTGTGATAATTGCAGAGAGTGCAAGTAAATTTACTATGGAAATTCTGATCTCTGTTGACTTCTTGCATGAGCTGTTAGTTTGCTGCTAGGACACTACTTATAATTACATATAATAATTAAAGTGAATTTTAGTAAATGGACAATGGAAATTATAGCTTATATATCTATCTCTAATATATATCTCTATCCCTTCTGTTATATAAAAGGTGTGTGTGAGTTTGCTCCCTATACTCCGCAATGGCTTGGCTGATATTTATGAAATTTCACACAAATGTGTTTTATGTATCTGGCAGTGAGCTTAAGTCGGTTTTGTGTTGGAATGTCTTTGATAAGTATCGATAATCGATAATCAAAAAATTTGATGTAAGAAAGAAAGGCAATTTGGATTACAGTTAACACCTTATACAGACTAACATCACAAATATAGTTGAGAGGATTTATTACCACACGAGCAGAAAGATGCGAGGCGTATAAAATCAACAATAGCTTCTTTGAAATAACAGGGGTGTATTTGAAATGAATGTTTCTGTTTAAAGCATAATTGAACCATGATACTGACGTAGCTCTGTTAAAGGTTGCAAAGAAAAACAGAATGCCAAAGTAAAGTAACAACATGTATTGCAAAGCATGCAATAGGCGGGTTGTTTGTCGTAGTTGACAAACGACCTCGGTTGGTCCACCGGATACCGACTGACACCTTACAGCTTAGTCTTCCAGTATTTGTTGAGATTAGCAGAGTCTATTAGTAGGCAACATAGGTTAGTTCCCTCACAACACCCACCTTCCAATCTAATGACTTCCGACAGTGTATCTATTTTTTCCTCTTTAGGTGGGCCATGGACGGCTTGGTGATTTTCCTTTTCCTGCCCGAACATCGTGGTTCTGGTGTAATTTGGGGAGGTTCAATATCAAATGTATCGTAAACGGTTTCAATAGCCTCTACTTCTAGGAGGATTTATTGTTCAGGGCGAAATTTTTTCTTTTAACATGTAAGAAAAACGTTTTATTTCCGTTAATCACGGGAATTTAATAAAAAAATTGATTACTTGCATGGCTACACTCGACCACAAGAAATTAAGAGTCAATAAATCTCACCTAGGACCTCGCTTGTAATACTCCATCAGACAGGGGACGATATTGTCCAAGGGGTTTCCACTGGTTTTGTTAACCTAATGAACTGTCTATTTAAAAAAGACGCAGGGTAAAACGGCCCGTCCATATTGTACAGTTTAAGTGCTAATTTTACTGCAAATTCAGACATGAGCAACGCTTATGGAATAAAGAGACTGTTGAGCTAAAGAGTGCTGTAAGAAGTTCCACCGTCTCGGCGAAAAATAATTTCGACGTTTAACGTGGTAAAATAAATTCCACAAACTTGTTCTGTGCGGCCGTCTCTAGTTTCAATAGTAAACGAACCCTTTTTGTGCCCGATCACTGTTTGCAGTCGATACTAAAAAAATCTTCATACCAACGAAAATAAGAGTCAAATAATGTACTCTCTTCAAGTCCGTTGCAGAAATTGTCAATCGCATTCCATATTGAGTTTTGTAAAAGTATGGTATTATTATCAGTGGACGCATTATTTTTATGCTTTGTATAAACAACTCTACAATGCCCTGTTGTTGTTGTTGTTGTTGTTGTTGTTGTTGTTGTTGTTGTTGTTGTTGTTGTTGTTGCTGCTGCTGCTGCTGCTGCTGCTGCCGCCGCCGCCGCCGCCGCCGCCGCCGCCGCCTTTCATCTGAGCGTTTTTGGTGTTCAAATAATTGTTGTTGATGTTGTTATTGTTGTTCAATTTGCAGTTTTCATTTTTACTCCAATATACTTTGTAAAGCATCCATTTTTGTATGATTTGTAAAATACTAAATTTATCGAAATTAGCAAATCTGTGTTCAGATTTACCAGGTTTTAGTAGTTTTTGAACAACTGCGGGAAGGGAAAAGTAATTTGTTTCCTTCCAAATGAACGTTGACCATAGTTTTACATTCCAAGCGAATGTCTTTACCCAAAGAAGAGAAAAAATATATGTCGCAAGAAATATTCAATATTCCTTAAAAGCAAACGCCTAGCACAAATGTCATAGCACAAAAATGTTGACCGAAGGGGAGGAAAACCTGTAAACCGTATGTACTTTTTTCTTTTTTTAATTTTTAGTAAATCCCCCGAACACTTCTTTGACACACTTATTTAATCGCGCGAGAAAAAAAAATGAATAATTTGTATTTCTCTTTCTTTTGTATTTATGGATGCGCCAAAGTGTCGTGACAGTGCCAAGAAAAGAAAGAAAAATATGGAAATAGTTTATTTTCCACGAGTTTGCAATTCAAAGTTTTATGTCCACGCACTTACTTGGTTTTCGCAAGTTCCTGTTTTTCTCTTTTCATTCGTGTTTTCTGAATAATTGCTTGCATTAATTCAGCTTTCTGTCGTGAGTTCTTTCGAATGCTAAAAGTATTTAAAATTCGAGTGACCTCTGTGAGTTCGAAATCCCTTATAGCCATGTTAAGGATTGCACAGAAAAACAGAACGCCGAAAAAAGTAACAACAGGTTTTGCAAATACAATAGGTGGGTTGTTCATCGGAGCCGATTAACGACCTACGTTGATCCACCGTACATGGATTGACAGCTTACGTCTTAGTCTTTCAATATTTATTGAGATTGGTAATATAGATTAGTTCCGTCACAATAGACTTTTTCATTTTAAACTAAAATTCTAACCATAACCAAGGCATACGCAGAAAGGTCGAGCATATAAAATCAACAGTATATTGTTTGATATGATAGAGGCACGTTCGAAACGAATGTTTCTGTTTAGAGCACAATTGAACCATGATAGCTTTGCATTTAAAACTTTAATTAAAGCCGTTACATCTAAAATAATTTAATAATATATACAGTAGGTTCTCTTCAGTGCAATGTAGATAACAATGTATTGTGTACTAACTCATTGTGGGGAGGCATGTGAAGCTTCCTCCATGTGCAATGCGATATTTGATTGAAATATAGGTGATTTCACGGATTTCGATGACTAAAAATATATGGAAGCATTGATCACCATTCAATCTCAGTCAATGTGTATATATATATATATATATATATATATATATATATATATATATATAATTGAACGTGTCTGTTTGTGTGTATATATATATTATATATTATACATATGTATTATATATATTATATATTATATATATGTATTATATATATTATATATTATATATATGTATTATATATATTATATATATATGTATTAAATATATTATATATTATATATATGTATTAAATATATTATATATTATATATATGTATTAAATATATTATATATTATATATATATATGTATTACGTATATTATATTATATATATATGTATTATGTATATTATATTATATATATATGTATTATGTATATTATATTATATATATATGTATTATGTATATTATATTATATATATATATGTATTATATATAGTATATTATATATATATGTATTATATATATTATATATTATATATGTATTATATATATTATATACGTATTATATATATTATATATATGTATTATATATAATATATATTATATATATTATATATATTATATATTATATATATTATATATATTATATATTATATATGTATTATATATATTATATATTATATATATGTATTATATATATTATATATTATATATATGTATTACATATATTATATATTATATATATGTATTACATATATTATATATTATATATATGTATTACATATATTATATATTATATATATGTATTACATATATTATATATATGTATTATATATATTATATATTATATATATGTATTATATATATTATATATTATATATATGTATTATATATATTATATATTATATATATGTATTATATGTATTATATATTATATATATGTATTATATGTATTATATATTATATATATGTATTATATATATTATATATTATATATATGTATTATATATATTATATATTATATATATGTATTATATATATTATATATTATATATATGTAATATATATATTATATATTATATATATGTATTATATATATTATATATTATATATATGTATTATATATATTATATATTATATATATTATATATTATATATATGTATAATATATATTATATATTATAGATATGTATTATATATATTATATATTATAGATATGTATTATATATATTATATATTATAGATATGTATTATATATATTATATATTATATATATGTTGATGGACGTGTGACTCGATTTGTTCCTTTTTTCATCTCTTTCTCTGAGTTTAATAAAAATTCAATATGGCATAATGGAAAAATAAAAAGGTATTTACAGTCTCTCTTCTAATTTTCGGATTTTAATCGTGTCAAATCACATTTCAATTCCTTTTGACGGATTGATTGTTGCTATTTCGTCTGATGAGTTAAGGGCATAATAGATTCATTATTTGATATAATAATTAAGTGATTGATTTTGCGCTACAGAACAGATACTCTCAAGAATTGTATAAGTCAACTGAATTAAGGAATAAATTATAGATGGTCAACATCATGAATTTTGGAATATAACTGTTTGTCATTGATTCTCTCTCTCTCTCTCTCTCTCTTTCTCTCTCTCTCTCTCTCTCTCTCTCTATATATATATATATATATAACCAATGAATGACTAAAGTCTATATTCCAAGTTTTATGATGTTCACCATCTTACAGTTTATTCCTTTAAGTACGTTGACATTCACAATTCTTGACAGCATTTGTTTCGTAGCACAAAATATTTCATTTAATTATTATACCAATCAATGAATCAATCTTGCCCCTAACTGCTCAGAAAAAATAGTACCTATCCGAAGAGTTAAGGGCGAAATCGATTAATTGATTGAAATATATATATATCAATTCTTTTATATAAATCTTATTTGTTAGTGCATACATGTTACAGTTGTGATCTCATTCAAGATCCAGCTTGCTCAAGTCATCATGCCAACTCATATTTATGGTTTGTACGATGATCCAAAGACAATGATGTTAGGCTGTGTAAGATGTTAATTTTGGTCAAAATAGCCCGTTCTTTCTTTCATTTGATTATTTCGACTATTGATACTTATCAAAGGCATTTTGACAAAAAACTATCGAAGTACACTTTCACGGACATAAAGTACCTTCATATAAAATTTCATAAAAATCAACCCGGTTTATTTCGAGTCCATAGGGAACGAACTCACAGTTCTTTTTATATTATTGTGTGCATATATATATATATATATATATATATATATATATATATATATATATATATATATATATATATATATAATTTACTAGTGGGGAGGGGGCGATTTTGTCCGATCGTAAAATATGCTTAAATATTTTAATTTGTCCAGATTTCGTATATATTATTATAGAGTTGTGATTTTAAAAGAAAAAAAAGTATTTGCGTGCCATTAGCTGGAATCGAAATTGAAAGCAAAACTGTATTATTCAAAGCTGGTCACGTTACCACTTCCAAAGTAACACGCATATGAACTAATTAAAAAGAAACTAATATGAATGTATAACGATTTATTCAATTTTTACCCCTTACCAACTATTTTAAACGGCTAAAGACCTATAAAAGAATTACCCATAAAAAATCCAATCATTTGAGGCCTCTAACGCCGCTCTGCGACTTTGAGCTTCGAAAGAGACAGAGTTTTAAAATATGCAGAAAGATAGACAGACATAGCCTTTGATATATTAGGTTTGATGATTTGTTGCATTTTCATATGTAGATAGATTTTTAGACTAGCTGTAGAACGACATGACATAAAACAGGTTTCAGACAAACATTGTACTTTCCATGATAACTGATGTGTTCACTTAATGTGATGACTGGGTTCCTCCATTTTGTGGGAGGAGGGGATATTTGGAGAGATTCTTTTTTCGTACATTTTCAGATGATTTACGTCATCAGCTTTCACACATGTTGACAGATCTCACACATCCAACGTTTGCTATTTACACCTTAATTTTGATTATCACCCTTCTTTAGTTGACACTTGAATCGATCACGTTCCAGACGTTCTTGAAAATCTCTACAACTGTTTTTTACAAGGTGTTCGGGACAATTTTGTCACATTTTAGAAAGGAATGAAAAAAACTCATATCTTGGCCAATAATCGATGTATTCTAAACATCTAGTGTGCACATCTTAAAGAATCCATTTCCAAATACAGCTGAATCAAAGAAGCTGTCCTGAGCTTCCACCATGGTTTATAGGTGTCCTTTGAAAGATGCTAGAGCAAGTGAACTTTGAGTTTACTTTTCACAGCCTTCTAACTTATACTTCCCTTATTTTGTCTTTTAGTCCGCACGTTCCATAAACGATGTTTCTAACAAAGAGGGATAATTGCCGTTTTCTATGCCGGAACTTATCCATCTAACACTTATGGTTGGCTAGTAGTTACCCTTGAAATATTTTTATATTTAACTCTTTACATCGAATAGCTTCATGTTTTGTCTGGAGCGATTCCCATAAAAAACAAAAGTTTGATCCTGGCCGTCAGCTCAACTTTGGTGTTGCAGGCTGTATGATTGGTGTCTTTCTCAATTTCACCCTACATGGTAGTTTATGAGGTTGAAATCAGGTGAGCTGCTGTATTTTATATATTTGGATTGGTGAAGCTCTTAGGCAGGTATGACACACAGTTGAGTCATGCTGCCATACATATATGACCTACCTGCAGCCAACATAGCACTTGACAATAGTGGACAGCAACTAAATAAATCTAGTCCAAGTCTCTTCTTAAAGACGTGAGATGACATGAACTGACCCAAAGATGGTCACATTTTGAGGGCACTTTGTATTCATAACACACAGAATTTCATACGAACTGTAGGTTAGATATCTGCTGTTCTGCACATTGTGCCACTAGTGCCAAGAAGAACCAAAGACTTCCTGGCTCGATTAGGCGTTTGGCATTATTCAGAAGCGTCTTGGCTTTTGTAAGGATGTACTCTTAGTACTTGCTATTAGATAGTTGGTTCTTATGACTCTTATCTGAGGAGTAGTGGTTCCTTTTTAAACACTTTCTTCATAGTCGCCACTCTGACGCTCATCTCTCTTAATAAAGTCAGTATTGCCTTGCCTAGATCTCGCGGCAAATCTTTTTTTTTTCAACTTTATATAAATTCTTGTGAATATTTGCTATGATCCTCCTTGATAACAATTTTATCAATCTTAAAATTTCAGTATTGAAAGCGGGTTGAATATCAGAAGATATACTCCACCGTCACTCATTTGTTTTTTCTACAAAATTTGCATAACAAATTTAATGTGTGATTTTTGTTTACTTCCTATCAAGAGGTTTTGTTACATGATCCTGACTCTGTGGCTTTTCATGTAAATTGTGCTTTAGTTTCTGCAGCTCGCTGACATAATGGTCATTGTCATCAGACCATTGTTTCTTTCCTAGTTCTAAGACCAAGTACTGCGGCTAATTAATATACTTGGTTCCTAAAATTCTTCCAAATGTTATCACAGCTCAAACTGTCTAATGGTTTTAGCTCAAGTTACACACATATTTGACTATGTTAGTGCTTCATCCATCTGACTCATTTTATGGACATGCATATTGAACTTTCCCACAGAAACTGCATTTTGCACTATGCAACATACTCACTCTGCACATGTTACGCAAGTATTGCTTGTAAGTCCATCATTCTTGTATACTGGATAATACTGTTGTGTAGCGGGTACATATTGGAGGCACATATAACGAGGACTCATAACAGAATGATAATGGCATTTATATTTACCATAAACACCTATATTTATAAACACCTATATTTAACATCTAACATAACAGAATGATAATGGAATTTATATACTGGGAGAGACATTTATAACAGAGCTGAGAGAGATGCGAATTTATTTTTGAAGGAATGTGTAATGCAGTTCTTTTACATCAGAGGGGAGATACTTCACTTGTGATGGAGGAGGGAACAGACAATTAATATTTGGAGGAGGTTATACAAAGTTCGTATACAAATGATGATAGACAAACACATTTACGTTTCAGTTGAAATGACGGTATGAAGACAAACAGTTACAAAATATTAGATGATTTCTTTATTCCTCAGCTGATTGTTGATGTTAGAAACTCAAGCTTTTTCGACGACATGGTCTACTCTTCTACCTTTCGATTGTAAGGACATCAGCTTCACTCTCTGACCCTCTCTCTCTCTCTCTCTCTGGCTGTGAGTGTTACTCTCTCTCATCTAACTTGGAACTCTCATCTCAATATATTGAGAATTTACTTTGCTTATGACGTCAGAAGTGAGCTGTTAACCAACGTGACTAAATTTCATGTGGATTTTACATATGTCTGTCCAAACACACTTTTGACAAACAAAGAATTCCCAATTTTAATTGTTCACTATCTATCCTATTTTTAATCATTATCTATAAACTCGCATTGCCCATTTTTTTAACTGGCATATTTAATATTCAGTTATTTCTAAAAACATGGATAATCGCTCTTTTCTGGCATAAATAATATTTAGTTATTTCTAAAAGAATTAACAATCAACTGCATTCCTAGGATTTCAATTATCAATTATCTTTTAACACTCGCCTACAGGGTTCGACTCTAAGCTTTTCCTAATATCATTTACACTGATATAGTCTGCCTTCTTACTTATATGAGAAGGGGACACCCCTTCTTATGTAACAATACTAAGTTCTTTTGTCGTTGAACTTTTGATGGAGAAATGCGTTGCAAATCGTTAAGAAAACTTTCAAGCAAAGTTCGAGGAACTTCAGGACACTTGTATTCATTATATTGATGTTGAATGTACAAATTGTGTTTTTTTAACACGGGAATCAGCGATCATCAAGACCGGAAGGCTACTCAAGGATAAGGGTTATTGAGTGTAAGGTGGTTTCTTAAAAGACAGCTTAATGACCGTTGTTGGTGAAAGTTTAATAGAATATAGTTATTCAAAGAGGCATGACATCATAACTGGTTAACATTGGACTTGAAGAAGACCATTTTGTAGTCATCTAGGAAAGAAGCTTTGTTCATGGAATAGACAGAGATAAAGGTGAATTGCTGGTAGTGATTGTAGTTAGACAAGTGTTTTTGTGAAAGGTTGATGTCGGGAGATCATAGATTGAAACTCAGACGAACACTTGCCATGAAAATGACAATAAGGTAGACATAGGCTCGCAACATCCCTTCTGTAGGAATGAGGTTGCAGGGAGGAGAATAGGGCATCACTCACCAAACTTCGAAACCGATTCTGAACTCTATTAAGGCAGAATAGGGTGCTCTGAGCAGCTGCTGCCCAAATATAGAAATAGTACTTAATTTTAAGGTGTATTTGGCTCTTATACAGGTATAGGATTGCGTCAGGAGTTAGATACCTGCTAGAGCGATGGAACGATCTAACCACATTTCCAGTGACTTTAGCAATAGATTTGAGGTAAGTCTATTCTAGGGCAAAGGTGAAGGTAAGCTCCAGAAACTTTTCATAGCAGGGTGCTTCGTTGAGACGAGAACCAGTTATATCAATTGTGTCTAAGTAAGGATCAGAGCATTAGTGGTGGAAGGAGAGGAGCTTGCTTTTGGATGCATTAAAATTAACTAGCCGAGGCCAGAGAAGAGAGACCCAGAGAGATTTTGGTCGTTGATGGTCTTTGAAGTGTTACCATAGATGGCAGTGTTGTCTGCATATATATCGATGAATGAACTCAGATTGTGATTTAGGAGATCATTGATGAAGATAAGAAAAAGAGTTGGGCCCAACATCCATACAAGAATAACACTTACTGAGAAGAAACAACTTTTCATCAGCAAGCGTGGATGCTACATTAGTATGAAAAGGCTCTTAGAAAGTAAAGCGTCTCTTCACTCGTATGTAGATTTTAGAGTAGCGATAAAAAAGATATATATGTGCACATTTAGACATGCGCATGCAGGATTCTTGTTGTAAATGTGAATGTATTGAAAATTACACCAAAATTGAAACTGAATAAATTTAATGAGAGAAATTTATTTTCCATTATTTTTTTTTTGCAAGAAAAGATATGCAATTTATACAAAATTTCTGCAAAGAAAAAAATGTCAAATTCTTAATTAAAATCTCAAATCTTCTTTTCTTATTGAATTAACAAATCGGAACGATGTTCATTGGATTTCAACGAACATTTCAATTAATGATCAAATAGTTTTGTTGCCAAAAAGAAAAGAATAAAAAAGAAAATCAATTAATTTTTTGTACGCTCCTATCAATCCATTAAAGATGATTGGACTGAAATATTTGAGAATTTTGTAAAATTCTTCAAATGGATTTATGTAATTCTATTTTTAGTGTAATTATCAATTTTGCTCCAAAAAAAAACTAATTTATAATGGCTAAATGGAAAAAAGTTTGAGCGCTGTGTAAAAATACATAATTTATTTTGCATGAATTTATTGAATAACTATTCTTCAAAATAAACACCACTGTCTATGACCTTCTGCCAAAGATCTGCAAGCTTTCAGATTTGGTCAAAATACCAATCATCAGTTTTGAATCTAAAAATCCACTACAGATTTTATTTTTATTAAAACACACCAAATCGATGATGCTTCATAAAGTGATGTGCTGATCAAAGTGAGATCGGCGGGACTTACAAAGAATCCCATTCTTCAATCTTGTTGCTGATATTTCTAGTGGTACTTTAGCACTTTTCAACTAACTTATGTGCTCACAATGTAAACATATACTCTTTTCAACTAACATATACTCACACTATAATCTGTATTATTCGGATTACCTTTATCGTGAGGGTTATTTCCACAAAGTTTTGGTCGATATAACCTATGACCTTGTTCAGGTGTGTCTTGTTGATATTCTCTCGTTCCATCGACCATGACCAAGTATAAAATCCTAAGTAATTCGCAATTGTATTGAGTTTTACCTGCAACCTCCAGAAGAGTGTCACTTATAACTAAATTTTACAAAGTACTTTATCCACTACGCCACTGGTCCTTGCAGGCCTCGAATTATCAATTGAAAAACTCATAGAATAATTTAGCATTGATTGCGCTACACATCAGCACAAGTTCACAATTCCTTCAACGTTCCAACAAAATCAAGACTTTTCAAAATTATTTTAACATAATTCACAAACGTTGTAAATTTTCAAAATATGAAAAAAAATACTTTGTTAATATTAAAATATAAAACATAAATAAATGAATCATAGTCGACTGCAAGCCAATATTTCATTAGCTACTGAGATGTAAGGGAGAGTGCCACGCTTTTCTATGGATTTTTCCTTTATATGCACATAAAGCTGAGTGTTTAGCAAGGAGGCATCAAATACCATTTTTTAAAGTCTTTGGTATAACTCAACCAGAGATTGAACCATGATCGTCCTGTCCATTAGTCGAATATGCTAACCATTATATTAAGTTAAGATAAAAAATCTTCTAGAAATTTTAGAAAATTTTTTAATTTTAGTTTGAAATTCTTAAGTACCCCTAAGTACAATTGATTTGCGATGTTATGAGTTAGGGTTCGTTGAGTACATTGAGGATCACATCTACTGATGAGACCAAAGTTTCTATGCATATTATTGAATGCCAATAAATGAAAGACTGTTGGAAACTTAAACTTGATGTTCAATTAGAGTAATGTTTATTGTTGGATTCTAGAATGGATTTGAATTTTATCACCGATTTAATGAGTGGCATTTATTTATTTACTAGCAGGCCTCCCGGCGTTTCCTGGCCCCAAAATATGCTTGAATATTATATTTTAATTAATGCAAATTTCTTATTCATTATAAACACAAATATCGTAAATATTTAACCTAAAGTTAAATTCCTTTTAAAAAATGAAGTAAAAATAAAATGGAAAGGAAGTGAGATATGTCTATGCGAGTATTATGTTTTTTTTCTAAACAGTTCACTTTTTGTAAGTAAAAAAATTACTTAAGCTGAGATCGAAACCAAAACCTAAAGACAAAGAGTCAAATGCGATAACCATTAGACCAGCTTGACACAATTTTAAAAAGATATTTTCAAACCTACTTATTCTTAACATAAGGAATCTGTCATATGAACCATTCACGCATGTGCATTAATGAAACAGTTGATAAACAAATAAAGATTTGGTGACTCCCCCTACGTGCCAATTTTGCAATTCTGACCCCTTAGCAACCCTTTTTTACGAATGCAAACAAATTAAAACGTTTTTCACGTGTCTAAATACCCTATATACCAAATTTCAAGTCTTTATATCAAAGATTCATTGAGTATATAGGTTGAGAAGTGTCCACAAACACACACACATTCTCACTTTTATAGATACATAATTTTTTTTGAGAGAGGATGGAGAGAACCATGTATTGTAATGTTAACTTTAATATCTATGTAATTAGAAATCTATGATCTCGCCTAATTTGCTCTAATCAAAATCGTTTTGTATTAAAGAATCTCTTTTAATTTGTAATGTCCATATTAAATTAGACTTCTCTGTTTTACTTCAAAGTAAGTCGAAAGCTCACAAAGTATTTTGATGTTTGAAGGCGTCACCAATGTGGTGAAATGTGATAATCGTTTCTCAGAATATATAGAGATGAAAGATTATCATTTTTCTGGTTTATGAAATGCGAAGGGTAATATTTGAGATTGACAAAGAGACACTGAAAAGGAATTCATCTTTTCAAGTTTGAAATGAAAATGAATATATTGCGAAATGAAAAAAAGAGAAGCATATTTAGCATTAATGAAATAATACTGGCAAGGATTTGGTACAGTCCATCTTTATTTAGCTTATACTGCTTTTTAACTAGCACGAAGAAAAATATTAGATCGATACAAACGTTTTTGCATGTAAAATTTTCTCTTGAAAATAGAAAACTGATTTAGAAAATCTTTATTCAAAACAATAACGACCTTTATTCTCTATAACTTAATTCCATCTGTCAACTAGCTGATAAATGCATCGCTTGTAAAATACGTGAAGTTTAGATGTGAAATATAGATGCCACTCATGTTCAATCTCCTCCTGCGATATCAACCTAAGGCCAGTGTAATGCCAGTTGTATAATTCTTGAAATATGCGATAAGCCGTGGAAGCTATATGAGGCGAATATATAAGATGAGGAAAGATTTCCAAACCAAATTCTCTGCGGAGATCTTCTGTCAGTAGAGCTGTGTGAGGACGAGTATTATCCTGATGGAAGATGATTCCTTTCTGTCGATCAAAGAAGGTCTTTTTCTGGTCAAAATATTGCAAAAAATATGAATGATGCTTTAATAATTTGATAGAAATTAATCATGGATATATTTACGTAATAACAATAATCATGGATATATTTGCGTAATAACAATATGAATAAAATAAATTATAATGATTTAAAATGTTCCGTCTACAAAACGGCAAAACTTTTGCACCTACTTGATATTTAAAATTTTGGGAAAAATGCACTTATTATTTTCATGATACAATACGAAGAATATATTGTGTTTACTGGAAATATTTTATATACGAAATAGTTCTCTTTGAACTAATGTCGACTACAATTTTGTTTACTCTTTTGTGAATTATCAAAAAAAGTCGCTCAGTTTTAAAAAATGTAATGTTATATTAATTTCTCAAAATTTATGAAATATATTATCAGTTCAAGAAACTTGATCTTGTTATTGACGTCATAAAAAAAGAAAGAGTTGTTTGCTCCGTCCGTCAAGTCCAAAGTAGTTGAGCAGTAGCTTGGTTCCCACCAGATTCAGCAAATAACAAACAGGGTCCTGTACAGAAGCGTGTGTTCTATGCTACCATCATCGATGGACCTGAAGTAATCTCATCAGCATCAGACAAAACCAAACACTTTGCCAAGAACTTCACAAGTAATTCTACCCCATGTGATCAGGGACGCCAATCCCCCATATTTCCTCCTGTATCTGAAAACACATTATGTGGCATAGGAATATCTGTGCGTGATGTTGCCGAGCTAATCAAAAACATTGATTCCAGTAAAGCAACTGACGCCTGACGACATTTGAATTATAGTGCTAAAGAAGCTTCAACCTGAACTACTTATAAAGCTGTTTAAGCATTGTCTTAAGGAGAATTGCTTCCCAAAACCCTGGAAACCCTCACCAGTATGGGCCATATAAAAAAATTCAAGTGATCAGTCATCTCCCTCTCCATAAGTCTCCTATGCATCATGAGTAAGTTGCTAGAATCTGTATTAAATATAGAAGCAGTCAACAGTTTCAGCAAAAATAACCCCCTAAGTGATTTGCAATATAGTTTCTGTCCTACTAGATCTACAGCAGGTGTGTTAACAGTTATGTCCCATAAAATTAGTGAATCTCTCGAAGGAGGCTTCCTTTCTAGGGCAATCACTCTTGACATATCAAAGGCCTTTGATAGGGTATGGCATAAAGATCTACTCCATAAGATCTCCAGCTATGGTATAGCTGGAAAAATTATTAAATACTTTCTGTCAGATAGGTTCATAAGAGTATTGGTTGATGGGCAAAAATCAACAGCTCACAGTATTAATGCTGGAGTCCCTCAGGAATCCATTCTGGGTCC
This sequence comes from Euprymna scolopes, assembly GCF_053919585.1. Taxonomy (NCBI): domain Eukaryota; kingdom Metazoa; phylum Mollusca; class Cephalopoda; order Sepiida; family Sepiolidae; genus Euprymna; species Euprymna scolopes. Next base: position 50,750,926 of record NC_136483.1, read on the forward strand.
AATTCTCTTCTGGATCTACATCAATGATCTCCAAAACATATCCTAAGGTCATTCGTAGATATTTATGCTGACGACACGAACATCTATCGCAACATTTCAAAGGCCATGAATAACCAAGTTCTCTCTGATTCTCTCTTCACTGATCTTGAGCACGTGGTGCAATGGGAAAAAAGGTGGCTTGTTACTTTTAATGCATCGAAAACCAAGCTTCTATTATTACATCATCAATAATCTGATCCCCATCTGGCATCAATTGAAATGAATGGCTCTCGTCTTGGGGAGGCTCCATGTTTTGAAAAGCTTTGGGGTCTGACCTTTACTCCTGATCTGAAATGGAACATGTATATCAAATCTGTTGCCAAGGTCACTGGAAAATGGTGGGATCATTCTACTCCTCCAGTAGATATCTCACAGCCGATGTTGTATAAGAGACAAGTGCATCCAAGTGCATCCAAGGATTAAGTACTTTTGCCACATCTGGGCCGGAGCTGCTAGAAGCACAGTATCCTGCCTTGACGGAGTTCAAAATAAACTTCGCAGCCTAGTGGGGGATGCTCTACTATCATCCCTGCAACCTCCTTCTCACAAAAAAGATTCTGCGACCCTGTCTCTACTTTATCGTTATTTTCATGGCAAGCATTTATCTGAGCTCCAATCTATGCCCCCCCCCTTCTCCAAACTTTCATGAAAACTACTTGCCTAGTTGAAAACACTATCAATAATTCCCTCCACTCTTTATCTGTGCCTAAACCTAAACGTAGATTCCATGAACAAAGCTTCTTTCTTAGAACTGCACGCCTGTGGAACTCGCTTCTGTTTGCCTGCTTTCTAGCTGATCATTATCACGTTCAATGTAAACAAGTTCTTGATGAGTCGTACCCTTAAGTAATCCAATTTACCAAATTTCCACTGCTAACGATTACTATAATATTGTCCTATTAACCTCTGTACACTCATTAACCCTTACCCTTGAATGGCTTCTGGGCCGTGATAAGTGGTAACTCCTTTGTAAAAAAAATGCATTACTAATGTGTACTTTATCTATTCTTTTTTTGTAAATCAATCATATGTTTCTATTTGCATACGCACAATCTCCCAAAAAAACATAATTTTTTTAATAGTATATATATATATATATATATATATATATATATATATTTTTTTTTTTTTTTTTTTAAGACGTGTTAAAAGCAGACGTACGTGTGTAAAGATTTTCATGGAATTGAGCTAAGCGAGAAAAATGTTATGTTTAAATGTTCTTGAAATCTTGTGGGGAAAACTGTAACTTACCTGATTAGTATGTATTTTTTCCTCTAAGAAAACAAAAGTTAAAATGCTGACGTCGCATTTATATGTATAACGGTCAAGCAAATTTATGTGTGAGATATGCAAATTAGAGGCGAGGGAGTTTGTTGAACGGGTATAAAAGAGGAAGGGAAAGGAACCACCGGCGAGGGGGAAGACATCATGTTGGGAGAACGCGTGTCGAAACAAAACTATTGAAACTAAATCAGAAAAGACAGAACAACAAATTTGACTCGGTTCAAATACCATAGAAGCTATTTCGACCTTTTATATCACCTTTAAGCCATGGAAACCAAGATGTTTGATGTCTGGTTGATTCCTGAATTTCGTGGTGCTGCTGCCAATATGCCTATTATCGAGTGGATTGAAAATTTGGAGCTTGTGTGTGAGCTTTGCACCATGAAAAATGTTGAGCGCGTCCTGCCATTGAGATTGCAAGAAGGAGCTCTGGCCATATACAGCCAACTTAGTATGGAGCAGAAAGCAGATGCAGTACAGATCAAGCAAGCCCTTATAACCGCGTATGCTACTAAAGCATTTAATGCATATGACCAGTTTGTCACTCGACGACTTCGTCCTAACGAGACGGTGGATGAGTTATTTGCTGAGCTGCGACACCTGGCCCGGTTTGTTGGGGGGACTGTTGCCCGAATGTTGGCTAACATGTGCATTCGTGTCTGGACTACCGCAACATGTTAAACATGTATTACGTGCCTCATCCAGGATGGAAACAATGAGTGCGGAACAATTGTTGACCCAAACAAGAGCTATCATGATTGTGCACGACAGCCCTACAGAATTGGCTGCTGCTACGTCTGCCAGACGATCACCTACAGAATCAAATATGCATCTCTTTATCTCTTTATATGTTGGCAGAAACTGTGAGCAAAGTATGAGAAGCGGATCTCGTTGGAGGAGCCTGATGCATAGACGGCAAAGAGGTTACAGTCTACAGTCTACAGGGTGGATGCAAGTTGCATAGCCATAGGAGTGGCATTGAGGATGCGTGTTGGCTACGTCTTACTAACGACGCTTAAAACATCAATGTAGCTGAACTTGACACAGCACTCAAAGGAGTTAATTTGACCCTTCAGTGGAAGGCAACAGTGTTACACTTAGTTACCAATTTGGTGCGCGTGCACCAATGGATCTCTGACACTTTGACTGGGAAAGCGCGTGTGAACACAAAGCAGCTGGTGAAATGTTCATTAGAAACTTTAAAATCACTGGTAAAAGAATATGAATTATCCATCGATATAAAACTCGTGAAATCCTATCAGAATCACGCAGATAGTTTCACCAGAATGCCACGAAGGTGGATGGATCTACTCAAGGAAGGAAGAGAGCCGGTGCTTGGGAGCTGTGCAGCAGTAAGACAACTGGATGAGAACCAGCTGGCTGATATCCATCATCAAAGTGAACATCCAGGAGTAAAACGAACTCTATATTTTGCCAGGATGGTGGAACCGCAAGTTTCCAAAGAGACTGCTAAATCTGTCGTGAAAACATGCTAAACATATCGATCAATAGATCCAGCATCTGTGCACTGGAAAAAAGGAAAACTTGGTGTAAAAACAACTTGGACAGACTGACAATGGACGTAACCCACCATAATGATGAGAGTTTTTTTAAAACTATTATCGACTGTGGCCCCTCTAGATTTGCAACCTGGCGGACACTGCATAGGACAGATACGACCACAGTAATCCGACAATTGGAGAATATTTTCCTTGATCGAGGCCCACTGACTAAAATACTGACCGACAACGCTACTGTTTTCACCAGTAAGGAGTTCCAATCATTTGCAAAAAATTAGGACATATATTTGCGATTTCGATGTGCGTATTCACCAAGTGGAAATGACATTATAGAACAAAGCCATAGTACCATTAAGACCATCGTGCGAGAAAGAACTGTTCAATACTGGAGGCGGTCTACTGGCACAACGTCACCCCAAAGGATGACGTTTCATTTTCCACCGCACCAGGGGACGTGCTACATAGATACCATATACGAATCAAAGGTATCGAAACTAACCCACTGCTCAAACCGAAGTGACTGGAGGGAACTATGAAAAAGGAAACATCGTTTGGGTTGAAAATCCACGTGGCAGGTGCACAACGAAATATAACACTGGTCGGGTTACCGAAGTGATCAGCCTGCAGTCTGTGAAAGTTGATGGGGTGCCTAGGCATGTCAAAGACCTTCGACCAGTTACCTGGACGCACTTGTCAAGTGACTAAAGTGATTCTGAGGACAATGAGCGGATAATTTATTTTAATTCAGATCCGCTTAAGAATGATTCTGATGCTAGCAACCTCCCAACTGATGCGGTATCTACTGAAAGCCCACCCACAGAGGAGCGCACACACGAAAGTCAGGGCCACGTTATTCCTCTTCGAAGAAGTACCCAACAAAGATGGCTACTACTTCCCTGCCCTGTTTGTGATCATGAGATCAGGGGGTGGGATGTGGGGAAAACCGTAACGTACCTAAATAGCACGAGTTTCATGTTTTTTTTCCTCTAAGAAAAAATAAGTTAAAATGCCGATGTCGCATTTATATGTATAACGGTCAAGCAAATTTACGTGTGAGATATGCAAATTAGAGGCGAGGGAGTTTGTTGAACGGGTATAAAAGAGGAAGGGAAAATAACCACCGGCGAGGGGGGAGACGGCGTGTTGGAAGAACGCGTGTCGAAACGAAACTATTGAAACTAAATCAGAAAAGACAGAACAACAAATTTGACTCGGTTCAAATACCGTAGAGTACAAGGAGTGTTGAAGAAAATGGTTCTTCGAAAGATAACAAAAGGGTTGCTAAATGAATAGGCACATCTGGGAGAACCAAGCGAATAGAAATGCCGAGCATCATAGCTGCCAAAACTCTACTAATTCCTAGATTCCTTGGCATTTATAGCTTTGAATAAATTCAAACCGGTTCACATAAAATAATTTGGTTGGAAACACGACCATTTCATATTTAATATTCTTATCGGATCTTCTACGTCGAGTCATGTGAGCAGAATGAATTTTACACACTTTCTATTTGAATGTCGCACGATGAACAAATTCAGTTTTGAAATGTTTTAATTTAACACATTCTCACTTACGAAAAAGCTAAAAATTTGGAGAGAATGACCCCCAAAAGCTGTAATATACACAAAATATATAACTTATTTACTGAAATATCCATGAAATAAATTTTGCTTAAGTAAAGTTCGGCTTAGTCTCGATGACCATTAAGTAAATAACAATTTTGCTAGATTCCAAGGGTCAAAATTATTCATCTTACTAATCATTTCTTAAAAAAAAAATATTATTTCGTTCGTAGATGAACCAACGGTATTTACATTTCAATGCATGATATTTCCTCCGTGGACTCTTCAGAAAAAAAAGCAAAATGTTCTCAAATAAAAAAAACAAAACATATGCATAAAGTTACAACAAAAAATCTAAACCAAAACAACTCTTCCATCTCTAGTTGCGTATATATAATAAAAATCATGGAAACGTGATTAAAAAAAAAAGCAAAATTATTTATATATTCATCAACGTTTCGTCTTTATTTATAGACCTTTTTAATCTTAATTTGTATTTTATTTCTTCAAATTAATCATCCCAAGAAGTCTTGAAATAAAGATGAAACGTTTATAAATGTATACATAATTTTCGTTTTTCGTTTTTCCATATATAAATAATTACTAATAAAAATTTGGTATCTGCCTGTCTAAAGGTCAAACTAATGCTATTATTTCTACGTGAACCATTCTAAGAGTAAAACCTCCTGTTTTTCTTTACTCAAAAAGTTAAAAACCTACCAAGATGAGAATGGTACAATTAGAACGAGCGACGTTTTGTATAACATAATTTATTTTTCTACATAATCACCACCATTGCATATTTGCCAGGATTTTAATGATGCATTTCTGCTTCTGACGCACGTCAATGACAGGGATTGCTTTCTTTGAGTCTCACAGCGTCAATATCTGAAACAAAGATATGAAGCTTTCCGATCATAAATGCATAAGATCACTCGTCATAATGATGCGATTTGCAATTCCCTCTGATCCATTCATACAAATAAAAATAGGAGGCATTACTGTTGAAATGTCTCTTGTATATCTGAAGCTGAGCTAATGTATTATCTTTCAATGTTCAAAGGTTGTTGTGTAGTATCTGTTCTGTTATAAGACCATCCTCCTAGACATTACCTCTCTTTAGAAAGAAGATTGTACTATATGTTCATTCGTCATGATACCGTCCTCCCTGGCATTATATCGATCGTTCGAAGGGGGTAGTATAAGTTAACAATAAATTGTTACAATCAACTTTTTATTAGTAAACTTATTTATTATATTTTTTTTTTCAAAAAAATAATCTACATACACGTATTTCGCTGCTCTACAGCTCCATCAGTATAGTTTGACTGTATTAAAGCTCGAACCCCGAACCATAGACTTAATAGTCGAGTGCGTATACGGTACGAACACATTGACACATCGGTTGTTTTCGCCAGATCACCAAAGTTAAGCAAACTTGAGCCTGGCCAGTAGCAGATGGGTGACCATTTGGGAAGAGGAGGTACTGTATGTATTGAGAGGTAAAATATCAGGTTGAGAAACTGGCGCAGTCTATCCGTCTCTTGAGGGTAGATGGGACTCTCTTGAGCCATGGTAGGCACCCCGTCTAGTGATGGCGTCACGATAAAAAAAAATATCCTTCATAGCCCTGGCGAAGCATCAAGTATTCATCTACCGACAAGATTTGAATTACATTACACTACAAACTCGTGTAATGAGTTAAATCTCGGCTACGGCCGTGTTATATGTATAGTAATGAGTTCAAAAGTAAAAAAAAAAAAAGAAATGATTTGGATGCCATTAACTGGAATCGAAACGAAAGCATTCAGGGCTCTAGTCTTACTCATTATTTAGCACGTCAGTTTTCATTGTTACTGGCTGAGCTTTGAGGTAAAAATTAAGCGAGTTCAAGCTAAAAATAGATATGTACGCAAGCTCAGAAGTTAGTTGATTTACTCCTGCCAAGTTAATTTTTTTTCAATTTTGACTCCTTAGCTACCGACAAGATTTGAATTACACTACAAACTTGCGTAGTGAGCTCAATTTCGGCTGTGGCTGCGCTGGATGGATGGCTTATACCATTACACAGTCGATATTAGTTGCTAATTTCTATTGCTTTAAAAATTATGTTGTTGTTGCTTTTTTTGATACCAAATATTTCATTAACACTAAAAAATCAACAACAGCAAAATAACTTTAAAAGCGATAAAAAAATAGCAAATAATAGCAGCAGGGGCCGGTAGCGTAACGGTATACGCTCTCGACTATGGTTCGAGCTTCGAGCCCTAATATAGTCATACTACGCTGATAAGCTGTAGAGCAGCAAAACACCTGTATGTAGAGTACTGTTTTAAAAAAGCAAAATGAATAATATATTAGGTTGGTACAAAAATAATGTTGTTTATATATATATTAATTACTAAGAAGTTTGGGATTATAACAAATTTGGATAAACATATATTTAATTATTCTTCTCATGTTTTGTCCAATACAGAAGAATTTGTTTTATCTGCTGGCTTACAATTTTGCATTCCTCCCCCTTCTGTTGATAAAATCTCAGTATTTAGTGAAATTGAATTATTGTATACTCAATTAAAACACCATTCGCCTATCTCTACTGATGAATTAACTAGTGTTAAAATTCAGTTGGGCGAATTAGGTCGGAGGTTTTCTGCCATAAATACTAAATCTAGTGATTTTGTTTGGCAGAAAAATCATTTTGAAGCGGCAAAATTAATTAGGTCTAATCCCGACATTTATCTTTCTCGCCCGGATAAAGGATCGGGCGTTGTTATACTTAACAAAACGGATTATATCTCCAAAATGTTACAAATCTTGGACGATAAAAGTAAATTTCTCCGTTTGGGTGATTTAAGCCATGATGATACTTTTCGTATGGAAATAAAAATCCAGAAAAGATTTCTTCAACTTCATAAAAGCGGATTTATTTCTAAAGAGATTTATGATAGAATCCGACCCATTGGCTCTCAAAGGCCTAGAATGTACGGTTTACCTAAGGTCCATAAACCCAACATTCCTTTGCGACCCATTTTATCTATGCTGGGTTCTGCACAACACGAACTTGGTAAATGGCTGGTTGATCTTCTTAAACCTGTGCTTTCTTTTTATTCAGTCCATTGTATCTCTGATTCTTTTCAATTCGTATCTCAGATACAAAAATTACCTTTATCTAAAAATACCGAGTTCTTGGCTTCCTTTGACATTAATAGTCTTTTTACTAATATACCTTTGGATGAAACCATTGGTATTTGTGCTGACTATCTATACCGTGGCCCCTTAAAATCTCCACAATTTCCTGAACGAATTTTCGTTGAACTGATGGAACTTGCTACTAAATCAGTCTCCTTTAGTTTCAACAATATTATGTACCGTCAAATTGATGGGATATCTATGGGTAGCCCTCTTGGTCCTTCGTTAGCCAACATTTTCGTTGGATTTTTGGAAAACGAATTATTTTCCAAAATTACTAAGCCAGCATTCTACACACGCTACGTTGATGATACTTTTGCATGCTTTCCCTCTCGGAGTGAAGCTGAACAGTTTCTTCGTCTTCTTTGCAACCTGCATCCATCTTTACAATTTACTATGGAGGTTGAAGACTGTAGCTCTCTCCCATTCCTCGACGTTCGTGTTTCTAAAGTTGGTACTACGTTTGAGACCTCTGTTTATAGAAAACCTACATTTACAGGGCTCTATCTTAATTGGTTTTCTTTTGCCCCTCAGTCTAGAAAAATAAACCTCATCAGCGCTCTTACGCATCGTGCACTTATGATTTGTTCACCAAACCGTCTTGATACGGAACTTGAGGAAATTACAAATATTTTTCTTAATAATGGATATCCCATTAATATAATAAAATCTACTATTGAACGTAAAATTACTACATTTAATAGTGGTAAACATATTGGTCCATCACGTTGTCCCATTTATCTAAAATTACCATGGTTGGGTCCTGATGGCCTTCATATTGTTAAAAGGATTTCTTCTGCTACTCAACGTTGTTTTCCAGCTACTATGCTTAGAGTAGTTTACACAACTCGAACCTTTTTCTCTTCTTTTCGTAAAGATGTTTTGCCAACCATTCAAAAGAACTCTGTTGTTTATAAATTCGTTTGTCAGTGTGGAGCTGACTACGTTGGAAAAACATCCCAAAGATTAGAAATGAGAATATCCCAACATATCCCTCGGGATATTCGACTACACCAGGTTTCGAGAATATCCGGGCACTCCCAAGCTCATGAGTCTGCCATTGGTAATCACCTGTTGAGTATAAATAGGTGTGCCGATCAGTATTCCGATGGGTGGTTTTCTGTTCTATACAGTGCTAGGTCGAACTATCATCTCAATATTATTGAGGCGTTGGTTATTAACAACTCTCGACCTAGCCTGTGTAGACAAAAGATTCTTAAACACCAGTTGGAGATATTCATTGATTTAAAACCACCTGAACAGTGAGATTTTTTTTTTTTTTTCCCCACTGTTCTTCCAACTGTTACCAAAATCCCCTTCTTCCCTCATTCGTTTTCTTAGTTTTTAATTTATCATTCTGACGTTTCCTCTTAGAGGGTCAGACGATAAGGCCTTAAGGTAATTTTAATAATTTCACCTGCCCATTTCTTGTTTTTTTTTTGGTATTTAAATTAAATGATGTTTCCTCTTAAATTTCTCCTTCCATTTTGCTGTACCAAAAATTTACTTATATATATATATATATATATATATATATATATATATATATATATATATATATACGTCCAAAGAAACAACATTACTTTTGCTCCAGCCTAATATATATTTATTTGATTACATCCTAAAAATAGATATTCCTTAGAGAAAACTAATTCCTTGATCTTCAACGTAGATGATGCTGATACAGAATGTCATTATCGGTAAAAATTCAACAACAAAACAACACTTACATTGTGATACAAACAAAGAATTATACGACCGAAGGGTGTATATTATTGCTAGTATACATTTAATATATATATAAATAAACATCTTTTTAATGCAATAAACACTCTGTGTCTACCTTACACGTTGGCGTGTGAGAATATTTCAGAATTTTGCTACGAATAGTCAACAGATGTAATAGACACAGAATCTGTTAGAAATAACAAGTGCGGCTTAACTACACAATAACGAAAGATTATCATATAAATAATTCATGCATTTCCCTTTTAAATGTATGCAGACAGTGACACTGGAACGTCTTAATATTCATTCTAATCAAATTTCATATGACTATTTTTATTTCTGGTTTATCATTCAGTTTCTTTTTTTATTCATTATTTATTTATTTTTATATAAAGGATGGAGCAGAAGCACTTGTTTCCAGATAAGATGGATTCTGCCACCTCGGGGGCTTTTAGTGTCGCGGGAACCTGTCGCTTGCAAATAATGGCATCGACCATACACACCTTCGCCACTCTTCTCCGCCCACTCACCAATCATTTCTTCCTCTCGCGTTCGCAGGAAGTAAAAACTTGCAAAAACGAAAATCGAAAAAACGAAAGGAAAAGAATAAGACAAGTCTTAGATCCTTCGCATATTGTTCAACCAATCACTTCTTTCCATTTTTATATGAGAATTTACTCTCATGTATATACGTACTTTATATATATATATATATATATATATATATATATATATATATAATGTGTTGGTGTTGTATGTATGTTTTAGATTTTTGTTTTTCAAAAGATACTCTATGGCATTTTTTTTTGCCGTTTATTTTTCTACTGACAGAATGGCGCCAGTGCGATTCTTTAACTGGAATAATCTATCTTCGATCAAAAGATGGACAAAAGTAAAATTTAACAAATAAAAAAAACATGCAACAATATAGTTTGCCTGAGGAAACCATCGTATAAAAATCTTTTTTGTACAGATTAATAAATATGTTGAATTGTTCCCCGGAACACGCCATACTGAATATACACCGTCGATTCTATAATAAAAGCCGATATATATATATATATATATATATATATATGCATGCACCACCACTTATCAAGGCCAAGAGGCTACTCGAGATAAGGGTTAAAGAGTGTACAGTAGAAATTGGACAATATAGTAATCGTTAATAATGGAAATTCAGTAAATTTGTTAACTTATATGGAACGGCTCAGCAAAACTTGTTTACGTTAGACTTGAAGACAACCATATTGTAGTCAGCTGGAAAGCAGGAAAACGGAAGATAATTCCACAGGCGTGCAGTTCTAAGAAAGAAGCTTTGTTCATGGAATCTACGTTTAGGTTTAGGCACAGATAAAGAGTGGGGGGAATTAGTGATAGTGTTTTCTGCTAGACGGGTATTCTTGTGAATGTCTGGTGAGGGGGTACCATAGATTGGAGCTCAGCCGAGCACTTGCTATGAAAATAATGATAAAGCAGAGACAAACTCGCAACATCTCTTCTATGGGAAAGAGGTTGCAGGGAAGAGAAAAGGACATCCCCTACGGGGCTACGACGTCTATTTTGAACTCCATCAAGGCAGAATAAGTCCTTTTTAGCAGCTCCTGCCCAGATGTGGCAACAGTACTCCATCCTTGGATGTACCTGGCTCTCATATAGATATAGAATTGCATCAGCTGTGATATATATTATATATATTAAAATAATTATTTTTATACCTACAGACATAAATGTTTCATGCTTTCGCAATCATCAGTGTAGAAATTGACAATTGCTACTGGTCGGAAGATTCGAATCTAGCTATAGAGTCACCTTTGTATTTTCTAGGTCTTCACCTCCAGGCAACCATCAACCGCTACGAGAATTAATGTGTGTGTGTGTGTGTGTTTTCCATTTTGTTACTTCACAGTAAGTAAAATATTTTTAGTCATCTGATAAAACCATTTCAACTTATGAAGGGAAGTGATTATACAAATAGAAAGCCAGGCAACCATCTCAGAATGAATTCAGAATGAAATCTTTCGCTCTCTCTAATAAAAAAGTTAATGGTGTGTGTGGTTATTTTTTCTTTAGTTCATTCAGAATTATATTTCTAACATAATTCTATGATTGAATATAAATATTTTAGTATCTGGAAATAGCGAATGTGAACACTGGTAACGCATAATTATTTTCTATCATTTTATGGAAAGTGAATACTAGTATTTTTATGTGTGAGGCGATTTTATATTTCGGCAGCATTTTTTCGTTTAGGCATATTTGGTTAAAAATTTTAGACAATATTTAGGTAGGTATTACAACAAGGATCTGCTCAGAGGGACTTGGTTTTCTCAAATAGACTCTGCGATCTGTTTAAATTAAAAAAAAATCCTCGTCAGTAACACCACAGTAATTGAATATAAAAAGTTAAGCTTTAAAAATAAAACCTAAAAAAATCGACTCTTAATAATATTTATATTTATTTTAATCGTGTATACATTACTTTAGCTGTTATGTTACTACAGCTAATACTAATTATGATCATAGACTTTACATAATTTGCCTTTAAAATTAACTCAAATATTTAAAATATTTATTATTTTTTTAATTCACATAACACTCCAAACAATATCTACGCTGAGATCGAAAGTACTTGGTGGATGTATCAGCCAATTTCTACCAGACATAAAGACTTTCGTCTAAAAACTGAAACGGATCTCTGTCAAAAAAAAAGCAAAAATTGTTGGTACTCATGCAAAATATGGACTGTGCTATCGTTGACATATTCCGGCCAAGTTACGTAAACTGCCAGTAGGTGCCGAAATACTTAGCCAATGGAATCGCAGTAGAGGATGATTGGCAAACGGTATCCTTTGTTTATTAAATTCTTAGGTGAAAAAAGCCAGCCATTTTCTAAATACCGTTATTTCAGCATGGTCTGTAAACTGCACAAATATGTTTTTTATTCACTGAAATTACCATAAAATAAATGTTTTCGATTATATACTTTATATATATATATATATATATATATATATATATATATATATATATATACATATATATATACGTATCGTGTATATATATATATACATATATATATACGTATCGTGTATATATATATATATATATACATATATATATACGTATCGTGTATATATATATATACATATATATATATACGTATCGTGTATATATATGTATATACGTATCGTGTGTATATATATATATATATATATATATACGTATCGTTTATATATATATATATATATATACGTATCGTTTATATATATATATATATACGTATCGTTTATATATATATATATATATATATATACGTATCGTGTATATATATATATATATATATATATATATACGTATCGTTTATATATATATATATATACGTATCGTTTATATATATATATATACGTATCGTGTATATATATATATATATATATACGTATCGTTTATATATATATATATATATATATATATATACGTATCGTGTATATATATATATATATCGTGTATATATATATATATATATATATTTATATACGTATCGTGTATATATATATATATATATTTATATACGTATCGTGTATATATATATATATATATTTATATACGTATCGTGTATATATATATATATATACGTATCGTGTGTATATATATATATATATATATATATATATATACGTATCGTGTATATATATATATATATGGAAAAAAAAAGAGAGGGAGGAAAGAAAAAGAAGGAAGGGGGGAAAGGAAGGAAAAAAGGGAAATTAAAGAGAAAAATAAATAAATAAAATTTAAATTAAAATTAAAAAGTTAAAAATAAAAATGAAAAAGTTAAAAACAGCGTTTTTCCTCTGCTTGAATATGCCAGGAAATATTTTTTTTTTAATATCCTATTTATTGCTTTGCCCAGCAGCAATAGCTGCTGGTGGCGCCAGGGGTGGCAGTCCCGCTTTAGCCACCGAAACTGTGTCATCACCTCTGGTTAGCGGCTGATGAGGGCAAAGTAAAAGCACATGTGGTCACATGTTGTATGTAGAATTTGAACACTAAGACTCTCTGGAAAGTAAGATGACCCTTTGGAAAGACGAAGCGACCCTTTGGAAAGACGAAGTGACATCTTGGAAAGACAAGAAATTCCTTATAAACCATGAGAAGTAAAACAAACGGAAAATGCCCTCAGGGTGACTGTAGCGGGGAGGGAGAATATATCACCCATCAACCTGATTCTAATGGCAACGAATTGGAATTGTACCCGGCTACAACATGTGACTGCGGAAGAACCTTTAAGAGTTTGCGCGGTTTAAGAATCCATAAGGCACGTTGGTGTCAACAACGTTGTTCACCTAACCGTGAATATAAATCGACCGATGGGACTACGAACCAGGACTACACCCACAGTGTTCAGGATTCCATTGTTGAACATCAGCCCCCAGGAGACATTCCCAGCAAACCAAAAATTCAATGGCCTAAAGGTAACCAGAAGGCTGTTTGGTCAAATCTTGATGAAGAGCTCTCGTTTTTACTATCGGTTCACCTTAAAGGTCCCATTGAAAAGCAAATGGGCATTTTTTGCAAGATCACATATGACGTTTGTTATGATAGATTTGGCATAGTGTCTGGCGGAGGAAAAAACGTGGAAAAAAAACCAAACAGACGACAAATGAAAAAAGGAAAATTAAGATCTGAACAACGGTTATTAAAACGCCGTCTTAAAGAATCTCATTTGCAAGAAAAAGAGGGAATATTAATTCTCTTAAATGAAATTAAACAAGAAATTCTAAAAATATCAAGAGCAGAAAACCAACGGAAGAAACGAAAGAAAAGACGCCAGGCCCGGAAATCATTTTATACAAATCCATATGGATTCGCTAAGAAACTTTTCGTTGAATCAAAAAGTGGCCAACTCGATGTATCACAGAAGGAAATCGAGGACCATTTATATAAAACATATACAGATAAGTCGAGTAATATTCCAATTTCTTTCATGGAAAACCTACCAATACTAAAGGACCCAATATTTAGCTTTGACATCCAGCATATTAAATTTGGGGAAGTCCTTGATTTCGTACGTAAGGCTCGGGCTGGTAGTGCCCCAGGAGTTAATGGAATTTCATATAAATTATATAAAAATTGTCCTCGTGTCCTCAGAAAGTTGACTGGCCTCCTTCAGAGGACTTGGAAGCAGGGTACTGTGCCACAAGACTGGTGCCTTGCTAATGGTATTTGAATACCAAAGGAGATGAATTCAAAAGGTATTCCGAATTTCCGTCCTATATCACTTTTAAATATTGAAGGAAAAATATTTTTCGGTGTTATTGCTCAACGAATGACATCCTTTATAATGAGTAATAAATATATAAATACATCAGTACAAAAGGCTGGGGTGCCCGGGTTTCCCGGTTGTCTGGAGCATGCGGAAATGATTTGGGGATCAATTATGTCGGCCAAAAAGACACAGTCAGACCTTCATGTAATTTGGCTTGATCTAGCCAACGCATATGGGTCGGTTCCCCACGAATTAATTGATATGGCATTAAACTATTTCCACTTTCCGGAAAAGATTAGGGACATTATAATGAAATATTTTCGTTTGGCTTTCATGAGGTTTACAATGAAAAAATACGCTACAAGATGGCAGTCACTTGAAATCGGCATTATGATGGGGTGCGTCATCTCCCCACTATTGTTTGTGTTAGCAATGGAACTTATATTAAGAAGTGCCGCTAACACTACAATGGGGGTTACGACTAATAAACAAATAATTCTTCCTCCGTCAAGAGCATTCATGGACGATATTACCATCAGTGTCCTTTCCAAAACAGCTGCTAAGTGTTTGCTTGACCGGTATTTTGATCTTCTTACAACGGTGAAAATGAGGATTAAACCAAAGAAAAGTCGAAGTTTGTCAATCATTAAAGGTTCTGTAAGGCAAATTCACTTTAATGTCGGGGAGGATATTGTGCCGACAGTAAAAGAAATTCCTGTGAAGAGTCTAGGACGCCTTTACGAAATTCCACTAACAGACAGACATCGAGGTATGGAATTGCAAAACATGGCCCTGAAGGGACTTGAGGCAATAAATAAAACTTTTTTGCCGGGAAAGATGAAAGCTTGGTGCTATCAATATGGATTAGTACCCCGTCTTTCGTGGCCCATGCAAATTTATGAAATAGCACTATCTCGTATTGAACGGATAGAACAACACGCAAATAAATATCTACGTAAATGGCTTGGAGTCCCCCCCCCTGTTTTTCTAAAATAGGGTTATACACGAATTCTGGCAGTCTGTAACTTCCTTTGTCCTCATTAGTAGAAGAATTCAAAGTTGGAAAGGTGCGTCTTCAAAAGATGATGAATGACTCAAATGATGAATTTGTCCGGGAAGCACATCCAACTGTAAAAGCTGGCACCAAGTGGTCAGTTACAAAAACAATTGAAGAAGCAGAATCCAGTCTTCGAACTAAGGAAATAATGGGTCTTGTTCAGGTTGACAGGGCTGGTTTAGGATCCACAAAGTATGAGCCATTTTCCAAAATGGGCATTAAAGATAAGAGAAAAATGGTGACCGAGGAAATAAAAATGTTTGAGGAGGAAAAAAGAAAAGCTACTGCTGTTACTCAAGCCAAGCAATGTGCGTGGACAACATGGGGTGATATTGAGCCAGTTAAATTATCATGGAACACCTTAATCGAAATGGAACCACTGGCGATATCATACCTTTTGAGGTCTACATATGACCTACTGCCATGCGCATCGAATCTCAAACAATGGGGATATATAGATTCTGATCTATGCACTATATGTCAAAAAGAGCGCGGTACCTTGCGTCACGTCTTGTCTGCATGCTCAAAATCCCTCCCAATGTTTACATGGCGACACAACCAGGTTCTAGAAGTGCTGGTTGAGATAATATCATCCCAGTGTATATTAGCTAACAAACAGCCTGTAACAACTAGTGAACCCAGGGTTCAATTTTGCCAAGAAGGCAAATGTCCATCAAAGAGGAAAAATAAATTGAATCCCAATATGAAGTTATTGAATGGGGCAAAGGATTGGAAAGTTTCAGCAGATCTGAAGACATCTTTGAAATTTCCAGTGCACATCCTCCAAACAGAAAAGCGGCCTGATATTTTGCTCTGGTCTGACTCTAAAAAGAGTATATTTTTAATCGAACTAACTGTCCCTGGGGAAGAAAATTTCTCAGAGGCTCATGAACGAAAGAAAGATCGGTACGAATGCGTGCGTGCCGAGTGTATAGAAAAGGGATGGATGTGCAATGTGATGCCTATCGAGGTTGGATGTCGAGGATTTTTAGGACACTCCACCATTTCGCTTCTTTCGAAAATAGGCGTCACTGGAAGGGATTTTAAAAAACAAAAATGTCGCCTGCAAACAATTGTTAGACAGGCGTCATGCTGGATCTGGCGCAATTCGAAGACATTTGCAAAGAGAGCATAATATTGTCCACTTCTTCCGTTCTCGGGCTGCTCTGGAAAAAAAAAAAAAAAAAGAGAGGGAGGAAAGAAAAAGAAGGAAGGGGGGAAAGGAAGGAAAAAAGGGAAATTAAAGAGAAAAATAAATAAATAAAATTTAAATTAAAATTAAAAAGTTAAAAATAAAAATGAAAAAGTTAAAAACAGCGTTTTTCCTCTGCTTGAATATGCCAGGAAATATTTTTTTTTTTAATATCCTATTTATTGCTTTGCCCAGCAGCAATAGCTGCTGGTGGCGCCAGGGGTGGCAGTCCCGCTTTAGCCACCGAAACTGTGTCATCACCTCTGGTTAGCGGCTGATGAGGGCAAAGTAAAAGCACATGTGGTCACATGTTGTATGTAGAATCTATATATATATATACATATCGTGTGTGCATATATATATATATATATATATATATATATATATATATATATATATATATATATATATAAACTGTTTGATAGCTTTTTAAATATTGGCTATTGTTTTCAGTATAAAGACATGAAGTTTTCGTCCAACATCTTTTAACGTATATAGAAGCTAGAAATAATTGCAAGAAAGAAGTAGCAACAGCTAAGAGTAAATATAATGAAATTACCAGGAAACGCATTGAAGCGACAAAAATTAGAAACTTGTGATTTATATTTATATTATAAAATCTACAATAGAAATGTGAAATCGACAATACCCCCACTATCAAACAATCATGCGGTTGTTTGCACAGCAATTGAGAAAGTTAACATGTTTGCCCATCAGTTTGCCTCAAACTCTACATTGGACCCAACTAGCAATTCCTTCCCAGTCGCAGTAGCCCTTGTATCTATTGAACTTTTTTATTTCTGATATTCATAATTGACTAACCTCATAAAATTGTCTTTGAGCTGGGTATATTTGCCGACAACACCACGCTCTATAGCAGGCACGTGGGGGAAAACTAATGAGCACATATCTAAAGTAATGGCCGAAACCCCAGTGTAAGACCTTCAGTCAGTAGTCGAATGGGGTCAAAAATGCTGCCAAGATAAAGCTCGTTTCCTTTAATAATTACATGAAACCTTAACAAACACTAATAACTATGGCTAGATATACTTTACCTGAGAGCACTTCGTTCAAGCTCCTTGGCTTAACATTCACGGGAAACATTAGTTGGAATAGATACATCGGGATTATTGCTGAGGCTGCTGCAAAGAAGGTGGGCTCTCTTTATCGTGCTAGAAAGTTACTTACGCCTGGAAGTATCCTCTACAAAGCCACCACTCACCCATGTATGGAGTACTGCTGTCACATTTGGGCTGGTGCATCTGCTACTAGTCTCTCGCTCCTGGAGAAGGTCCAAAAGAGAGTCGCTAACCTAATAGATCCTGAATTGTCATCTAAAATTCAGCCACTGTCCCACCGACGAAATGTGGCTTCCATCTGCCTGTTTTACAAGTACTTTAATGGTGAATGCTCTGACAAACTACAAGCCCTTGTACGTGACAAGCAGTGAAGTCCAACCCCTACACAGTTGAGATCCCTAGATGTAAGAGAGCCTTTTAGTCTAATAGCTTATTCCCCAGAACTGCAGGACTTTGGAATTCTCTTCCATTTCCTGCTTCCCCAATTGTACTGACATGCAGAAGTTCAAGTGTTATGTGAACAGACATCTTGCTGCTAAACTCCCTACATAGTACCCCTGCAACTTAGGTCACTGATAGTAGCCTGCTACATCAAAGTGGCAACGTGCCTTGTTTGGGATGAAAATGTAAAAAAAAAAAAAAAACACCTCAAAAGTTGACCAGCGTTTATGACGTTTGGTGCAGGGCAGGTTTCCTGTTAATGGCAACTTATAATTATAAATTTGGCTGAGAAATTACTATCATATGGTAATAACTTTAGAAAACAACCTTCAATCAGTAGTGGAATGGGACCATAAATAGATGGTAACATTTAATACTAACAAGCTTTGTTCCTTTAGCAATTACAAAAAATATTCTCAATCACCAATTACCAAGACAAATAACACCTGATATATCAACGTTCAATCCCTTCAACTTACCATTCATAAGCAATATTGGCCTGGCGCATCTGCTACTAGTCCCTCACAAGGTTAAAAACAAAAGTCACGAACTTAATAGATCCCACACTGTCAACTAAATTTCAACCTTGTTCCATCGACGATATGTTGCATCCCTGTACTTGTTTAACAAGTATTTTAATAGAGAATTCTCCCATGAGCTTCAAGCCCTTATAGCCCTTCAACATGAATACCCTTGACCAGCCCGACAAGCAACAAAATCCCACCCGTACACTTACATAGCTTCTTCCCTCGAACTGATAGATTTTGAAATTCTTCTACGGATCCTTGCTTCACTAACTGTACTGACATACAGAAGTTAAAGAGTAATGATTACAGACATCTTGCTGCTCATCTTCCTACATAGTACGTCTATAGATTTTGTCCCAAATCATAGCCCTTTACATCCAAGTCGCATTGTGCCTTATTTGGAGTGAAAATGCAGTAAAAAAAAAAATGAACATGAGTTGAAAGAAATACATGGAGGACATTGTCAAGGCTGCTGCAAAGAAGGTGAGTTAACAGCAATGCCGAAGAACTGTCACGTCTCATCTACACTGATGATATAGTACTGATGGCACATTCTCCTTAGGAACTAAATGACATTCTAAACGACATCCACTTTAAGCGCAAACCGGTTGACCTCAACATGCATCTTGGGAAGACTAAGGTGGTGTTAAACCAGCACGCTGCCAAGTCGCCAATAATTGTTGATGGAAAGACCATTGAAGAAGTTGAAAGCTACATCTACTTGGGAAAGAAAATTACGAAAGATGGAGATATCACTGAGATAAAGAGAAGGGTAACATTGGGATGGGCAGCTTTTGAGAAAAGTGGAGAATATCATGAGAAGCCGAAAATCAAATATGTCAATCAAAGAGAAGATTTTCAATGAATATGTACTACCTGTGAGGATCTACGGAAGGGAAACATGGGCCCTGACAATTCGCCAAAGTGAAATGTATCCTATATCTCTACAAAATCACCATTTGCATATCATGGTATATTGTGCTTCCATTGGGCTGGCGCGTCTACTACTAGTCTCTTCCTCTTAGACAGGGCCCAAAAAACAGTTTCCAATCTAGATCCTGAACTATAGCCCATCGCTGCAATGTTGCATCCGTGTGTGTTTTACAAGCACTATAATGGAATGTGCTCTGATAAACTCAGAGCACTTGTGAACCTTCGATACACATACTCTCGACCAAGCTGATAAACAATAAAATCCCACCTACTCACGTGAGCTCCCTTGATGTCGGATAGCCTTCTACTCTAATAGTTTCTTACCGTAGACCGTTAGACTTTATACTTCCCTTCCCGTTTCCTGCTTCCCTTACTATATAATAATGCAGAAGTTTAAATGTAATGTGAACAGACATATCGCTAGACAACCTCCCACAATTCCCTGTTCGATAAAATCCGAAATATTAGCTCCTTACTTGTGTTTTGTGTAAAGTTAAAGAGTAAAATATAATAAAATGATTTATACAATTTACATAAAAAACAATAATGATCAAATTATAGATGGAGAACTCGGTGGAAGTCAATTTGAACCCCTTCCTTTAAGTAAAACACATGGTTAGTAAAGCGCCTCAATTGACTGGAAATAAACATACCCACTCTTCAAAATAAGGTCTAATGCTTGTAGGTTGAATTTTAAAAAATGCAAGAACTTGTTTTTTGTACTTCCTAACACTAACACTAAGTCTGAATGGCAAGCATCATCATCATCATCAGTTTAACACCCATTTTACATGCTGTGTTGAACAGCTTTTTAGAAATTGGCTTCCAAACAAATCTACTGAAGATCAGAGCTTTATTTATTCACTCTTTCTCTAAAGTCCCTCGTTTTTACTTCCTCATGTTTCCTTGGGCGTCCACTGTTAAATAAAACTGCTACTTCAACTGTTCTACATCCACTTACAAAGTGACTATACTAATGAGGTATCGTGCTTTGAAAACATCTCTTTCGTATCACTATTTAAGCTTTCTCTGAAGTCTTCATTCTACGATGGGCGTGTAATGAAATTCTAAAAGGCTTAAGCCCGTCGTAGAATTATAATGTCTATAGACAAAATTATTTATAAATATTGTTACTCAATTTTTAATCATAGTCTTCAGTAAGTATTAAAGTTATGAGTAGATGATCGTGTACAGGAAAAAAAGATTAATTGAAGAGGTTCCATGGTAGTTATTATGTCGGCAGGGTCTGTAAAATACAACATTCTGCATCAATATGTACAGATGAAGGGCGGTTGCATTTTATTTGTATAAGTTTTTTACAAAAATTCATTTACTTCTTCTGCAGTTTACAAACCGTGCTCACATAGTAATGTTCTGATGTAGTGAACCATTGTAAACATGTAGAGTTTAGACAATTATCCATTGAGGAAAAATGCGGACGTTTTACTGGCATTAATAAGTGAATGGAACACTTTAATTGTGGTAAAAATGTGGTGTATTATATTTTCATCGATGAATGTTTTTCTAGTAGGTGGAAGAAATGCAATTAATAT
Source organism: Euprymna scolopes (assembly GCF_053919585.1). Classification (NCBI taxonomy): domain Eukaryota; kingdom Metazoa; phylum Mollusca; class Cephalopoda; order Sepiida; family Sepiolidae; genus Euprymna; species Euprymna scolopes. The sequence continues at coordinate 50,772,302 of NC_136483.1, forward strand.
GATTTCCATCTAACGCAGTAAATGAATGTAATGTAATAATGTATTAGTTTAATCAAATCTGAAGATTATAGAATCGACGTTTTAAGCAAATGTAGATCGAAACTGTTTTAATGAATGTATAGAAGCGTTTTATTTCAGTAATGTTTCAGTTTATTATTTATAAAATTTATAGAGATGAATGGTTTTGAGTAAGTGAAAAGAAATGTACTTAATATGAAGCGTCTTTTTTAAATGTGTGGTAATAATGTAATAAAAGTGTAATTAAATCTAAAGACTACGTCCTTGGAAATATATCCATCCGTAGATCTGAGGAGGAGTAGTGCTGTAGAAATAATGATAGCATTTAATAATCATATGGCGGTGATATGAGGCGAATGATAGAACTTAATTGATAGAGGGTAAGAGTGTTTGCTACTATCTTTGTGAGAATATGCATATGAGAGGGCCATTTTTAGGAATAAATGTAATAAGTTTGAAATGAAGATAAAATGTATACATAGTTTCGGTAAAAAAAGAAACGCTTAAGGAAGTACTGGAAATGGTGAGATGAAACATTAGTTTTGGAAGTGTTTGGTTATTTCCTATTTAAACTATAGTGGCAAGTGATAGGAAAAATTATTTTATATATAAGATAATACGACTTTCCCAGAAAATGCCAGATCACAAGTCTTGCTAGTTTAATATGATTTGATGTGTTACTAACTCTACTGATTGGTTCTCAGGTGAATTATATCTTCTTGTGCATTCTATTGAATAGGCGTGATTAGATTTAGGATGTAGGTAGCATTATTCTTAATAAATGCTTTATAGGCGAAAATCAAAGCAACTCTTAGATAATTTAAAGCTTTACTATTAGGATTTATTTAAACTTTTACATCCATATTTGTCATTTTCACAAATGTTCTAATGGTATCACATTTTGGTCTGATGCGTACAACCATCAAGCCATCATCACAATATAATCATATCTTAATAATATCAGAATGAGTTGTATTATATAGAACAAACAAACCAATGAGGTTGACCATTTCAGTCATCAAAGATCACAAAGGAAACATCAAGTTGCTCTTGATTCAATTTTCACATCAACGACTTTCTTAGTTTTCTTCTTTAAATTTCCTCCATAGAAATGTCTAGATATTATTCAGTTAACCTATGGTATCAGTGAATAATCTCTGTTATCAACGAATGTCATAAAACTGGATTAATGAAACTTGATCCGTGTTAGTAATATCCTTAAACCAGGTAATGGCAACATCAGTATTGATCCATTGATTTAATTGCAAGGTAGTTTGGATCTTGAAGTTAATCTATTCCAAGATCTGTTTGTTAATCCTTCCGATTTCAGATCTTATGGGAGGTTGGTTTACAGCTGAAATCCTATTTGTAGTCCTTAAGAAGAAAGTAAACCCTTGTACTTAGATTTGAAAAATCAATTTTTATTTGGACTTCATGTTATTCTCCCCTATCTCATTGCTTTTATTGCTCCTACTTTTGAACTACGGTTTTTAACAAATCAGCGAAATGCACGAAATAACATCTTAAGTGAAAAGAATATAAAACATAGTTTAGAAAACAATTTGGCTCCAAGAAGACCGTAAGGTTTAAATATTAGTGTGCAATGTAAGCTTTAATAATATTATATACTAGCAGGATTACTAGGCATTGCCCGTGATTGAATGAGAAACCTTATGTGTTTTTGTGCTCAACCCAATGACACTGTACAATATGAATATTCGATTTTCTACTTTTAACTGAGCATGTATAATTCAATTTTTACGCATGTCACAACTTTTCATGTGATATTGTCAATAACACCACGCTTGTATTGGAAAAAGAAAATGATAATAAACGAAACCATTGGATTCAATAAAATACACATGCATAGATTAATATAAAAGGAGATTAAGGTACATGTAATATGTAATCAGTATACGAAGAAATGAATTCAGGAATGAGTACTAAACGATGAATATAATTGTTCCTATCACAATAAAAAATGCAAATTTAAGCAGCAAAAAAATGCACTTTATATATAAATTGTGTTTAGTTTGAATTTGTCTCCGATGGCAACACACAGCGCAGAGAAAATTCAAAACAGTCGTTTTTTTTTCTTTTTAAAGTCGAGTGACTCGATTAGAAAAATATTTTCATAAAAAAAAATAGCCTCATAGGAAAACTGTGATTTTGTAAAAATGCACAAAAACACAGGAGTCAACAAATGTTTTTGTGCCTTGAAAGTCGGATGAGAATGAAAAAGTCTCATTCTACATTTTCTATGCATAGTCAGTGCGAGATTACAAACTGGAAACGCTAAATAAAAATACATAACTAACATTCATTTTTAATTTTTATATTTTATGATATCTAATTTGCACGATGGGAACTAAGGATTTACTCGGCATTGATTAGATCAACATCTATATTTTGCTTTCTATAATTTTCAATAAAATAAAATATTTCCTTTTTATGGGTGGTAAGCAGTAAAACGCAATTATGTTCACTTCGAACAAAAATTGAATATACTTACCCAAGCACTTCGGATAATATAGTCCCATCTTATATGCATAGACATTTTGTCCATCTGCTAGTCACAATTTAAAAAATATATGATAAACACATTGCAGAAAATTTATCTCATTTCAAAACATCAGAGATCTTACCTACTTTTAGAAATGGAAAATATTTAATGAAAAGTAAATGATAAATTCCAAACAAGTAAAGCAGATGTTATGATTGGAGATTGAAACCAAACTATTGCGATCTTCAGTCTGGCTTATTTGGACTTTCTGATAGAGCTTAAGATGGCTTAATAAAAGGTTAACAAAATAATTATAGTTTTGGCTTGGTATCATAGATTTATGATGAAAATTTTGGAGGCATATATAAAGCTACTGCTGAAGTGTACGTTAAGCAGCATTGTCTTTGCTGAGTTAGTGCTTGGAATGAACATAAACCCCACATTATTATCTTAAAACCGAGATTGATTCTGTGTCAACTCAATCGATGCCTCCGTTCAATCTCAAGAGGCAATGAATACTCCTGTAAGGGTATATGCACGTGCAATTGTGCAGCAAGGGCTGCATAATTCCCAAACACACCTCTCTTGAATCAGCACTACTTGAGTCCAGTGTCAAATGCTAAACAGCTGGACAATGCCAAGATAAGCAGAGAGCACATACAGCATCTGAAATTCCCAATCGTCATCAATTTTAGTACCCACCAGGCTCAACGTTGCTTAACTAAGGGGAACCAGTGTGTCAGCGTGATTTTGCCATATAACGGCTGTGTTTCAACTACTTTAGAGATAATCATTCTTTTTAATTCCATGAAACCTTTCCATTAAAGGGTCCCAAACGTGTATGCATATATTTATCCAATATTCGTGATCGGATTGTTCGAAATTAGCTTTAACATCTACAAAATAATGTAATGATAAATTTCAATAATTTTTTTGGATAACTTAATTAAGCAATTATATGAACTGAATGCATTTTCGTTGTTTATTTTGAAAATAAGTCAGCCATTTTAATCTTGGCTTAATAAATAAAAAGAAAAAATGAATTATGATGCCATGAAATTTAAAAAGAATTTTTAAGTATTTAAACTGCTGAATAAAAAGTCATTTCTGGCTTTATTGTTGTTAGCAAATCTTCATATATTAAAAGATTAAAAGTTTTTGGAATCGTTTTATAACAATTTGGTTCAAATCATAATTTACTGACCAAACGATAATCTGACAATTTCAAAATCCAAAACTATTATAATAATTTGGCAATTTCAAAATCCAAAACTATTATAATAATTTGGCAAAAAAAAAAAAAGAATGAAAGTAAATAACCCTCCAGTAACGCCGGGTAGGTACAACTACTAGATAATAATTCTAGCACATACTTCAGAAAAAAAATATCTAATAAAATAACTTGCATGGCTACCCAGTGCTGCCCGGAGCATTGACAACAAATAAAAGAGTTAAGTTGTGAATATGCTATCTTCCTTTTAAAACTTCCATTTCTCTATCATTCTCTTTATTTCTCTATCCCTTATTCCCACTTCAGACAGATACTACACTTTGACATATTTATTTGCACAAAATATAAAAAAAATTACATTTTGTTTAAATGTAAGTTTTTTTTAATATTTTGTGCAAATAAATATATCAAAGTATAGTATTAAGCATAACGCCATTCAAAAATGTAATGAAAATGGATGTGATTGATCATTCTTTGTCACAGTCATTGAAAATGTCTATCTTACTCTTAACTAGAATCATCAGTCACCATAATACCACATTTACTCTATACTCTATCTATCCTAAGATTTAAGTCTATCCTACGTAAGATGTTTCCAAATTGTTAAGAATTTAACAGTTCATGAATATAAGTATATCTATATACAATACTACACTTTGATCTTAGCCTAAAGGACAAAAAAGTGTATTAAAGGTTAATAGAAAAAAATGTTCTAAATATCACCCCCCCCCTCCCATCCCCAAATAATTTTGTTTGGGGTAACTGTCAAATGAATTAATATTACAAAAAATTTGTTCATATTCTGCCCGAGAAAATGTTGGAAAAGGAAATATGTGTGTCTTGTGTAGTATTTTTACTTTTGCTGGACAATGCCGTTTATATAATAGATTGAGTTTTCTATCATACTTGATTAAATGACAGAATTGAATAATTTTTCTCTGAAAATTAAAACTTCAATCTAATTGACTTAACGATGACATGCGCAAACACAATAAAAACCGATTTCATAAATGGAGGTGGTTATTACTTTGTTGGTCAGCCATGCTTTCATTATCAGCCAATAAAAAACAATCAAAAGAAAATCTAAACAAGCTTCTCAAAAATAATTAGCAAATAAATTTAAGACAAAATGTTGATCGCTGATTTTTTTATTACGTCATTTTTGTGGTCAATTGTGATCAATTCTCATCAAATACAATTCCAAATCATTAAAAATCATTTTAAAAATTGATGAGGATGTTTTCATATTTTACAGAGAATTAGAGGTGAATACGAGTTAAAAATTAATGATTGAAAATTCTAAAAAATGTTATTTTTATATTCACATTCAAAATAAAGATCTCATGGTTAAGGAAATCCGGCATTATTGTTTTTTTTTTTTTTAGAAAAATAAAGATTTTGTTTTCCTATTCAGAAATGTTCGAATTGCAACTATCACCAATCAACCATTTACTGATAAAAAAAAACACGAAATAATTTTTAAAGGTGAGAGAGAGTGTATACAACTCAAAAATAAATTTGTCAACAAAACGTTTAGCTGCATTAAAATTTTCTCCTGTAGTATTATTAAGAATATATTTCTGTTTATTAAAAGTAAAATTAATTCTTCCCATTGTTTTTATTATCAGGTTGGTGCAAAAATAATATCGTTTTCTCACATATGTTTCTTTTATAGATGATTTCTGAATTAATTTATTGATATATATATATATATAGCCATGTTATATATCATTTCGAAAAAAACTTTTTGCTCTATCGCATCATGTTATTCATTAATCTATTCATTCATTTTTTGTAGGCTTTTCGACAGCATGGACAAAATTCAAATCCACACGATTTTCTTGTTCCAGTTCAAACTAGATCGAAAAGCTGTCGAGACAGCTCGTGATATCAATGATGCGTTTAATCCAGGAACCACTAACGAACGTGTGGTACAATGGTGGTCCAAGAAATTTTGCAATGGCAACGAGAGCCTCGAAGATGAACAATGGTCACAGCCGGCCCACTACGGTTGATAACAAATATTTGAAAGCCATAATTGAAGCCAATCCTCGCAAAACCACACAAGAACTTGCTATTGAATTCAAGGTCGTTCGCTATTTAAATAGGGAAGTCAAAAAAGTTGGATAAATGGGTGCCGCATGAATTGAACAAGAATAAAAAAATCGTCTTTTTGAGGTGTCTTCTACGCTCCTTCTGCATAACAAAAACGACCCATTTCTCGATCAGCTTGTGACGTGTGATGAAAAGCGGACCTCTACGACAACCAGCGACATTCGGCACAGTGGTTGAATGCTGGAGAAGCTCAACAACACTTCCCGAATTCGAACTTGCACCAAAAAAATGTGCTGGTGACTGTTTGGTGGTCTGCGCCCGGTCTCATCCATCACAGCTTCTTGAATCTTGGCGAAACGATTATCACAGAGGAGTACTGCTGACCAATTGATGAAATGCACCAGAAGCTCCGATATGTGTGCCTGAGATTGGTCAATATGAAGGGACCAATTCTCCTCCATGACAACGCTCGCCCACATGTTGCTCAACTGACCCTGCAGAAGCTGAATGAATTGGGTTACGAGAGTCTGCCTCATCCGCCATATTCACTGGGCCTCTCATCCACCGATTATCACTTTGTCAAGCATCTCAACAACTTCTTGCGCGAAAAACGCTTCAAAAGCTGAGATGATGCCGAATCGGCCTTCAATGACTTCATCACTTCCAGAACTCTGGATTTCTATGCTAATGGGATAAATAAACTTGTTTCTCGTTGGCAAATATGTGTTGATTTTAATGGTTCTTATTTCGATTAATAAAGTTTATTATGACAGGAGTAATGATCTTTTAAATTTGAACGTCAAACAACATTATTTTTGTACCAACCTAATACATAAACTTTGAACAAATAATTAAGACCAAGTAAATTAGAAAATATAACAGGGATTGTTCAGTCTTATAAAACTAACTAAAAATGAAATGAAGTAAAAAAAACAAACTAAATAGTGAAATATGAAATCATTGCAAGAATTTTATCAAGATGTATTAATGTTGTACCAAATGCTACTCCGCTCGACAACAAATGCTGACCTCAATGTTGTTTCTGTGGTCTTCTTCTCTCTCATCTTCTCTTCAGGTTGTGTCATCGCCTCCCACATCGAGAGGTGCACGCCTTCATAAGAATAAAAATAAAATAACGTTAGAGAAACAAAAGGAAACACAAACTTCGACTCATTCTGCAAATATCAGTTGCATTCGTAGTGTGTGTGAAACACCATCACGGGAAAGAATAAAGAGCACTAAGGTCCACATCTACGTCTGCTGTCGACGCCTTGTTCGTCAGTTGCCGTCAGCTCATCTCGATCTACTTTGAGCCACAACTTGCATTCAACTATGTCAAACTGAAAATTGTCCTCAACTGTTGTAAACTCAAAACTGTTGCTCACTACCACGCCTAAAACTGAACTCTAAATATAGTTACCTTTTTTGTCCGATCTTTTGTCAGCCTCACCTTCATTAACAAACGTAGTCAGCTTCCTTTGTGTATCTTGTTGAACAACTTCCTCTTCATGGTTCTGCTGATAAACTTATTTCCTGTTTTTTTTTTTATATTTTTCTACATTTTTGATTTCTTAACATTTGGCTGAATGGGGGGGGGGGTCGATAGTATCATTAAGAAGATTGATTGAAAACGCCCGAACTGTAAATTTGGAGCATTCAGAATATTAGAGGAACAATAATCCATCCTAAAAGATGCTTTCTTGTAAACATAATTTTAATTTTGTGCAAAGTAAGAGCTATGTGTTTAGATGATCAGTTTTCTAATCTTATATCTGAAATTAATCTGGGGGAACATAAAGAAGGACATGTCCTATCGATTGCTGATCTAAGCCAAGATGTTTTCTCACAGACAAAGAATATTTGACTGGATGTCACAATATTTATATTGACTGTCGTTACAAAATAAAAACAATACTAGAAACTATAAAAAAAATCAAAATTTAAAGAACTATTCTTAATTCATAAACTAAAAAGAATGGATTATTATCCTCATCTTCTAGTTGTTGTTTTCTACAACGTTTCGGCCAGTTATCCCTCTGGCCTTCGTCAGGTAATCTGCAACAGGATAGGAATGTCGAATCCTCCAACTACATCCACAGCAATTACTGCTTTCAGTAGTTGTTGGTCAATTAATCCTAACTAATAATATAACAATCGGTACGGACCTGACAATTGGAAGATTGTTGATTTATAACCTTGATTGCCCTTTGGGGTCTGTGGCACGGTGGATAGAGATGTGGAATATCTATGATTCCAAGTGATTGTCTGGAGGTAGCGGTTTCAATCCCACCCAGAAGCCGGTCAGAGGATTAGTTGACCAAACCGTAACAACAACTGAAAGCAGTAATTGCTGTGGATGCTATTGCAGTTAAAACGACAAATAGAAGATGAGTCGAAAAAATTAAATAGAATAAATTTACTCATATCAAAAATAATTCCAGATTCATTCATAATAAAAAATGGAGTCAAATAATGAAAATGTAAATAATTTAGTACACCCAGAAATATGCTGTGTTCAGAATACACCATCTTTTCAAAATCATTCTGCAAAATAAACACATTTTTTTATGTTTAAAGGGCCAATGCACCATATTATTTTTATTCAGAACATAAAGTTAAATATATTTCATGTGAAAATAGTTGGCGTCTCTTCCTTCTTGAGTGTACCGGCTCCTCCATAAGAAAGACAACAGCTTTAACCCCAGCCCACAAGTAAGAGTCATAACTGACATCAAGAACTATATAACATTCAATTTATTTTTCCCTTACCCATTTCTTAATTTTCTATATTTTAAGGTGGATTAGAAAACGTTGGATCTGATCAATACTAAGGTGACCATCTGATAATACCAGCTGCTGTTATTTGAAAGTTTTATTGTAAAATCATTTTTCTCTAAAACACTTGGGAAAGGCATTAAACCCCTCTATCCCCACCAGTTTACCGGATTTATTGTGCTTACTCACACACTAGTAGAGTTGGCAAACATATAAACCCAATTTCCTCCAGCTATAATTTTGAGTAACTTTTAAAATAATTGTATGCAAGTAATCGCTGACAATGTAGCTGCACTAAATGATTCAAAAGATGTGTAAAAAAAAACCAAAAAAAAAAAAAAAAAAAACCAAACCAAACATTGTTTCACATATATAGTAGCGTCCAAAACTAAGGGACAACATTTTAAAACTTAATGTTTGTTAGAAATAACAACTGTGAAAAGCTGAATTTTTGACAACTGGTAGTCGTTATCATCCATAATAACATATTAAAATTTGAATCATTTGCAAAGGGTAGAAAAAGAATTATAACAATTATTTATTCATTTTCAAAATAGGAACGTCCAAAAGTAAGGGACAAAATTGAGAAAAACAATGCAAACAGTATACTATATTCAAATTTTATGAGTTCCTCTAAAGAATAAGTCTTACTTAGTTATTTGTAAACGTTGCATCAGCCGGCACCATGGCGAAACACCAAAACTTGATTACTTATTATTTTAAACTCCAGGTATTTTTCATGCAACTCTTAATATATTATATCTGAATGTATGCAATTTGCTTCTTAAATCGCCGCAATTCTTTCTTTATTCAGTTTTGTTACATCTAAGGTTGAAAGACTGGTATTATCAGATTATCAAAGCAAACAATATTAAACATGATCAGTACTTAGATGGGTTATCATTATAGAATAATAACTGCTGTAAAGTCACGCCCCCCCCCCCGAGTAAAGAAAAAACTAGTCGGTTACATTCTAAAACCTGGATAAAGCGACTAATCTAGAAGAAGGAAAACTTTGAAATATCACCAATCTTTCTATGATTATATTCAGTATTGTTTGGGATTTATCCTTGTGATGCCAATTCCAGAATAATGCTGTTGATGATTGTGGAACACTTGCTTCATTATGAACTCTACATTGATATCCATTGTTTTTTTTTAAGAGAAAAGCTAGTCCTGTGTTTAACCTTAAATTATGTCTGGTTGTAAGATCCCAATTTGTAAACTTTTGTTATCATTAATCCCAAGTCCACACTTATTTAGAATATTAGCATCTTCCAGGGTCTTTTCTATGGATTAAATAGAATATATCGCTTGTATAATATTTATTTACAAAAATATATTCATACAAAACAAATTATTCAATACTTGAAATCTAAAAAACTTTACCAAAATTGCTGAATTCAACATTATATGATGATATAAAATGTTAATCTATATATCTATAAAAGTGAAAGTGTCTGTCTGTCTGTGTACATTTCCCGACGCAATAACTCTGTCAATTTTCTGTCTACAGACTCAAAATTTGGTATACAGGGTATTGAGATTTGGGAAAATCTTTGAAATCCATTTTCAATATTTTCGAAAGTCATCCCCTCTTTTCGATTGTCTAGCCTTAATTTAAACCTATGTCACTTCCGGTTTGGCGGTGGTCGTAACAGCAAAGACGTCAGATTTTTCCCCATTCTTTTCCTCTTTCACGGTACGAGTTCAAGCCTTCCTTCCTACTACCACTTTTTTTTTTTTTGTTTTTGCTCAACACACACCTCCAAACACCCGGGCAACGCCGGGCACCCATGCTAGTATGCTATAAAACAAATAAACAAAAACAAACAACGCAAACCGCTATTAAGAAATAGGGAAAGTAATCAAGGAATTGTACTTTCAATTTATTTTAGAGATTTGTTGTATCTGCAACTGAAACAACGTCACATTTCTGAAAGATCTTACATCATATTACCAAATGTTATATATTCGGCAAGTAAATTCACTAGTATATACAATAGTTAGTTGATAAAAATGGGAAATGAGAGGTTGATTAACTTAATAGGAAGAATCTTAGGTTGTTGAAATTAATAGAAACGGATAAGACGTCACATGGTTCGAAAAGAGAGTGTGACAGAGAAGAGGAGTCTGTGAGCATGCAACACGTGACTGTGTAATATAAGCAAAAAACAAAATTAAATTTGATTAGTAATAGCGATCACCTCTCTCTCTCTCTCTCTCTCTCTCTTAATTGTCTTTTTTTGTTTTTTTTTTTTTTTTGTTTTTTTTTTGGTATCTCACCCCTTTCTAGATTATTTATTGCGCCAACGTTTTTTATATCTTCAAATATTTATTAATTGTGTTTGGTTTAGTTGTTTTTTAGAGGAAAGTAGTTGTTTTTGAATTTGGCTTTGCAGAACGTGATTGAGTTTTGCAAAAGGAAAAGAAACAATAACATTATTGTCTGGCGAATCTTAGGCCAGGAAGCCAGTATCTTCAGAGAAACTGGTCAGGTAGAACAAACCCTACTGGTCAATAATTTGAAACAAAAATCAAATCGAATAATTGCCCTCTTTCAGCTTTGTTGAGTTCATTATTTTCAAGGTATAAAAGAACTTCTTTGCAGGCGACGTTCTTTGGGTCAAAAATTATCATGTTGAGATGTGTGCGATTAAAATACGAAACGACTGGCTAGGAATACAAGTTGTGGATTTTAATGTTTTCGTTATAATCATGACATCTGACTTGTGTTGTGTGTACTCTCGATTGAGACGTATAATTAAAGAATAATTATGCTTTCGAAATAACATTTATTCTTTGCTCGCCCAATTCTTATTTTTATACACCCTGTGGTGGTATTAAGTTTCAGCAGTGCTGGAAACCTTTGCAAATATAGTATTTTTATGCTTGTTAAGTAAGGAAAATGAAAATAGACACCGAAAGATGATGGAAGTTACTGGATTTTAAATCTAACATGATGCTGGATTAAAATCTCCAAAGCTCTACAATCTTATATTTTTTCTTTACTTCCTCGGTGCATGTTATCCGTTTTTTTTCCGCAAAGAGTGTCACTTCCTCTTTCTCATTAGCTTCAGTTCCTTTGGCCTCGGGTAAAAACATTGTAGGTTGCGAGATTACTTTCACGAGCTTTTTGCTCTGCCGCGAGACACAAAATCACGCAAGTAAATTCGCCTTGGCTGCCACTGTTTTTACGAATAAACAAAGTTATGAATATAAAACCGCGTCGACGTCGTTTCTTATCGTTATTAAACCTGTTATTTGCAGGAGAGCTACCCTGGAGTCACCTGCATAATCACTCGCACGTAATAATCAAAACGATTTCGTTTCATTCGGAGAAGAAAAGAAGCTTAGTCTTTGCAAAACAACAACAAAAAAAGATTGTGCAGATTTGTTAAAAACGACCAAATAGAAAAAAAAAATACACTTTTCATATTTTATTTTCTTCTTAATGCGTGCGTCCACGCATGTCCTGAGAGGCTCCATCTGTTGGATCATCATGTTTCAGTTGGAAATAGAATTTTTATGATAAGGAAAAAATATGCTTCCCCAGTGTCCGAACTCATTATTTATCTAGATACATTACTAAAATATCTTGCATTTAATTACTAGCTTTTAGAATTCCTTCCTTGATAGTATTATCATGCAGAAATTTAAATGTGATGTGCACAAACATCTGCTCAAATCCTTACTTAAGATGCCTTGTAGCTAAGGTCCTTTATTCAGAGTAGGCCCTTATGTTACAATGTGTCTTGTTCAGAGTAAATAAAAGTTTTTAAAAAGACACCTTGTGAAAAGAAAACCGTCAGATTAATTTGGATTATGGTCGATCAGTTTTTTCGCGCACACCTTTCATTTAAAATGAAAATAAAATAATTATGTTACGCCAGTGTTCAAACTTGCCATTTATCTAAATATATTACTAAAAATATATATGTATAAAACAACAGAATTACATTAGTAATGTAATTTTTCATGCATAAATTATCTGATATGCTGATCTTAAGGAAAGACAATCACCCACGTTTGACTTTTAATTATGGAATGTATGTCCATCGGTAAGTCTTAGGTGATTATTGAACGTGTTGGAAAGGAGCAAGAGGCGTAAAAGTTCCAATCGACTGGACAACTAATAAAGTAGACACAAAGCAATGAAAGTGACAGCAATAGCAAAGAAGGATGACAAACAAAAGTTCGGTTAAAGACGATAGGATATCGTGTTTTATTGTTTACCAAGAAAAAAGTAAAATGTACCGTAATGGATATCCGCATCAGCTGTAGCAAGAACGGGCATCTTGTGGCGTTGAAATTCTTGTGTTTCTGAAGTAGAATAATGTACCACAGATTGAGCCGAGTCATATAGACAGGGTCTGATATTGGAAATGTTAGCCGAACATAAGTGGGCACTGGTAATGAGTATTTGGACATCAGTGGGCACTGAAACCGGTAACTGGACGTCAGTGGGTCACAAAAGCAGGTGGCTGAGGGGTTGAGGCAGAGTCCCTGGGACTGCTGTAGGAGAGAGCTGGAGGCTGCTGAGGTTGCTACAGGAATGCACTGGAGTCGTTGAAAGCTGCTGGGGGCTTCAGGAGTGAGCTGGAGCCGCTGGAAGTGAACTGAAGTTGGAACAGGATCAGGAACTGGAGTGTCAGGCTGTGAAGGGGAGTTTTAGTAGGCAGGCAGAAGGAGAGTGGTAAATCGCATTATTAGTTCGTGGTAGTTAGCCCTGAAAAGGGCTGTTTGGGCACTACTGCTGCTAGGTTCCCATGCCAACTTAAAATGCTGACTTGCTGAGAGCAAAGTCGGATATGGGAGTGCTCCTAACTTTCAGAGCCGAGTCAAGGATTTACTGTGAAAACCACTGAATTTATAGAGCCCTTAGTGCTACACGGTCTATGGCAATTGATTGTGTCACTAAACAACGAATGAATTTCTTACCAGCAAAAATGTATGTGGCGTTTATTGCCAGTATTTATGTAAATCTCTGTCAAAAAAAGCCTGTTATTTTGTTTCATTGTGAAAATTTAAGTCTTGTGTTTTTTATTTGTTGTTTGAAAAAAGTTGTTATTTTTAGAACACGTGGTCGTGACGTATTTCCTGGAGTGTCGAGTTTCAGCCGATGGCGTGTTTTGTTTACAAACATGAAAGTGGTAAGCTAGCACACAGCGACAGACGTATATTTCAAACACTCAAAATAAATAAACAAATTTTTAAAAAAATCAATGTTTTTTTTAACAAATTTAAGTCAACATTGATGTTTAATTTTCCAGGGAAAATAATCAGTTGGAATTTAACAAAAGACTCTGAAATTATTTCAAAGATATCTGATTGATTAAAATGTAAGAAAAAAAAACGGTTTATTTTGTTTCATTTATTGAGAAAGAGAAATTAGGGCTTCTTTTCTTGTGCTAAAGCTTCACTTTACATCCTTTCTTAGCCGTACTGAAGCAATGATCATGCTAAATCTGTAAACGATTCTTTATATGGTTTCAAATCTTTGTATTCTTCTAGTTGAATATGAAGAGTACAGGCAACCGCAGCTCATTGGTTAGAAAACTCATTACACATATAAACATGTGCATATGACGATCTCTATACACACTAGTGGCTCATTATATAGAGTACAGGCCATGAGTTTTTTTGGTTCCTATTTCTTAATAAATTATCTTATTATAATAGAGATTTGGTGTCTATTTTCTTTTCTATGTATAAAAAACTAGAAGAATACCCGACACAGGACAGACAAAATTTTTTTCCTCCGGACAGAATAGTTTTAAACTACTTTTTATAATCAAGAAATAATAATATTGAATATTACGTTTAGAATCCTTATTCCAGTTTGGATTCAAATCCATTACATGATTTTGATTGTATAACATCTCTAAAATTTAAGACTTGAGCTTTAAGGGACTTTAAGAAAAAAATGAAAATTCGAAGAACCCTTTTTAAATGGTGTATAAAGAATATAGATCAAATTAAAGGAAAATGTGATATATTTACTTTTTAAATGGGAGCTTGTGCGCATATTATGCCTCTAAAACCTTTTTAAATATTCAAAAACTTAAATTTTCGAAACGTTTATTAATTGATGTCTAATACCAATTGTTAAAAAATCAAAGGTACTTGAATTTTCAAAAAGGGCTTCCACTTTCTTTTCACCACCGCCTTAACATAAAATAAAATTAAGCAAAATATACACCACGCCTTTTCAATTTAGCCCACACACCCTCAATTTAGTCCACACCCCTTCAATTCAGCAGCTCATTTTGCAAAATTGAAAATGTTCAGTTAATTAGTTTAGGAATTAATCCCGTACAATCACACACACACACACACACATATATATATATATATATATATATATATATATATATACACAAGCAAAATTTGTGAATTATTCCATGGATTTCGGCCTTTGGATTATTTTGGACCATCTTCTAATTACGGGATTTCCTCGGATTTTACTTGTGCAAATGGAAATTCAACTAACTTTCTTGAAGTTATATTTTTGGATTTTACCGTCATTGGATTATTTATCTTTCACCAAACTATCCATTCACGTGTAATCACCTTTTTCTTCACCATATTCCCTCTGCTTCACTTTTTTATTATCAAGTATGATCTTTGACGTGTTGTTTCATCAAATACTTTTGTATGCAAAATCCGATCCCGCATTTTGCTAATTCCTACCCTCTGATGAGAAGGAAAGTATTTCTTCGAAACTCTGCAGATTAAGGACTATCCACTTATCAAGTGTTTCCTTTTCAAATTAAATATGTTTTTAACTCTTTTTCAAAGTGTTTTTTAACATGTTTTATTAACTGTTTGCTCGTATTATAAGCTATATCTCCTATTTGGTTTTATCGAGCTTTTACATCTGGCTCAGATAAATTTATAAATATTAATTCTTTAATATTTATAATATACTTTAGTTTTACCATCTTGGATCATTTTGGTAAATTTAATTGTAATTTTTATTTTATATATATATACATATATATATATATATACATATATATACATATACATGAATATATATATATACACATGCATATATATACATATATATATATGCATATATATACATATGCATATATATACATATATATATATATGCATATATATACATATATATATATGCATATATATACATATATATATATATGCATATATATACATATATATATATGCATATATATACATATATATATATGCATATATATACATATATATATATATGCATATATATACATATATATATATGCATATATATACATATATATATGCATATATATACATATATATATATGCATATATATACATATATATATGCATATATATACATATATATATATGCATATACATATATATATATATATGCATATATATACATATATATATATATATGCATATATATACATATATATATATATGCATATATATACATATATATATATGCATATATATACATATATATATATATATGCATATATATATATATATATATATATGCATATATATACATATATATATATGCATATATATACATATATATATATGCATATATATACATATATATATATGCATATATATACATATATATATATGCATATATATACATATATATATATGCATATATATACATATATATATATATGCATATATATACATATATATATATATGCATATATATACATATATATATATGCATATATATACATATATATATATATATGCATATATATACATATATATATATATATGCATATATATACATATATATATATGCATATATATACATATATATATATATATGCATATATATATATATATATATATGCATATATATATATATATATATATATGCATATATATATATATATATGCATATATATACATATATATATATATATGCATATATATACATATATATATATATATGCATATATATACATATATATATATGCATATATATATATGAATATATATACATGCATATATATACATATATATATATACGCATATATAAATACATATATATATACATATGCATATATATATTATATGGAAAAATGTGCGCATGAAAAGTAATATTCTTAAGATTTTATTAAACCTGGAAAAGTAAAGGACAAGAAATTCAACCTGGAAAAGTAAAGAACAAGATATTCTAGTAAAGTAAAAAATAAGAATTTTTTAGACTTAAAATATTGCAGCTAAAAATTAATAATTTTATTATATCATAATTAGGATCATTTAATTCATTTTTCTGTAAATTATAAAATTATTAATTCCATCTACTAACTAACTAATGAATTAATCTTATTCAAACAATTTTCACTACATAAATATATGCAAATAATAGGGGGGAAATAAGTTCAATCCAGCGACTGACACCCTTTCTAACTCAACAATAAACAACAACATATGCAAATAATAAATAAAATATTTATCAATATTCAAATTTTATTTTTAGCTGCAATATTTTAAGTCTAAAAAATTCTTATTTTTTACTTTACTAGAATATCTTGTTCTTTACTTTTCCAGGTTGAATTTCTTGTCCTTTACTTTTCCAGGTTTAATAAAATCTTAAGAATATTACTTTTCATGCGCGCATTTTTCCATATAATCCATGATTTTTCCAGGCATTGCTATTGTATTAATATATAAATTTATAATGTTTATTAATGATTGTCAAAAAAAATTAGCTCTCAAACACACATTCATGCAATATTTATCATTCAATCACAGTAGTTTCGAGCCAGGGTCTCTACCGAGATTGCGGTTCATGAATTCGTGATCTGTATAGAGTGTAAACTAACAAAAAAGAAGATGGCACTCGGTGTCTTTTTAGATATCGTTGGAGCTTTTGACAACATACCCTTCAGTAGTATGTTCAAGTCGCTACGAGAACTCAATGTGCCACCAGTACTCATCCGATGGATTGAGTATATGGTGAGGCACAGAACAGTTCAAGTAGAACTACTGAGGGCAACTGTTAAAAGGGAAGTAGTTAAATGAAACCCCCAAAGTGGGATTTTATCACCTTTACTATGAAACTGTATGCTGAATCCTCTTTTAAAGGAGTTTAAAAATAGGAATATTTATGCCCAGGCTGATGCTGATGACATCGCAGTGCTGGTCACGGGTTCAAAAGTTTCATTAGTCAGACGCATTGCCAAAATGGCATTAAATATTCCTAATAAATGGTCTAATCGAAATGAATTAGAATTCAGTAGCCGTAAAACAGAAATGGTCTTGTTTACATATAAAAGGAATTGCCAACTTGGTGACCTTTTTCTGAGTGGACAGAAATTGAAACTTTCGCAGGAGGCAAGGCTATTAGGGGTAATCCTGGACAGTAAGCTAACCAGGAAAAGCCACATAGAAAAGATTTCCTCCAAGGCGACTGCAGCCCTTATGCAATGCAAACAAATTGTGGGGAAAACCTGGGCAGTTAACCCGCATGTAATGAGGTGGATATATATTGCTATGGTATGCCCCATTTTGTCGTATGCATATGTTTCCTGGATCCGCGGGACTGAGAAACTGTACTTGAGGAAACTCCAGAAGGTACAAAGACTTGCTTGTTTAATGACTTCTTCAGCATATCCGAGCACACCTACTGGAGCATTGGAGATGCTGTTGAATATCCCTCCGATTAAAGAATTCCTGAAGGCAGAAGCGATATGGGGATCCTATAGAATAGATCTCATATGTCTGTAGTGGTCAAGATCTATTGGGACTACTGGAAAAACAAAGAGTCACGTGGATTTGTGTAATGAGGCTAGGAAGGAACTACCGCTCTTGCATGTGCCGGGTGACCTTATGACTAAAACCAGATCATTTGAAAAGCATTTCACATGTATGACAGAACAGGCGCAAGAGATTACGAAAAAGAGCTGGAAAGCAACGTAATCAAATGCTATACTGATGGATCTGAAATGAATGATAGGATTGGTGCGAGTGTTTATATAGAATACTCAAACCACCTCACCTGTCAAAAATCTTATTATCTTGGTAAACTGAGGACGGTCTTCCAGGCAGAAGTCTTCACCATACAGGTATCATCGGATACAACACCAAACACCAGTTATGAGCTGGCACCATTAGATGTGGTACCAAACACAACCCCCGCCTTCACCGAAGAGCAGGATCTCAGACCTAAGTCTGACAAGTCAGCTCTAGCATTCGGTAAACATCACGACAAAAACCGAAGAAGAAGGAGAGATAGCGCATGTTTAAGGCTTTTGAATCTGAGGTTCTGATCATGGAAGAGGTTCAGCAACAGGAAATAGCTATCCTTTCAGATAGTCAGGCAGCTATTAAAGCATTGGAGAATAGTACGGTAAGATCCCAAACCGTACTGTGCTGCATTGAAAATCTAAACCATCTAGGAAAAGAAACCGCATATCTATTTCATAAGGAGAGTTAAAAAAAAATTAGTTATTAAAAAAAAGTTCGGTTTTTTAATTATAAAAAAACCGATACACAGGATTGAACCTAAAATCTTTCCAATAACCCCCGGTACTCTAACCGTTACGCTAACATGTCATATTGGCAAAATCGCAGTAAAAAATATTTATATACAAAAAAAAGTTATGCAAAATAAAAAAAAAGCGTTAGTCACTTATGTATGTACTTACTCTCCTGTTTGTGAACCCACATATTTTGTTGTAACTTTTTTTCTACTGAACCAATTTTCGAAATTTTTTTTTCAAAATGTAGCTAATGAGGTGTTCTATCCAACTATATAATCTGTTTGAAATTTGATTGCGAACGGAATTAGTGGTGGGGGTTTGAATGTGTCTCGATTCATTCAATTTCGGACTTAAGCATATATTCAACCACTACCGTGGTTGAATGATGCATATATATACATATATATATATATATATATATATACACATGCATATATGTATACATATATATATATATATATATATATATATATATATATATATACATATACATATACACACATGCATATATGTATACATATATATACATATACATATATATACATATATATACATATATATACACATATACACACACATATATATATTGATTTTTTGGCAGGAAATGCATAAAATTTCGACAAAAAATCATTCTTCTCAGAATAAGTATAAACCATTATTTCCTCAATAAACAGAAGCTTAAGAGAGTCCGACATAAGTGACTAACTATAGGTGCCCTATGTTTGGATTTGAAACCGACAGTACCGTTGTTGTAATGATCTTCTCTAACACACACATACACGTATATATAAATATATATAATCTAGAAAATCAAACTCTAAAAGTCAGGATGGTGGTAAATCAAGAGAGAAGACCTTGCACAAAAATAGGTTGTGATGTATTTTTAAACAGAACATTATAACCACAATAAATATGGTTATGCACTTTATTGGCTTTCATTAACGTTTCTTTTCGAAATTACGAAATGATTGAAAACTCCATGAAACTGTAGCGAAGTGTTAAATGATGCCACATTCACAATGTATTAAGTATATATAAATATGTGAGAGATTCTTATAACAGAACAAATACTTTATTTTGTGGATTCTAATATGGTAGAAATTCTTTATTGGGGAGGAGGCAGGTAGTATTTTTATTCCATAATTAATTTGTAGGTGACTCACATAAAGCCTCGGGTTGTTTGACAAAATAATGAATTTCTTTTCAAATTCAGATTCACAATTTTACCATTTTGGTTGCCTCTGGAGAAAATCTTGTTAATTTTTTTTTCTTTGCTGCATATGAAATTTTCAAACAACATATGATAAAAAGAAAACCTAGACATCCTTACTATAATGAATTGTGTATATGTGTTATAGTTAAGAGGGGTATGGTATTAAATAAGACTTGTTACTATGTTTATGTACTTTTGTAGTTAAATATGATTTTCTTGAGTATGATTAAAAGTTTTAACAATGATGAAGCCCGAATTTGAGTGTATGAAATCACTCTTTAGTTGCCATTTTTCTCAGTTCCACTGACCCGGTGTGGTAGTACCAGTCAAGTTTCCATCTCTGGATTAAATACAACCTGTGTTTATAGACTAGTTACAAACTGTATGCCTACAAGAAAAATGCATTTACAAACCATTCGTGAAACCAAAAAAATTTATACCAAGAATAACTATTTTTAGATATTAAGAATTTGAAACATAAAAGTATTTACCAAAGTGACTGAATTCTGCATTCAATGGCTCTCAAGAGTTGATTTGCTTTGAAATACACACCAACAAATACAATGGCTATTTTTTAACAGCAATGCTATATTCAAATATAATTCACAAAAGCTCCATTATATTAAGAATTGCATAAAAATTCATGATTTTCTTTTTCCAAGTAACTTAACTTTTTGCAATGTTTTCACTTAACCCAGCTGACATGCTTGTATTTAAGTAAAATTTCATAGCTTCTCACCTACACGATCTTTTTGTTATTTACAAAAGTCAAACATTTTGAGATATTTTACAAGCTCACTTTCCAGTTTTCACTGTTCAGCAACTCAACTGTCTCTAAATTCCTATTCGGTTTTGTTTAATCATTTGATTCCAAGTTTACTTTGACCGACTAATCTTCCTGCGATTCAAAACACCCATGCTTTTACCGCCGTCTATACAGGAGATAACACATGAACATATGATCATATGAGTGCAATTGATTTGTTTGTTGGATAACCTCTATGTAGGGCAAAAGTAATGCTTTCTGCAAATCCTCTGGGCCATTATGTTGCGTTTGGTCAGATTTTACATTACAGATAATTATGGATCTATTATATAACGTTGCAGTCGAGAAAGAGAGGACTGGGTGGAGCACCACCATTCACTACCATATAACACGATGCTCCTGACACAGTTATTATATGACTTACCCCAAGTATATTTGGCCCGGGTTACCTATATTCTTGTGGTTGTATGCATCAATAGGGCTAAGACAACACCATACGCTTTTCATTGTTTTGACTCTCGAGTGTATATCCTTTAATATCTTATATGATTTTATATAGAGTGATGTGGTTCTTGGTTGATGAACTGTGTCTTACTGTGTCGGATATATACTCGAGAGTCAAAACAATGAAAAGAATATGCTGTTGTCATAGCCCTACACATCAACCACGTACACTCAGCATATCATCTCCATAGTGAAAATAGTCTACTACTATTATCATCTAGTAAAATTATTGTGGGGACAACCTTCAGTATGGCATATACCTCCTACATCTAAAGTTGGGAGTGATGCTGATTGGAGCAAACATTTAATTTTAAGTCTGATTCATGCAATCATAAATAATGTCTTATGTGAGCAAATATTAGAATATGACTATCTTTAATTCTACAAGCCTTAGGGTCAGTGCATTTTTTGTAGAGTCAAAATAGACACAGGTTACATTATATTGCATTTATCAAAACTCAAAACAAAGATATTGATATAAGTCCCTTATATATATATGTGTGTGTGTGTGTGTGTGTCAAAACATCGTTAATCATTACCCACACAGCAGCAGCTATATAACGCAATGGTGAAAAGCCTTGACTGTCATTTGGGCAGTTGAGTTTCGATCCTGGCTTGAGGCAGTTGCCTGTCTAGAGAAACAGTGCTGTATGTGGATGACTATACTGCTCCTTATCTTGGGTTGAGCATATTGGGAAGTCATATACAAACTGCCATTAGCATATTAAGCGACGCTATTTGTGTAAACAAATCGAGCGGAGACATTTGGACGATGTCAAAACATCACTGTTTATTTATTAACCCACACAACAGTTGCCTTGACTGTCATTTGGGCTGTCTAGCCGCACTGATGAGCTGTGAAACAGCGAAACAGTACTGTATGTAGATGACTATATATATATATATATATATATATATATATATATATATATATATATATATATATGCTAAATATGTGATATTTTTTCTGCATGTTTTAACCTAAACTGAGAATATTATTTAAAATGTCTTAAATAAGATTGTCTTTATATTTATTAAATAGCCTTCCATTCGGTACCTTTCTGTCTGGTTTTCTTCATCATAGGTGAGGATTGAAGATTTTTTTCTTCTCTTGGACTTGAACATTTTTTAAGAACGAAAGGACAACAATTTTACTTAATATATTTTACATTACCTAAAACATCTTGAATATCAACATAGAAAATAGCAGAACATATTGCAACTACTGAGCAGTGCAGAATTTCTTTGAGGATCTACTTTCTTTAATACATAGGAAAAGTAAGTGTTCTTTCACTCGACTTAATTCAACTGTACTTTCTATCGAGAAATGGTAGCTTGTTACAAGTTAGGTGGGGGGACTTTTTTATATATATATCTTAAATATATTTATATACATATACACACACGCATATATATTCAGAATTTATCCCAAACATTTCAAAACGTTTCGGCTGCACTAATAATTAATATTATTTATCTGAGGCTTCCACGTCATTATGAAAAAATGTATATACATGTAATTTAAAAAAAAACAATTCCTACATTTATTTCTACAATGTGCCTGAGGATGATAGAAGCACTTCTGTCGAAAGTGCTCGCGATTATGGATCCAACTTATACAATTTCGAGAAGAACAGAAAAAGGACTATTCGGAGATTGGAGAAGATAAAAAGGAAAATTGTAAAACAGAAAATTGTAAAACAGAATAACTCCGTGCTATTCAATAATACTTGTCTAAATATATATATATATATATATATATATATATATATATATATATATATATATATATATATATATATATATATATATATATATATATATATATATATATTACATGGTATGGAGTTTATGCGGATCGATCAACATTTTAACATTTCATGTTTTGGCAAGACTGAAAATAAAAATATTGAAATTTTGTGTGATCCGTGTAGACTCCTTACAATGATTATATAATTTTATTTTCATAAATGTTCTACGCTAGTATTGAGCACTTTTGAAAAAAATATTAGTTTTTAGTTCAGTTTTAAAATATAGCTGAACTTAATTAATCAATTAATGTATATACATATCATATATATAATGTATTTATATCTATAATATATTTATATAATTTATTTAACAAAATGCACAATAAATATGCCTGAAGTTTTCTCCCTCTCTGCACGAAAACCTCATTTGCTGCTATGTAGATTGGCCAAACATGGACAAAGACATGATGGAATCTTGCAAGGGATATACGCTTGCTTTAAAATCTCCAATACCACGTGCAAACCATGGCCAAACACAGACCACCCATGAAAGAGAATTCACATGGATTTTGTAAGGCTCTTACACAATATGTACTTCTACATTGTTGTGGATAGTCACTCAAAATGGCCTTTATTGTAAGTTCCTTTTCTTCTGATGAGTTAAAGAGTTAAGGAGGGGTTAAATTTTTAAATTGACATAATGTGTTTATATTTATATTTTAGATTGGGGCAAAAATAATGTCGTTTCTGACGTTCAACTTCAAGTAAAAAAATGACTTTATTTTTGCACCAAACTAATATAATGTATTTATATATGTATTTATATAATACATTTTTTATGTATTTATATATAAACTATATTTATATATGTATCATATATTTATGTGTATTTATATATATATATATATATAATGTATTTATATGCGAATATATAATGGTATATATATATATATATATATATATATATATATATATATATATATATATATCCTCTGGGACCCAATAAAAAGACATTCATTGAGCTTATACTTTTCGAAATTTACAACATTTATGTAAAAGAAGTTTTCATTCAAAAAAAAATATTTATGAAAAAGATTTTTAATCTATTCCGATTGGTATATACAAACCAAGTAGGTTTCAAGTAAATAATTAACTTATCTATCTATCTATCTCTATATATAGAGAGAGAGGGAGAGAGAGAAAGAGATCCCTTAGTATATTTTAAGAATGTGACATAGTTTCGGTTATAGACACACAAACTCTCCATTATAGTCAGATTTTCTTTTCATAATTAGTTTTGTTCAAGTTTTTTTTCTGAAGAGAAATAATAATGATGAAAATAATGGTGATTATCAAATGATTTCTTCGATAACGGATTCCTTTACTATAATTACTTCAATTTTTATGAACGCTTCTACTTTCTTAGAATTGAGACAATTTTACCAATTCCTATAATCAGTGTTTTTATTTTTATTTTTTTTACCTCCAAGTGAAAAATGGTCAGTTTTATTTCGAATAAGCTGTGACATTGTTAGCATTAAAATTTTATTCTTTGCAGCATTCCGTTTCCAAAATGGTGCCATTCGGGCAGAAATAATCCATTTTTCATTTCTGCACATACAATTACCATTTATTTTTATTCAATGTTTTTTTCTGTTGTTAAAAAAGAAAAAATAATGTATTTGGACATCTAATGTTGACTGGGATCTTCGCCTCTGGATACATTTTAGTTCCTTAAAAAATAATGTTCACTTCTTTGCAAATTGCATTTAATATCTAATACCAACCAAGCCTTCATTTTATTTCTTTCTTTTTATTATTGAATAGAAAGCAGCCGCGGGCTCACTGATATTAATGTAGTTTTAAAAATAGTTTCAGCCACTGACAATTAAATGATGAACAATATCCCCAACCTTCTCCAACCAATGGGAGCTTTTAGTTCCAGTTTTCGAAATCGGTCCTCATATATTTTCGAACCACTTATTTTATTATTTTTTTTTTTTTTTAATGGAGTCAATAAAGAGAAATAAAATTAATAATTATGAAGTCATAGGAAAAATGAAATATTCTTGCTAAGAAATTCTTACCAACTTTATTACGCATGCAGTAAAAAACCTTTCACATTGGGCTTTCTTCTTTTGAACAAAGTTAGTTTCAAGTTCCTGTTTAAAATCATCTTTTTCATTTTTGAGTGCACTTATAAAAGCATTTGATTTAAATTATGTCTTTATGATACACAATTGGGGCTTGCAGTGAGAAGTTGATACCAGGGTAGACTGAATCAACTGAGCTCTGTTAATTTTATAGCGCTATTTTCATTGCAGATGTAAGCAACATTCATGTAACCCCTTTCCTCCTAGTACCCACTTAGAAATCCAATGTCAACGAAACAGTCAAGCGGCCGTATTCCAGTATTGCTTAGAAAGAATATGTCTGGTTTCATCTCCTGTAATTAGGTTTCAGTAGACCCCTGGATGTTAGAGAAGGAGACCTGGTAGTAGGGGTCTACGTTGGAAGATGGGGTTCTAGGTTTATTCGAGTTTTTCTTGGAGGTTATGCTCACAATGTTTCGGCCGATGTAACCTCCAACCTTCTTCAAGTTTATCTTTTTGAACTTGGGAATTTATATGGAATGTCGAAGTAAACCCTTTATTTAATCAATCGTGCGTTAGACATCACCAGCTAGGAATGTTAAGTAGTAGAAGTAATTTTTATTTTATTCTTAGAAAGTAGTCCCTGTAGAGACTTCAACTTCCAGAAGACCATCATGAAGAACTATACTCGACGTTAAGTCCAACAGGTACTGAACCAGATATCACTACTTATCACTGTATACTTTTTTCATACAGGTATAGTTATCTACTGTCTAAATTATTGGTTTCTATATTGTATTTAATTCTATTAATAAATTATTGGTTTCCATATTGTATTTAATTCTATTAATAAATTATTGGTTTCCATATTGTATTTAATTCTATTAATAAATTATTGGTTTCCATATTGTATTTAATTCTATTAATAAATTATTGGTTTCCATATTGTATTTAATTCTATTAATAAATTATTGGTTTCCATATTGTATTTAATTCTATTAATAAATTATTGGTTTCCATATTGTATTTAATTCTATTAATAAATTATTGGTTTCTATATTGTATTTAATTCTATTAATAAATTATTGGTTTCCATATTGTATTTAATTCTATTAATAAATTATTGGTTTCTATATTGTATTTAATTCTATTAATAAATTATTGGTTTCCATATTGTATTTAATTCTATTAATAAATTATTGGTTTCTATATTGTATTTAATTCTATTAATAAATTATTGGTTTCCATATTGTATTTAATTCTATTAATAAATTATTGGTTTCTATATTGTATTTAATTCTATTAATAAATTATTGGTTTCCATATTGTATTTAATTCTATTAATAAATTATTGGTTTCCATATTGTATTTAATTCTATTAATAAATTATTGGTTTCCATATTGTATTTAATTCTATTAATAAATTATTGGTTTCCATATTGTATTTAATTCTATTAATAAATTATTGGTTTCTATATTGTATTTAATTCTATTAATAAATTATTGGTTTCCATATTGTATTTAATTCTATTAATAAATTATTGGTTTCCATATTGTATTTAATTCTATTAATAAATTATTGGTTTCCATATTGTATTTAATTCTATTAATAAATTATTGGTTTCCATATTGTATTTAATTCTATTAATAAATTATTGGTTTCCATATTGTATTTAATTCTATTAATAAATTATTGGTTTCCATATTGTATTTAATTCTATTAATAAATTATTGGTTTCCATATTGTATTTAATTCTATTAATAAATTATTGGTTTCTATATTGTATTTAATTCTATTAATAAATTATTGGTTTCCATATTGTATTTAATTCTATTAATAAATTATTGGTTTCTATATTGTATTTAATTCTATTAATAAATTATTGGTTTCCATATTGTATTTAATTCTATTAATAAATTATTGGTTTCTATATTGTATTTAATTCTATTAATAAATTATTGGTTTCCATATTGTATTTAATTCTATTAATAAATTATTGGTTTCTATATTGTATTTAATTCTATTAATAAATTATTGGTTTCCATATTGTATTTAATTCTATTAATAAATTATTGGTTTCCATATTGTATTTAATTCTATTAATAAATTATTGGTTTCCATATTGTATTTAATTCTATTAATAAATTATTGGTTTCCATATTGTATTTAATTCTATTAATAAATTATTGGTTTCCATATTGTATTTAATTCTATTAATAAATTATTGGTTTCCATATTGTATTTAATTCTATTAATAAATTATTGGTTTCCATATTGTATTTAATTCTATTAATAAATTATTGGTTTCCATATTGTATTTAATTCTATTAATAAATTATTGGTTTCTATATTGTATTTAATTCTATTAATAAATTATTGGTTTCCATATTGTATTTAATTCTATTAATAAATTATTGGTTTCTATATTGTATTTAATTCTATTAATAAATTATTGGTTTCCATATTGTATTTAATTCTATTAATAAATTATTGGTTTCTATATTGTATTTAATTCTATTAATAAATTATTGGTTTCCATATTGTATTTAATTCTATTAATAAATTATTGGTTTCTATATTGTATTTAATTCTATTAATAAATTATTGGTTTCCATATTGTATTTAATTCTATTAATAAATTATTGGTTTCCATATTGTATTTAATTCTATTAATAAATTATTGGTTTCCATATTGTATTTAATTCTATTAATAAATTATTGGTTTCCATATTGTATTTAATTCTATTAATAAATTATTGGTTTCCATATTGTATTTAATTCTATTAATAAATTATTGGTTTCCATATTGTATTTAATTCTATTAATAAATTATTGGTTTCCATATTGTATTTAATTCTATTAATAAATTATTGGTTTCCATATTGTATTTAATTCTATTAATAAATTATTGGTTTCTATATTGTATTTAATTCTATTAATAAATTATTGGTTTCCATATTGTATTTAATTCTATTAATAAATTATTGGTTTCTATATTGTATTTAATTCTATTAATAAATTATTGGTTTCCATATTGTATTTAATTCTATTAAAAAATTATTGGTTTCCATATTGTATTTAATTCTATTAATAAATTATTGGTTTCCATATTGTATTTAATTCTATTAATAAATTATTGGTTTCCATATTGTATTTAATTCTATTAATAAATTATTGGTTTCCATATTGTATTTAATTCTATTAATAAATTATTGGTTTCTATATTGTATTTAATTCTATTAATAAATTATTGGTTTCCATATTGTATTTAATTCTATTAATAAATTATTGGTTTCTATATTGTATTTAATTCTATTAATAAATTATTGGTTTCCATATTGTATTTAATTCTATTAATAAATTATTGGTTTCCATATTGTATTTAATTCTATTAATAAATTATTGGTTTCTATATTGTATTTAATTCTATTAATAAATTATTGGTTTCTATATTGTATTTAATTCTATTAATAAATTATTGGTTTCCATATTGTATTTAATTCTATTAATAAATTATTGGTTTCTATATTGTATTTAATTCTATTAATAAATTATTGGTTTCCATATTGTATTTAATTCTATTAATAAATTATTGGTTTCCATATTGTATTTAATTCTATTAATAAATTATTGGTTTCCATATTGTATTTAATTCTATTAATAAATTATTGGTTTCCATATTGTATTTAATTCTATTAATAAATTATTGGTTTCTATATTGTATTTAATTCTATTAATAAATTATTGGTTTCCATATTGTATTTAATTCTATTAATAAATTATTGGTTTCTATATTGTATTTAATTCTATTAATAAATTATTGGTTTCCATATTGTATTTAATTCTATTAATAAATTATTGGTTTCCATATTGTATTTAATTCTATTAATAAATTATTGGTTTCCATATTGTATTTAATTCTATTAATAAATTATTGGTTTCCATATTGTATTTAATTCTATTAATAAATTATTGGTTTCCATATTGTATTTAATTCTATTAATAAATTATTGGTTTCTATATTGTATTTAATTCTATTAATAAATTATTGGTTTCCATATTGTATTTAATTCTATTAATAAATTATTGGTTTCTATATTGTATTTAATTCTATTAATAAATTATTGGTTTCCATATTGTATTTAATTCTATTAATAAATTATTGGTTTCCATATTGTATTTAATTCTATTAATAAATTATTGGTTTCTATATTGTATTTAATTCTATTAATAAATTATTGGTTTCTATATTGTATTTAATTCTATTAATAAATTATTGGTTTCCATATTGTATTTAATTCTATTAATAAATTATTGGTTTCCATATTGTATTTAATTCTATTAATAAATTATTGGTTTCCATATTGTATTTAATTCTATTAATAAATTATTGGTTTCCATATTGTATTTAATTCTATTAATAAATTATTGGTTTCTATATTGTATTTAATTCTATTAATAAATTATTGGTTTCTATATTGTATTTAATTCTATTAATAAATTATTGGTTTCCATATTGTATTTAATTCTATTAATAAATTATTGGTTTCCATATTGTATTTAATTCTATTAATAAATTATTGGTTTCCATATTGTATTTAATTCTATTAATAAATTATTGGTTTCTATATTGTATTTAATTCTATTAATAAATTATTGGTTTCTATATTGTATTTAATTCTATTAATAAATTATTGGTTTCCATATTGTATTTAATTCTATTAATAAATTATTGGTTTCTATATTGTATTTAATTCTATTAATAAATTATTGGTTTCCATATTGTATTTAATTCTTTTAATAAATTATTGGTTTCTATATTGTATTTAATTCTATTAATAAATTATTGGTTTCCATATTGTATTTAATTCTATTAATAAATTATTGGTTTCTATATTGTATTTAATTCTATTAATAAATTATTGGTTTCTATATTATATTTAATTCTTTTAATAAATTATTGGTTTCTATATTATATTTAATTCTTTTAATAAATTATTGGTTTCTATATTATATTTAATTCTTTTAATAAATTATTGGTTTCCATATTGTATTTAATTCTATTAATAAATTATTGGTTTCCATATTGTATTTAATTCTATTAATAAATTATTGGTTTCCATATTGTATTTAATTCTATTAATAAATTATTGGTTTCCATATTGTATTTAATTCTATTAATAAATTATTGGTTTCCATATTGTATTTAATTCTATTCTAGATCTACTTAGTAGGTAACTGTTGACCAGTATATGCACTGCTTCTTTAAGATATCTTACCCTCTACGACTCCTCTATTTATAATTTAATCTAAGTGTGGAAAATTATACAAAAAAAAAGGTTTGAAGTACACCAGAAAGTCATAATACATGGAAATATTAGAAAGAAAAGGCAGACATAAGAACTATGGGACAAACAGATATGATTGTATTGAGAAATACGAGATGCCTTAAATAAGGTTCCAGACTTTTTTTTTTTTTAGGCATTTAAAAATATCGTAGTGTGTTATTGCTACACATCTTTGGAGATGACTAGCCAATTATTATGATTTCAGGTTCAAATGATTAGGTACAGCAGGAATTGGCATGCACCCTATTAAAGCCTGATTGTCACAGTTAATGAATTTCAAAAATGCAATGTTCATGTGAGAACATTTTAAAAGTACAATATGCAATAACATTCTGGTTTAAACTTGGAAAAAATGCCGCAGAAACATATAAAATGCTTCAGAGCGCTTTTGGACGATCTTGCATAAATCAAGCATCAGTTTTTGCGTGGCATAAAAGATTCAAGGAAGGCAGAGAGTCTGTGAGGGATGATGAGAGGTGTGGGAGTAGTTAGGAAGTCATAATATAAGAGTTGATTGGTCAAATAAAGAATTTCATGGATAAGGACCATTGTGTCTCTATAGAGACAATAAGTGCACAGTTTGATGTCAGTGTGGAAACTGCATACAATTATTTACGAAAAACTGAAGATGTAGAAGATTTGCGCAAAGTTTTTCCCAAAGGTGCTCAAAAAAAAAACCCCAGAAAGAATGACGTTATCATGACCAAGATGGGCATCAAGACAGTTCCTCACCCTCCCTATAGGTCCAGACCTTACTTCCTGTGACTTTTGGCTATTCCTTAAGCTCAAGGAAAACCTTACAGGCTGTCATTATGAGACAACTGAGGAGGTGAAAGAGTCTGTGATGAGAGTCATTGACACATTCACACAAGAGGACTTTCATGGGGCCTTCCAAAAGTTGTTGGAGCGATACAACACGTGCCTTGCAACTGGAGAAGATTACGTCAAAAGAGACTAAAGTTTCATGTGTGCGCTATCAATAAAAGTGCCATACAAAAACGTATGGAAACTTATTGAAGGCACCTCGTATATGGCCACACCAACATCATTGGATATTGACAGGTTTGGTAGATGGCTAGAGATAGACAGGTTGAGATGGAGGGACAAATACAGACAAGCTGCTGTTATTATATTTTTGTTATCTCCACTTAGACTTGATTACTCACCGGTATGAGCATTCTTATGACAGTTTTCTAAGGCTTACTACTTCTGTGCTAACTAATCACAAATTGGAAGCAGCTGTTTTTTTTGTTACATAACCACTAGAAGCTTACCTTATAGGGTCAATGAGATCCCTCCATCCGGTTTAGTTTTTCAACAGAGCTCCCCTTTCCTAAATGTATTGCCTTCGTAACGGCTGAGGAACTCCATCTTCCCACTACATGGTAACCTTCCCGAATATTAGAAAGACTAACAGGTGCTACACATTGTCCAAGCATAAGCTCCTCAGGAAGTTGAATGGATATGCCTTTCACATTTCCAGACCGATTTAGATGTCTGGATATATAATAAGTGAAGTCAAAAGAGGTAGATAAATATAAGCATTGAATTATAGGAATGTCATCATATTAAGGAAACAGAGAGACCTCGGTTAACTGCTGTAGATAGTTGGAAGTGGCCGGACTGCAAAATAAAGCTGAAGATGGATGAACTGTTGATGGCAGTTGGAGACAGACGGCTGCAAAAGGTAGCCAGACACGAATAGACTGGTGCAAGTAACCGGAGAGAAATCGATTGAAGTATAGTGAAAGGTTTAATTTTTAATTTTAGTAAAATTTCAAAGTTGAAATAAATTCTATATTAGTCTTTGGAAGGAAGGATATTTTCTCTAACAAAATCAATTTTGACAAATTTTTGTTCAAAATTTCAGTCAATCTTTCAAATTTTTAATCGTATTTTTATATTCCATCCAAGTTGAGAATAATCTGATCCGAACATAGTTTCACTCAAATTTTGTCATCCTGCAAAAACTATGAAACTAACCAATTGCTGGTAGTTGCCACCATTTTTTTTTAGTCATTGTTAGTTGTTATGTCATTACAAAAATAGCAAAAGCTATTTGAGTTGTTCCAGTGAAACATTTGTAAGGTACATTAAAACCCAATTAAAATAGGTTGTAGAGAGTCAATCCTTATACAGAGGCCTAATGAAAATAGGAAGATTGATGCCAGCAAAGAGGAAAGTGAGGAAAGACATTACTGAATCAATAGAAGCAGCTTGGTTCAACAGCATATTTATACAACAAAATGTGTTAAAAGATCTATCAAGTTGTTATACCCCAGTATATCTGTCTCGGTTGAGATCCTAAATACAATGTTGTGATGTTTAGATCGATTTTAATTGGCTGATGCTGGCCATCTGTTTTTCTGTTAGGTTATATAATTTGCAATCTTCGTATGGTGTCATATTGAAGGAAGATGCATATTTGTTTTGAAAATGCTTGGGTTGCTGGTGAAGTGGTTTTGATGATTAAGAATCTAAAACCTGCAGTGAAACCATTTCATCACTGATGTCTAACACGGATCATTTAATAAGGTATGTTTTCCAATAGTATTCATATAGTCCTAACAAAAATAACAGCTTACGAAAAGATAGCAGATGGTGAATGGAATCAAAGAATGATGATTCCACTCAAACCAAACATAACCTAAAAGATCCATTAAATGGAAGAGTGGAAAGTGTAAAATGTTTTGATTGGCGGATGTGGAACGGTCAATTTTTATATAAAGTGTTGAATTTCTGTTAACCATTAGTTTAGTGTGGTGAGGATATCACTATTAAAAAGAAGGCGTTTTTATTTCTTTTGTTCTCCCTGAACAAAGCATATTTCCACTGAAGTGAAATGGACTATTATTATAAGGGCCAGATTTATAGAGAAACAAGTCGAGTAGAAAGTGTGGTAGCAATATATTTTTTTCACAATACATTTAATTTTTTGCATGTAGGTACAGTTGGAGTAGCAAGCAGTTTAAGGAAAAAAGCTATTAAAGTAAAAAATATTCTGGCATTTAGGGATCTCTTCATTGAAGGAGTGAGACTTTGTTGCTGGTCGGATGGATTGGGGTTATTCATGTTGAGGAGGTACAAGTGAAATAAATTAATTGGAATATATTGCACATAAATACTTGTCAAGCATGGGGAATTATGCAAAACTGTGGTTGTAACGTAAAGTTGTAAATGGAGGAACAAATAAACAGGAATAGAAATAAACAAACACCTGAATTAGCATTTCTACTTTTTTAACAAAAGTCTTTTATTAACGTTATAATTGTTTCAACATCATTTAAAACATCTCTTGCCATCGTCTATTTCGCCTACACTTTTCCTCTCCAACCTCACACCAGCTGTAGCGAGCATTTTCTCGTGTTCACTTTACATGACTATTTTCTTTGACGTCGAATTTGTTTCTCTTCGAGCACGTGGTGCATTTTTTCTCCTCCCCCCCCTTTTTCTTCTCGCGCACACTTCCCAATTTGTATACGCCTTTTTTTCAGCTGCTGCTGCTAATCTCTTCACATGCCGACCATCCTTCAGTGCTGCTGATACTTTCCCACGCGCTCATATGCACGATGTTACACGGTAATGTTACACGTGGTTTGAGCTTGGCAGAGTATGCAAAACCTGTTAACTTTTAGAAGAGTCATGCATGGTTTGCCAATGAAGTGGATTTGATGTCTCGAATTCCAGGCCACCACTATTGTAGGTTATCAGGGCATCAACAGAATTTTGACTAAATAATGTAGGGATAAAGATTTGGAACTAAAATTTGTCAGGTCACAAACTCTGTAAATGTACAGCAATCTGTTACCTATTCCTTTTTTTGGTCGTTTCTACTTCTGACATCACCTTTCCAACTGGAAGAGGGGAAACCCCGCCGTTGAGTATTCAGAAGGTTTCAGCAGAATTTTGAACTTCTTAATGATATTTTTGGTATCTTATTTAAAGTTTTGATGGAAAAATTGTATACAGTCGAGGTTAGCAGTAAAAGGTATTGAAACAAGGCCGATAATGAATGAATGCGTGAATGTAGGATTGTAATGAATGAATGCGTGAATGTAGGATTGTCATGAAATTCTTAAAGATAAACTAAAATGACCGAAAAATGGACTGAAATGACTTAAATAAATAAAAAGGTAAATGACTTAGAATTACTTTAATGAACTTAAGGATGAATTGAATGACCTTAAGTATGACTTGAATGCTTAAAAATAACTGAAATCCTTCTAAAACAACTTGAATGATCTGGAGAATGACTTGAATGGCTTTGAGACTGACTGGTTGTAAAGTGGTGATCATTTTACATTAAATTAATACAGAAAAGTGATCCCCCACTTTATATCACAAAGTTACAAACAGAAGTACAGCATGTACTGAGAACAAATACTACACTTTGATGTAGGGTCTTTTCTTGCAGAATCTACCAGACAGATACTACATTTTGATCTTGGCCAAAAGGCCAAGAAAAGGGTATTTATTTGCTCCCTCGCCGAGCAAATTAGGCACAAAGCCGCTTTTTAATTTGAGGAGTGAAAGAGAAATAGGGACCGACTCCCCAGGGAGTAGAGGAGCTGGATAGTGACAATTAGTATGAAGAGTTGCCCCTACATTGACCAAGGTCTTATATGTGGGGTTGCCAGCACATATGGTCTTTGCTTACAGTATCTGTCAGAACAGATACTACACATTGTTCTGTGCCAAAAGGCCAAGAAAAGGGTATTTATTTGCTCTCCCACCGAGCAAATTAGGCACAACGCCGATTTTTTATGTGAGGAGTGAAGGGGAAATGGGGACCGACTCCCCGGGGAGTAGGGGAGCCAAATAGTGACAATTGGTATGAAGGGCTGCCTCCATATTGACCAAGGTCTTACACGTGCGGTATCCCCCACATATGGTCCCTTCTTGCAGCATCTGCCGGAACAGATACCACACTTCAATCTCGGCCAAAAGGCTAAGAAAAGCTTCAAAAGCTAAGAACAGCATCTATTAACAACAGACCTTTGATCTTAACCAAAAAGCCAAGCACAAAAGTGTTACTGACCGACCGACGGAGTGACATATAGAGTCGCTTTCACGTGACTAAAAATGTTTAAATTTTATGTTATTCTGTTTCAAATTAACACTCCATAAAGTGTTTTTTCTTTTCAAAATTCCTATAATTAAATTTGAAATTTCTTATAAAACATATAATTTAATGAATGCTAAAAAAACGCAGTAAACTTGGGCGATTGTCTCGTTTTTATCACATTTGTTTGTTACAAAGTCTAGTCTCTTTGTGGATTCCAATATCCTAGATAGTGGATCTTGTGCACATAGTCGGCACAGTCCATCTGCCTCTATTTTGGATTTTATTATTTGTATTAGCTGGACTAAATATATTAATTAATGACAGCAAATGTTAAAAATATTTTTTCATTCATGCCCCTAGCTAGGTGCCCACATACAGCATCTCGTATTTTCAAATGATTACCCATCTAATATTGACCAAGTTTAATATTGCTTAACTTTGGTGATCTAACGAGAATCGTTCTTTACATATTATTATGCTCAGGGAGACCCGACTTTACCCGGAATTGAATGAAGATCAACGAATGTTCTACACTTTTAATATTTTATTGCCATTGAAATCTATGAAATCACTCATTTTTCGATCAAATCAATTGATTGTCTGCTCTAGTTAGGGATTCACCGTGGTACACTGGCAAGAAGCGTCATATGTTTCCCTGCAGTGACTTAGTCCACAATATATCTTAGACTGCATTGCACTGTAGAGAATCTATAGTTTATTTTATAAAATTATTTTATGTAATGGCTTTATTAAAATTTTAAATGCAAAAGTCAAGTATCATGGTTTGTGCTCTATATAGAAATTTATTTTGAACGCGCCTCTGTCTTATCAAAGAAGCTACTCTTCATTTTATATGCCGGGTTCTTCTGTTTGTGCAATGATAAATCTTTTTAAATGCTTTTGTAATGTTTGACTGTATAAGAGTGTTAATTTTGATCAATATCGGAGTGTTTTTTCTTTATCCAAATTTTTTGGATTATTGATTTTCCATAGTTATCCGATGCATTCCAATATAAAACCTATCTAAGAACGCTACCAGACACATAAAGTATATTTGTGTGAAATTTTAAAAATTCGGCTTACCTATTTCGGAGTCCATATGGAATGAACTTACACAGGTACACACACACAAACACAAAGTGCATTTTATATGTGAGTAGAGATTGAAATATATGTGTGTGTTTGTTTTTAAAGTGATCTCGCTTGCTTGTTGTTGCAGTTGACGATGGTTATTATCAACTGGGAAAACAAAGATGGCGGTTAGGATTTATGTGATAAGTAAGCTAACACTAATAACCTATAGCCTTGTATATTTTATCCGGCTCTCTTGAATACTAACGCAATCTCATAATACAGAAACCAGCAGTAATATATGTAAACTCTAAATGTTTTCATTGTCTGTTACACTCTTTCTTTAGCATTGTCTGTTAAATTTTTGCTCAAAATATTTGGATTCTATATGCCGAAAAAGGTTTATATGCCGTGAAATAAAAACAACTAACCAACAATTAAAACCTTCTTCAATAATAAACACAATGAACAAGACGAATTACTAGGACTAAAAAAAACAAACAAACAAGACTCACATTCATAGATGCTATTAAAATATGACGATACAGATATAATGCATTTTAATGTACTACATTACATGCCTATCAACATAAAAAATGTACAGAAACCATTATTTTATGTCACTATAAAAGAAGAGTTTCAACGATAAAGGCGTCACAAAGTCTAGTTTCTTGGACAGGGCATGATACTTGTCCAACTTTTAAAAATGTTATTAATTTCATGCCGAAGAATGAATTATTTGCATACTTATTTTTCCTTACCTTTTTTTTTTTTGAAAAAAAATCAATATTAAAATTATGTTCATTACCACATCCCTAAAATATATAATTTACACTCGTTAAGATGTTCAAAGGATAAAAAACAAGATATTTTAAAATAATAATTTTAAAAGAAGACAAAGAGATGCATACAACTGTAAAAAAAAAAAAAACTACGTTACTTGGAGTCATCAAAAATTTTCAACAAGGGGACATAACTCTAAGTAAGTCTAAAATCAAATATTAAAAACAAATCCATGTTAAGCGAAAGAAGAGAATTTTGGATGAATTTATAACCAGCATTAAGTTACCCATATTAAGGAAAAACTGAAATATCAATTAATTATATTATAATATTAATTAGCTGAAAATGTTGATAGGTTAAAACTGCATTAAATATCAAATTATAATCAAATTCAAATTCCCATTTAATACAGCTTTAAACTACTAACCTTTTCAATAATTAATATAATATAATTAATAGATACTTTAGTTTTTTCCTCAACTGTTTAGATCACCGAAGTTAAGCAACGAAGATCTTGGCTAGTACCAGATAGGTGACTATTTGAAAATACTAGGCACTATATTGAGTGAGCAGATAGCACTACTCTTAAAAGAAGAGTAAGACACCTCCTTCTCTCTATTGTCAAGGTCAAGAACCCATTTCTGACCCCGATTAGACTAACGTAACGTAAGGGCATGGAAAGCAGGTTACTTATGTAATATGGAAACAATCGGGAATAATCATGCCCATTGTTTCGTATCTCGTTGTTCTGGTCAGAATAGTTCTTTGGGTACATTGGTCAGGACAATCGTCTAGTATGGGCATTGCTCGGACAGAAAGAAACTGCAAACTATTGTCTGTATAACTGTAAAAAAAAGCTATGGCAATACATAAAACACTTTCGAGAAACAACGTGGATGGGGTTCTGAATGATAACAATGAATTCATGAATGTCTCGATTGAGTCACAGACGTCAATGCCTGTACCAAGCGGTACACCACTTGAATGAATGAATTAAATTCACGAATATTTTATTGTTTAATAAATTTTATTTATAACACTATTCGTGGTTTATGATTATAAACTTAGTTAAATAAGATTTTATCGAATGAGGGAATTGTTTTTCTAGAATAGACATAAACTACATTATAGAGCCTTACATTGACACCTTTCAAATTCCTTAATAGACTTTTTTGTATTAATTTGCAGCACAGAAAAAACTTAAATTGAAAAACAGCAAATCCCCGTTTTACAAAAAATAGACACTCATGTTATTGTTAATTTCAAGATGTGAAGTTTTATTGGCAATACTTGCGTGCAATTGTTTTGGCTAATAGCTGGTGTATAATAGTGTTTAATTATGATTATACTGAATCGGAAAATACAGATGAAGTAAAGCAAGCTTAAAAAAGATCAAAGCATAAAATATTTATAATAGGAAACAGCATGTATACATGACGCATAAAATATGTTAGGGATGAAAAAAACGTGCTTACTGGACTGTTGATAAAAGAGGTCTTTCTATAGGCTGTTGAGTCTTTAAAAATTAGTTTTTGTATGACATTTTTCGCTCTGATGAGCTGTCCAGTTAGTATAATTATAATTAAGAATTATATATATATATATATATATATATATATATATATATATATATATATATATATATATATATATATATATATATATACAGTTGTGCCCGATATTATTCATACCCCCCTTGAAAATTGAGTTTATTAGGTGTAACTTTTGTAAGAATTTATTGTTTACGTCCATATTGATACATATTCTTAATAAACCTCTTCTGATCATTTTCGTTATTTTAAAATCTCGGGATACTTGTAATAAAAGAAATATACAGCTATTTATAAAATCTGCAATGTTCAAAAATAATCATACCCCCTTATTTTTTCAGTATTAATCGAGTTTCTGACTGTTTGTTTTCTGTTTGATTCTTATTTTGAATGCTTTTATACAACCTTTGATTAATTTCATTTCGTTTTTTGCATTTTTCAGAAATTAAAATGATATCAACTGAAAACCAATAAAAGAATAAAAATTATTAGAATGGGGAAGAAAAAAGAGCTTAGTAATGATCTTAGGACTAAAATTGTGAATTCACATAATGATGGTTTAGGTTACAAGTCAATTTTCAAGAAATTTGAGGTCCCTACAGCAACAGTACAGAGCATCATCAAAAAATTCCAGAGCCACCACACAACAAACAACTTGATTGGTAGAGGAAGAAAAAGGAAACTGTCTGCTAGAGCCACCAGGAATATTGTAAGAAGTGTTAATGCAAATCCAACCACCACTAATAAGGACATTTTAGAAAATCTGGAGTCTTCTGGCATAAAAATATCAAGGCAAACATTGCAAAGGACTCTGCATGAAAATGGTCTGAAAGGAAGAAGACCAAGAAGGACTCCATTGCACACCGGAAAACACCTTGCAGCACGTCTAAAGTTTGCTAGGACCCATGTGAATTCTCCAGAGTCCGTTTTCTCAAGTATTTTGTGGACTGACGAAACAAAAATTGAATTGTTTGGCCATATGGATGCTTCTTACGTTTGAAGGAAGAAAGGAGAAGCTTACAACCCAAAGAACACCATACCCACGGTGAAACATGGTGGTGGTAGCCTAATGTTTTGGGGCTCCTTTTCGGCTAGTGGTCCAGGTAGTTTGGTCAAGATAGATGGAACCATGAAGAAGGAGCAATATTTGGAGATACTCAAGAAAAACATTAGACAGGATGCGGAGAAGCTCCATTTAGGACCAAACTGGGTCCTTCAACAGGATAATGATCCAAAACATACTGCCAAAATAGTCAAGAAATGGTTTGAGGATAATCAAATTAATGTTTTGAAATGGCCTAGCCAGAGTCCCGACCTGAACCCTATCGAAAACCTCTGGCACATATTGAAAACTGAGGTTAAAAAGCGGAAACCTAGAAATTTGAGGGATTTGGAGAACTACTGCATTGAAGAATGGTCAAAAATCAGTGTTGATGCTTGTAAAAACCTTGTTGATAAATATCCC
The DNA here is from genome assembly GCF_053919585.1 of Euprymna scolopes. NCBI lineage: Eukaryota > Metazoa > Mollusca > Cephalopoda > Sepiida > Sepiolidae > Euprymna > Euprymna scolopes. The sequence goes on from NC_136483.1 coordinate 50,812,975, forward strand.
AAACGGTTACAGGCAGTTATTAAGAATAAAGGGCATGCTATTGACTATTAGTAAGAGAGGTATGAATAATTTTGAACTAGTGCCATTATTGTTTTTCTTTGTATAATGTTTCAAACTTGCATAATTTATTTATTTGTTGAGTTTAAATTAAATGCTTATGCTTGATTTATTGTTTGAAATCCCTTTAATATTGTCTACCTTCTGGTTTGAGCAATATTCTTATAGAAATCTCAAAGATCCGAGGGGTATGAATAATATCGGGCACAAGTGTATATATATATATACACACAGACACACACATACCAGCTATGGACCGAAACAATTGTACACGAGTGTTATCAATAAAACCTAACATCTTGAACAATGAGTGTCTATTCCTTGTAAAGCAGTGAATGAAAAGAAATATTTAAAACTTTAGTATTGCCGTATTGAGCTATCTAAAAAAACATTTGTGTTATTTATTTATATATTCAAATTCTATTCTAAGTAATATATATATATATATATATATATATATATATATATATATATATATATATATATATATATATATATATAATATTAACATATGTAATTATCCATTCATACATTTCGTCATTTTTGACTCACCAGCATGATTGAACGTAACAAGATTCAAAATTACAACCATAGCGTGTGTGGCCGGAAGCTCTACTACTGAGCATTTTTTGTTAGTTCTGGAATATATGTTATTTTTTTATGGATATCATATTTCTGTTCCTTTAATTTAAAATACTTTTGAACAAATTTAATTAATTATATGGAAGAGCATTTTATCTTAATGCTAGTTGGGAATAATTTCCTTTCACTAATTCGATGCCCCCAGATGAGGAGAAACACATATATTTTTTAAATTTACCTATTCACAGATGCATGTTTCGTCGTTTCTATTAGTGCGGTGCAAGGATCATAACTTTTGTTTTATCATAAGGAGACCAAAACTACTAATTCAATTACGTAAATATAAATGCAAAGCATTCTAAATATCTCTGATACAAGTGAATATTATATGTAAAATGTATTTCAATGCTTAGGACTTTTAGTCCAGCAGAACTCTTATATTGTAACATGGTAGACAATTAAAATACGGTTTCTGGGTTTTGTTGAATATTTTTGTTTTTCTGTTTGTAATCTATTTAACAATTCGATTAGGCGAGGATACTTTTAGTCACAGACTGCTGATTCGTTGTATCACAGCTGGTAGGTATGGCTGAATATAGACATTTTTTTTAAACCTGAGATTGGAAATGATTGAATGATTATAAAAAAAATCTTCTTTTTTTTAAATTCTGACAGGATAAAATAATTGGATTCAAAAGTCAAATATATATATTGGAAAAAGCTTGATTAATTGACGGCAAAAAGCATAATATATGTTAATAAATTGAACATTAATTAAACATTTGATTTGGAATCCAATTATTTTATCCTATTAAACTTTATACCCTTCTCTCACTGGGCAGCTTTCTTTCTCGACCTGAACCTGCTGGTCTACTTCGTTTGGTCATACGTAAAGAACATCATCAACATGACCTCCCACAACACGAAAGCCAGCCTGATCGCCACCATCTACTGAGTATTTGCCAAGCTCCCACCAACATTTGTGGAAAAGGGCATGCTCTCAGTTCCGGATCTGTATTGAGGCTGCTACAGTTCTACTACATAATCAAAGTATTTTTTCAATAAAAGTTTTAAAATAAAGCCATAGTTTTGTTTTCCTGTATCATATTTAACCATATCATACAACCGGGCAACGCTGGGCAGACTGCTAGTATATATATATATATATATATATATATATATATATATATATACACATTAGCAGAAGTACCCATCCTTGACTGGGTTCAAAAACAACCTACAGAAAATGGACTGTGATTGATGAGAGTATGATAGGTTATGAAAAGGAGGGGGTTGTAAAGAGATAGGTTTTCAGACTCAAAAAGTTTACCCTAAGCAAAATATGATGAAAGTAAATATAATTTTCGCGAAAATATATTTTTTATATCAACTTTGTTGCCATTCGTAGCCAAGACTGACCAACAAAATGATATTTCCTTACAAAGAGAAAATGTTATATATATAATAATATAAATATACAACAAATAAATGTTACCATAGTCAATAATAGTTACTTTTATAGTAGAAAAGTTCATTGGTTTGTGTTTTTAAGTAGTTTGTAAAAAATTTTTTTTTTAATTCACGAAACGGTTTCAAAAAATCAAAATGGTAGCGACTTTGAAATGGAGAGCCTCGTTTTCAATTTGAATGAGGGGCACCTGAGCATTCTGTGTTAACAATTTAAGAGAGTTCCGTCAACGTAAGGAATATTTATAAGCATATTTTAATGTTTTCCGTTATTTTGTGCTTGAGGAATATTCGATTATGGCATGTGTAGTTTATATAAGAATTCATTTAAGTAGTTATCGCCTAAAATTTCGTTTTAATTTCGGTTTACTGAAATTATTTCAAGTACAGAGCATTAAAAACTATTTCAAAACAAAAACAACATGAACTGAACTTTTATTTACTATGGTAACATTTATTTCTTGTATATTTATTTTTTCGGGTAGTCGTTTGTTGGCTTTTCTGCTAAACACTCTTACTAAATAATATCGACGAAATATCGAAAAACAAAGAAACAAAAACAGTTTTGAAAAATAGTGAATCTTTACTTACTTTAGTAAAATAATCCGAAACAGCAAAATGGGATATTAAAAAAGTAAACACGTAATTACTTTAGTTTTTTAAAGCAAAGAATCGATATAAATATGAATAAGAAGAAAATGTCGCCCTTTTCAAGCAGAACAACTTCGTTTCAGTTTTACAGTATTGAACGGTGTAGCATTGCGCCATCGGATTCAGGGTTGTACTATTGTAATGTAAAGAACACACAGAAAGGGTTGTAATCAACTGAGTTCCTTCGTGTACACTGACAAAAAAAGCGTAAACATATACATAAATATAAATAAAAAGGTTATGCAAATGTTTTTAAAAAGTTCTGACGTTTTATTTTGGCTTTCACTTCAATAAGAACGTGAATTTATGAGGTGAATTTATTCGACACAATATGATTCAACTCAAAAAATAAATAAAAGCTAACGTGAATTAAGATTAAAGTTAAGGTGTTATTGTGGACCCTCACCCCTTTTAAAAAACCTTGTTAAACTTTGTGAAATATTTACATTCTATGGAGGTCAGGCGCAAACGAACACCCAATAATTTTATTATACCATATTTCTTCAAACTGAAAGATAATTATCAAAGTATACTTACGCAAATAGATATGAAAAGTCTTTGTTAAAGTTTGTGCCATATTTCCATGGAGTACAGGCGCGAAAGCAGACCCCACAATTTTATTATACCATCCCTATTTAAGTTGAAACATACTTATCAAAGTATTCTTATGTACATCTATATCAAAAACCCTTGTAAACGTTTTTTGTTCATTTTTTATTTCCATACTTTGGGGGCCAGGCGCGAACGCAGACCCCACAATTTTTATGAACCACTGTTCTGCCAGATAAAACATACCCATTCCTGATCCTTGATACATTTTCTATCATTATAAGTAATCAGTTTTTAAAATAGTCAACCATATAGGAGCCTATTGGTGAACACACACACACACACACACACACACACAGACGTTCAGCTTTATATTATAGATATATATATATATATATATATATATATATACATACATACATATATATATACATACATACATACATATATATATATATATATATATATATATATATATATATATATATATATATATATATATATATATATATATATATATGTTTAATAACATTATACTTATAAAAATCATTTGGCTAAATTTTAAACGTAAATATATATCACAATCTTCACAATCATCTCAAGGAGACTCAATGTAATTTTCAAAGTCTTCTTACTTCCCTTGTATTCCCAAGTAACAACTTCTGCCAAATGTCCTTGAAATCCTTTGATGTTTTCACAAACTAATGTTTCAACAGTTAATATTTATCTTGCAGACATAAACTGACTTTTTCCATTTTTTTTTCTCTTAGACAAATTTAATTGGGGTCTGTCATGAAAAGAAATAAAGTTCCATAAAAACTCAAATTGCAATTCAGATACTTTGATATCAGTTGTGCCAGAGAAGCATTTAATGTTTAAGGTAAACACAATTTGGATGATATAGAGTCATTTTCTTAACCTTTTCCAAATAAACTCGAAAGATTTAAGTCATTAAAAAAAGCTCAAATAACAAAATCTAGAAGGACCCCACACATTTTCACAGCAAGTCAGAAATGTTATTAAATTGTGTTACAGCTTATACACAGAAACCTTATCTGTCTGCCTTCTTTATATGTTTGTATGCACCAAATCAAAATGCATGTGATGACATGCAAGATTGCAGGTTTTACGCAAGAGCAGTAATGCTCTGTGCTTGCATGCAAAGTTGGGGAAGGTTTGGCCCAGAACACACAAAAGAATTGTGCAGAATCAACATTTAATGCTAAAATGACTAAGCTTCTTTAACAAATACAAAGGGTCCAAAAAGATTCCCCACGCTGTTAGGTCCTGCACTATCAGCCAAGCTCCAACTTCTGTCCCATCACTGTAATCTTGCATCCCTGTGCCTGTTTTACTATTACTCCAATAGTATGTGCTCTGATTAACTCATAGCACTTGTATTCCTCTCAACATACATACAAATGACTAACCTGAGAAGCAACAACATCCCATCCTTACACAGTTGAGATCCCTAAATGTCGGAAAGCCTTCTACTGTAAAAGTTTGTTTCCTCAGACTGCTAGACTTGGGAATTCGTCCCTGTTTTTTGCTTCACTGTCTTTACTAACCTGAAGAAGTTTAAATGCAATTTTAAAAACCATGTTGCTGCTCAATTCCCCATAGTCCCCTGTTAGACATGCTCCCAAGTAGTAATCCTTTATGTTCGATATAACTTGTTCGTGCTGAAAATGTATGAAAAGAAAGCAACGTTGGCATTTTCACTTCATTGATTTTCGGTTTCATGACTGACACCTGCAGAGGAAGAGACGACCAGAGAACAACGGATTTTGATGCTAACTTCTAGATATTCACAAGAACTTTGTTAGCCTGGTTACAGCATTATTATTTCACTTGATACCAATCCTGTCCACTAAGGTTGGTTCTGTCAAGAATCGAAACTCCAGATAGCATAAATCTGACACTACCACCATGTTGCCATGGATTCTATCACGATGAAGAAGGGTTACATTTTAAAGGAAGATAGCTTTCTTCTTTCTTTTCTTTTGTACTAACGTGTTACCACTTATTCTCGAGTGACTTTCTGAGCCCTGATATTAAATGAGCATGTGGTGAGACAAAACCATGATGAGTGGTAATGATGGTTGGTGATTAGGCAGAATTTCATTATTTAAGAAAACGTCTGACCAAGAATTTGTATACACTGGACTTAAAACAACCATATTGTAGTCAGTTTGGAAGTAGTCCCACGGTAGTAGGTTACACAAAGGGGGCAAATCTTGGAAATAAATTTTGCTCAGTTTCGTTTAGTTTTAAAGAGAAAAAGGGAAACTATTTATACTGGTTGTAACTAGATGAGTTTTTGTTGTAAACGTTTTACACGAAGCCATAGATTGAAGCTCAGTCAAGCACCTGCCACGAAAATAACGATAGAGTAGAGAAAGACTAGCAACACGTCTTTTGTAAAAAAGCGGTAGTAGGAGGGGAGAAAAAACATTACTCATTGGATTTTAAAGTCCGTTATGTACTCTGCCAAGGTAGGTAAAGGTGTTTTGAGCAGCACCTCACCAGATGTGGCAAAAGTACTTTATTTTTGGGATGCATCTAACTTTATTACAGGCAGAGATTGCATCAGGAGTGAGATACCTTCTGGAGCACTGATTGGAAAATAGTCTAGTTTGCAAAAATAAAAAAAAGACAACTGAAAAAATGGACTTGGGTGTGGTCGAGTGAGATGGGAGGAAACACTTTGTCCAAGAATCTTTGAGACACTTTTTTTTCTTATATAAGGTGGTCACCACTTATCAAGGCCCAATGGCCACTCAGGGATAAGGGTTATTGTGTGTACAGTACGTTAGTGTAGAGATTTGTTAAAGTGTCTTACTTAAGGGGGCGGTTCATCAGCAATTTGTTTATGTTGGACTTGAAGACATCCAGGTTGTAGTCAGGTGGGCAACAGGCAAACGGAACAGAATTCCACAGGCGTGCATTTCGAAAAAAGAAGCTTTGTTCATGGAATCTACGTTTTGGTTTTGGCACAGATAAAGAGTAGGGAACATTTTTGACAGTGGTTTCAGTTAGATGGGTGTTTTTCATGAAAGATTGGCGAGAGGGGACCGAAGATTGGAGCTCAGACGAGCACTTGCCGTGGAAGTAACGATAAAACAAAGACAGGCTCGCAACGTCTCTCCTGTGGGAGAGAGGTTGCAGGAAAGAGAAAAGGGAATCCCCCCACTGTTTATAGCAGCTCTTGTCCAGAAGATGTGGCAGCAGTATTCCATCCTTGGACATACTTGGCTTGTAAGATAAATTAGGGTCTTTACTGGAGATATCCCTACCATACGGAAAGCCATCTTTAATGTAGGCAAATATTCCATACCCATGGCGACCTTGGGGGTCAGATTTAGATGCTAAGTTAGAGTATCCTTTAATTATGAACTCGTCTAGGGAAGTGGTCGGCCCTATGCCAGTTTCGCTTAGGAAGAATATGTCCGGTTTCATCTCCTGTAATTGGGTTTCAACCTCTGGTAGGTTGGAACGTAGATCCCTGATGTTGGAGAAGGAGACATGGTAGTAGGGGTCTGCGTTGGAAGGTGGGGTTCTAGGTTTAGTCGTGATTTTTTTCTGGAGATATTGCATGTTGAGGATTTGGGATTTGTGGAACAGGTCGACAGACTTGGTTAGAGCAGGACAGAGGGGGAAAGCAGGAGAGAAAAGGACAGAAAATCTTTTCTTTTTTTTGTAGCACATGATAAGGTAAAGCCGTAACTATTACCCACTAGTATGGCATCGAGAGGCCCCATCAGAAACTGCTGCATGGTCCAGAATCCATTCACCAGATGGCAATACAGCAGCCCCAGTACTTTGCACCTGCTGATAGGACAGCCTCTTTAGTGGTTAATCCAATGTTCAGGTCCCTGACTATCAGGCGGATAACGTCAGCCCAGATGAAACACTTACCTCCAGCACCCTTACTAGTGACATGGCCACGAGGATAGACATAGAGACAGAAGATTTCAGACCTCTCAGGCTACTGTTCACGAAGTACTGTCGTCCTTAAAAGCAGCTTTTTCTTCGCCGTTTGTCAGAAATATCACTCATTCGAAATGAGGACTGAGGGACAAATAAGGAGAAGCGAGAATAACGAGAGCTGCCGATAATGCATCCACAATGCGTTGTCTACTCTCCATTTTTTGTTTTTCCTGGAAATAAAATAAAAAAATCAACATGAATAATATAGTATAACACTAAATAATTAAAATTTTACAATTCAAATGCCATAAGTAAATTCTAAGTAAAGCAATCAAAAAGTAATCCAAATAAAGGATTACTATAATTATGTATGGTTAGTTTAAAATTCATATAATGGTAAATTTTGTCTGGTCCTCTGCCATATGTGTCTGCTTTCTTTTTCTTTTTATTTTTATATATAAATTAACTTACATTAAAACATTTTTATCTTTAGTTTTAATTTTAGTTAGCCTATTGGATTTCTATGACTTTTTATATTTATACAACTGACAGTAGATTGTATTATATAAAACATATGTTAAAACGAAAGTGTTAAATTTCCAAATTACCTAATAATGAAAAATGCCTCAAGTAACAATTGCCATGTGTCTACATTAAACAATTCTATATTAGACTAGCAGAGGGCGGTCGGCATAGCCCGACATTGCCGGTTGTAAAATACGCTTAAATATGATATTTTAATATTTTAATTTATGCAGATTGTATATATTATTATAGAATCAATTCTTTATCGATTATCACATATTATATAATGGTAATTTCAAAAGTAAAACAAAAATATATGACTTGGGTTCCATCAGCTAAAATCGAAAACAAAATTTATAGTGCTCCAGCCATAGTCGTTACCATTTGAACTATCGTCAGCTGGATAAGAAATAGATTAAAATGAACTAACATTGACGTATATATATATATATATATATATATATATATATATATATATATATATATATATATATATAACTCATATTTCTTATGCAAAATTGTATCTTTACTCTTTACCACTTTGAAATTGTAGAGTCTTTGTATGCAGCATCTCCAAACGGTAGAGGCATTGCTTTTAACCTCAGTTGTTCTGACTTATGAAATAATGTCAAAGAAACTATTAAGGAACTTTCTAAAAATTGATGGTCAGTAAATATTTAGACACTTCACTTCCACCACACATTTAAGACCCCATGCCAAGATACGTGAAGAAATAGATAATGTAAGCAAGAAATTTAACAAGAACATTATCTTTGTTAAATTTCCTAGCAGACTACAAAATAGTCATCTTTAAGTCCTATGTCAATAAATTTTTGTTGTGGTTGTTTGTTTGTTTCAAGTAATCAGACTATGGCTATTTGTTCCATCATTTTAAATCTTTCCATAGTTCAGTTTCTTCATCCAACTAAAAATCTCATTAACTTTTATCCACTGGTAACTTTTATTCTCAGTAGGCAGTGACTCGTTTATATATATATATATATATATATATATATATATATATATATATATATATATATATATATAATTCAAACACTACCGTGTTTGAATATATGGTTAAGTGGCAGTTTTAGTCATTTACAACTACTTTTAAGCTTCACTGCTCACTCAGTTTTCCACAAAATTTCAAACAATTATTACAGTTTATAGATCACATTTTCAGCTATATTGTAAAAAATAAAAATTCAATTACCGTTCAATGAAACAAAAGTTACGATGAATTTTCTGGTGTTCAAAATCTTTTAAATATGTAAGGAGATAAGTGACGTTTTTTATGATTGGTTTCCATAACCTCGTCGCTTCAGCGACTATTGTTACTACTGTCGCCAAAAAGATGTAACAAGTGAAATAAAGAAAATGAAAGCATGAAAGAGAGATAATTGGGAGGGAATTTAATTGAAAGTAGGCGAGTGCTGTACATTGTTATTACATATGTGTTTATGGGGACAAAATAATAAAACCGAATTAAACAAAGAACAAGTGAATTTATTAGAAACCTGGAAAAACCATGAACTACAATCGAAAAATGCGAGCATGAAAAGTAATACGGATAAGCTTAAAAGGACTAGTTGTTAAAACTGAAAAAAGAAAAGGACAAGAAGGACAAGATATTCTAGTAAAAAATATAATATAATTATATAATCAATTCTGAATAGCTGAAACTGTTAAACCGCAACAAATTCTGTTTGAGATTACAGATAAGAGTTGTCTCGTAATTAGTTGAATACTAACTGTTGTATTCATTAACCGATATAAAAATTTGTCAGTCACCGTAAGTCAGCTAAAAATAGGCAAACATTTGTAACATAAAGAAACAATAAGCGTATAATAGATACAGCTAAGATGACTAAAAATCGCATTGCATCTCAATAATTAAGAATTTTGGAAAAATGGCAATCGACATTTCATGGCAATAGATGAAGCCAAAGTTTTGCCCAGCAGTTTTCCCAAATTTCAACCTCTTCTCCATTTTTCCTTACAAACGGAAACTTCATCAGATGATTTGACAATCTGGCTATTCCATAAAAACCTTGATCCTCTCCAAAGCATGTGAACCAATATAGTTATATTAAATACTCTGTTGTACTGCTTCCTATCGTCTTCAAACTCTATAACAAATGTTTTGCAGAATCTTGCTTCCCTACTAGATGGAAAGGAACCGCTATTGTACCAATTTTCAAGAAATCTGGCAAAAAATTGACCAACAAAATTGTCACTTCATAAGTATCTTATCACATTTAATAAAAATCTTTGAAGACCTAATCAATTTAGCGATAGTTCACTATCTAGAAAATACTAAACCTTTCTTTGATAAACAGTATGGATTTAGGTCAGTTTGTTTTGCTGCCAGTATCTTAATGGTCATCTCTGAACATATATATCATATCATGGATAAAGCAAGTGAATTCAAGACGACAGCATTTGATGTTTCCAAAGTCTTTGATAAAATCTGGCATCAGAAAATCAGTTAGTATGATGCTACTAAACGGATGTTTACTATAATCGAATCTTTCTTACTTAAAAGGAAGATCCATGTCGTTCTCAATGGCTGTACATCTAGACGGTGTCTCAGGAGCCGATACTTTGATCTATATAATTCTCCCTGATGTAATCACATATATAGACGTTCTCCCTGATGCAATCACATCTAAGATGAGTGCTATTTGTTGATGACACCATATTCTGATGTTGAAAATACGGCCAAAAATCGATGGTCATATTAAATACTACCAAGACAAAGCTCCTCTTCAGTTTGATTTGGTTTCTATTAAAAATAGCTGGTAAGGCGTCAAAATTGAAGACAAAGAATTTGGCAGTCATAAGGGACTAAACGTGTTATTTCTATGCATGTGCAAATATACATTCATACATTTTAACGTTATATTTTCAAGTTTTTTCTATTCAGACATAATTAATTTTTTTTCTTCAATTTTTGAAATCACTACAATATATGAGGTATAATATAATAATCAATAGAGTATTGGCTCTAAAATAATAAATACAAAATCTGCATGAATTAAAATGTAATGTTTAAGCGTATTTTACGACCAGGTCACGTGTGTAAGAAATATATATATATACGTGTCTATTAAGAAGATAGATATATATGTATATATTAAGAAGTTATTGTGTGTATTTAAGCAGCATTTTTTCATTTAAACAAACCTTATTAAAGACAACAGAAAGCTTCCATTCTTTCTGAGGATCTTTTTAGTGTGTAGATCGAACAAAAAATTAATATAAGTTACATGTGTACTTCGAAGTTGGCTGCGGTGGGTTTTTTCCCCTTTTCAAGAAGACATCATCATGACGTGCTAGGGTAGTCGTTGTATAATTGATGTAACGAACGTAACTATTACTTTAATTGTTATTAAACGAGCTGCACTCTCCCAAAGGGCATTTAAAGACGTTGGTTCGTTCTAATCGTTTGAGGGTAGGAAGGCGTTCTAGTGGCTTGAGGCATAGTAAGATTTTGGGTTTTGAATTTTTTATAATATATAAGTTTAACCTTATTATTGTCGGTGGAGGAAACATAGATATGTTTCCTCCACCGACAATAATAAGGTTGTAAATGTTGTAATATTGCATTACAGTTTGTATTATGCATGGTAAGGCAACGTGATAGATATCACGTTGCCTTACCATGCATAATACAAACTGTAGTGCAATATTACAACATTTACAAAAAACATATAACAGTCCCTACTCCGAAGTTAGATAAATTTTTGTCAGCAACACACAAATAATACACAGCAAAACCAACTTCAAGAAGTTAAAAATACTTGAAGCTATATACTGTGCTGTTTCTTATTTTATCTTCCCAAGTCACCCCACCCCACACATACAAACATAAACCGTATTCACCCACACCAAACCCCTTGGGGTAAAAAATCAGGACTCTTGAAAAAGGGCCGACGTAGTAGAAGACATTCTCCTCGCCAAAAATATGAATGTTTGACCAATAAGGGCTCGACAAAAAAGCTTATTTCTGCCAATTTCTGGAGCCTCTTCAAAAAAATATAAAACGGACAAAAAGAACTTCTTTCGGCAGACAAATAGAGAGGATACAGGCTACATGCACTCAGAACGAATACAGTAGCACACACAACAGGCTGTATCACGCACCAAGGAACATTGCTGGACTCTGTGTCTCTCATGTCGCCCGTAACACATCGTTCATTTCTTTTCCCCTCACACTCCCAATTCCTTACTTTCTTCCTCTATTCCTTTTTGTACAGACTGCCACATTTCAGTACAAAAAATAATTTCTTTCCTTTTAACGTAAATAAACACAAATCTATTTTTCATTATTTGTATTGTATTTCTTTTTAATTTATTTTTCGGAGCAATTATGCAAATCCCCAACCATAATCAAATCACATTCCAATCCAGCGAATACACACTCAAATGCTTGTCAAAAACTCATATCCTACCTGATCCAGCCCTGACCACAGAACTGGGCACTTCCCTCTCCCACACTGTGCACTCACAGCTCGCGCTCATTCACCATTGCTAATATATATATATATATATATATATATATATATATATATATATATATATATATATATATATATATATATATATATTCCAGCCATCCTAGCAAACAATAATTACACAGTTTTCCTTATAATATCTTCTTGGAAAGCCGAAAAGCACAACCGCGGCCAACTTTGAACGACGCATGGATCTTAGATCAAATCTTTCTAACAAGTTCATCAGAAAAATTGAAAAATTAAAAACGTCTAAACAAACGGACGCTCTCTGTTGTCTCTGTTTATTTAAATTAAGAAGGTATATAGATGAGACATTAAGAATATATATATAAATATATATATATAAATATATATATATATATATATAAATATATATATATATATATATATATATATATATATATATATATATATATATATATATATATGAGCAAACAATTAATAAAATATATTAAAAACACTTTGAAATGAGTTAAAAACATATTTAATCTGAAAAGGAAACACTAGATAAATGGATAGTCCTTAATCCGCGGAGTTTCGAAGAAATACACTCCTTCTCATCAGAGGGTAGGAATTAGCAAAATGCGGGATCGGATTTTGCATGCAGAAGTATTTGATGAAACAACAAGTTAGTCAAAGATCTTACTTGAAAACAAAATAAGTTAAGCAGAGGGAATATATATTAACAATACAAACATATATATATATTAGAAATATAAACACACACACACACATATATATATATATATATATATATATATATATATATATATATATCAGGAATATAAATATATATACATGTACATTTTTTTTTTTTACATGGAGTTCACCACTTATCAAGGCCCAATGGCCACTCAGGGATAAGGATTATTGTGAGTACAGTAATCAAAGGGATAGTGTAGCAATAGTATTGGAGAATTGGTAAGGTGTCATTTCTTAGGGGGGGGCGGTTCATCAGGAATTTGTTTGTGTTGGACTTGCAGACATCCAGGTTGAAGTTGGGAGGGAAACAGGCAAGCGGAACAGAGTTCCACAGGCGTGCAGTTCTAAGAAACAAGCTTTGTTCATGGTATCTACGTTTTGATTTTGGCACAGATAGGGAGTGAGGAAAATTATTGACGGTGGTTTCAGCTAGACGGGTGTTTTTTGTGAAAGACTGGCGAGGGGGGACCAGAGAATGGAGCTCAGACGAGCACGTGCCATGGAAATAAGGATAGAACAATGACAGGCTCGCTACGTCTCTTCTGTGGGAAAGAGGTTGCAGGGTAGAGAAAATGGCATCCCCCACCAAGCCACGAAGTCTATTTTGTACTCTGTCAAGGCAGGATAGGCTGTTTTTAGCAGCTCCCACCCAGATGTGGCAGTAGTACTCCATCTTTGGACGTACTTAGCTCTTATATAGATAGAGAATTGCATCATTAGTGAGATATCTTCTGGAGCAGTAGAAGGATCCCACCATTTTCCCAGCGACCATGGCCACAGACTTGATGTATGTGTTCCATTTCAGATCAGGAGTGAAGATCAAGCCCAGAAACTTGTCAAAACATGGGGCTTCTCCTAGACGAGAGCCATCCATTTCAGTTGATGCCAGATGGGGATCAGAGCGTTGATGATATAAAGATAGGAGTTTGGTTTTAGATGCATTAAAGGTAACAAGCCACATCTTCTTCAACTGAACCACGTGCTCTGTCAATTTTTAGTCTATAGACTCGAAATTTGATATACAGGGTACTCAGATTTGGGAAAATCGATCTGATCGGTTTTTGGTCAGAAATTTGGCTGTTAAGGGGTCAAAGTTCAACGAATTGACCTTTGAGAACTCTACCAAACTGCTTCGACAATTTTGGGTCTAAACACGTGAAATTTTAGATAAAGGTTCCTTGGACATGGATCTAACTTAATAACTCGATTTGAGTCCAAAACAATAACTGTTAAGGGGTCATAATAGGGGTCAAATTAAAAAAATTGACCGCTTTTTTTTTTTTTTTGCTAAGCGTACACCTCCAAACTCCCGGGCAACGTCGGCACCCATGCTAGTATATATATATATATATATATATATATATATATATATATATATATATAAGTGAACGTGTCTGTGTATCTGTGTGTCAATGTGTCTTTGTGTGTGTATGTGAGTACATTTCCCTAAGCAATAACTCTGTCAATTTTCAGTCTAAAGACTCGAAATTTGATATACAGAGTACTGAGATTTGGGAAAATCTGTGATCCGTTTTCGGCCGGAAATTTTACTGTTAAGGGGTCAAAGTTCAACGATTTGATTTTTGAGAACTCTACCAAACTCCTCCGGCAATTTTTGGTCTAAACACTTGAAATTTTAGATATAGATTTCTTGGACATGGATCTAACTTACTAATGTGATTTGAGCCCAAAACTATAAATTTTAAGGAGCCATAATAAGGGTCAAACCTAAAAAAAATTGACCTCTGTGGTCTCTACCAAATTACTCAGATAATTTCTGGTCTAAATATTTGAAATTTTACATAAAGGGTATTCAGAGATAGGGCAAGCTTTTTCATCGGTTTGGGTCGAAAATTGTCAGTTACCAATATATAAATGTATGCATGTATGTATATTTGCATGTGTGCCTAAAACTTTCGACAAAGGCGACGAATTTTACCAAGATCAGTATCTTTTTAAAGTTCCACCTTTCATACGACAAAATTGGTTAAAAACATTAATATCTTCCCCTTCAACTAGGCACTTTTCTACAGGGGGGGGGTCGATTTTTTGGCCGATATTTTTTAAAGTTATCCGTTCCTTTCGATTTTCTAGCCTTAATTTACACATGAATCACTTCAGGTTTGGTTGTTGTCGTAACCGAAAAGACGGCAGGTTCCCCCCCTCCCAGTCTTTTGCTCCTTCGTGGTACGGGTTCGAGCCTTCCTTCCTACTACCACTTTCTTTTTTTTTTTGCTCAACATACACCTCCAAACATCCGGGCAACGCCGGGCTGAAATGCTAGTATATCTATAAAAGTGAACGTGTTTGCGTGTCTGTGTGTCTGTGTGTGTGTCTGTGTGCGTGTGTGTACATTTCCCTACGCAATAACTCTGTCAATTTTTAGTCTACAGACTCGAAATTTGATATACAGGGTACTGAGATTTGAGAAAATCGATGCGATCGGTTTTCGGCCAGAAATTTGGGTGTTAAGGGGTCAAAGTTGAACGATTTGACTTTTGAGAACTTTACCAAACTTCTTCGACAATTTTGGGTCTAAACACTTGAAATTTTAGATATAGGTTCCTTGGACATGGATCTAACTTAATAACTTGAATTTGGGCCCAAAACAATAAATGTTAAGGGGTGGGTCAAAGTTAAAAAAATTGACCATTTTTTTTTGTTTTTTTTTTTGCTCAGCATACACCTCCAAACACCCGGGCATCGCCGGGCACCCATGCTAGTATATATATATTCTTAATATATATATATATATATATATTAAGAATATATATATATATATGAAGAATATATGCAAATATATATTAATATATATATAAAGCTCTCTCCCGCTCTCTCACTATATATATGACTACTTCATTTAATCACATAAATTAATATACGAAAGTATTATTTTATGTGTAAAGTATTTACTGCAACAGTGCTCAATATATAGGTAGAGCTAGGTAGTAAGTTATAAAAATTGCCATATATATTTTTATAACTTACTATATATATATATATATATATATATATATATATATATATATATATATATGGTGGATTCTCTCATCGAAGACGATGAATGAGGGTTCAGTATGCAATCTTCAGCAGCTCCCAATATCTGTGACACCACATGCGTAATTGCAATCCTGTAGACGTCCGGCACACTCCTCCGCAGATGGTGAACTTTCATATGCTAGTAGGTCAAAGATGCCTTCTCGAATGAACAGATAACCCTGCTTTGCTGCGTGCTCTGAAACCACAATGGCATACATATTCATTTTTAGGTGGATGTTTCTTGTGTTTTGCCTTCATATTTGCACGAAGGGTGTCCCTATGACAAAGGCAGTTATGTTCAAATTCTTTGGTCCCTAGGAAACACGTCTTCCTCCATTTTCTCCGATCCTCCGCTGCACTCTCCCAGGAACTCAGAGAAATTCCACAACGTTTCAGGTTGTCTTTTAGTTTATCTTTGTAACGAAGCAGGGGACGCCCTATTGGACGGACAGAATTTGTCAGTTGCCCATAAAAAAGTTTCTTAGGAACTTTTGAGTCATCCATTCTTACAAGATGACCCGACCACCGCATTTGTATCCTGATCAAAAATGATTCAATACCAGTGATTTCACATCTTTCCAGTAATTCACTATTCGGAACACAATCCTGCCATCCAACATTGTAGATAAAACGCAGACATCTCATATGGAAGGAGTCAAGCTGATTTATATGCTTGCGGTACAAGGTCCACGTTTCGGCAGCATACAGAAGAGTAGGCAGAAGAACAGATTTGTAGACTGCCACCTTTACTTTTAGAGACACATCGTGGCTGTTCCAGAGTCTGTGTCGCAACCTACCAAATGCCTCACTAGCTTTATTAATTCTACATTGGATGTCCTTTTCAAATTTAGCATCATCAGACACAATAGAGCCAAGGTATGTAAAAGAAGATACTGTTTTCAAAGCTTTACCATCAACATATACCACTGGTATATATATATATATATATATATATATATATATATATATGAGATGATATGATGATGGTATATATATATATATATATATATATATATATATATATATATATATATATATATATATATTTAAAGTGGTGGTTGTGTAGTTCCAACGAGAGAAAAAATGTATATTTAAAAGAGTGTAGCCATCAACAATTCTGGTTTTTTTTTTTAAAGGTTTTCATCATATTTTTATTTTAAAATATTTTTATAACGCGTTTCGAGCTTAGGGTATGCTCTCTTCAGATATTTTCGTAAAAAGTTTTTCTTTAAAATGGGAGTTTGTAGAATTACTTCCGCTGATATTAAATATGTTTTTCAGAGTGATGTTCAGACATTCTGTTGTTGTTGGTGTTCAGACATTCTGTCTCCAACTGTAAGTGTTCACAGTGTCCGGTCAAAGTTATTTTCAAAGAGTGTTTTTTAGTCCATATGGTGAAGGTTTTTATGTTTTTTTTAGGTTTCTTTTTAAAGACTTTCTTTCCCCATGTATAGCATACACTCACATACAATCACACACACATACATATACATTCATGTACATGTACACATGCACACGCACACGTACGCAGGCACACACACATACACACACGTACATACATAGAAATATATGTAGGAGCATACATATATACATATATACATACCCACCTACACACTCACACACGTACTCGCATACATCCACCGCTAACAACTATTTTTATTTTTTTTATTTTATATATATATATATATATATATATATATATATATACTTTTTTATTTTTTTCCCCCCAACCAAAACACGCATGTATACATGCGCTTAATCATTCAGACATACGTACACGCACCCACACACACACAAGTAAGATGGAGAATAGGTAGAAGATATATATACACACACATACACGCACATACACACACATATGTACACACATATATGTATATATGTGTGTGCACATACACTCACAAGCATCCACATACTATGTG
The DNA here is from genome assembly GCF_053919585.1 of Euprymna scolopes. Taxonomy (NCBI): domain Eukaryota; kingdom Metazoa; phylum Mollusca; class Cephalopoda; order Sepiida; family Sepiolidae; genus Euprymna; species Euprymna scolopes. Next base: position 50,830,916 of record NC_136483.1, read on the forward strand.
GGCACATACACATACACGCACACATGCACACACACAGACATATGCAGGGGCTCACACATACGCGTATATCCATATCCACACGAACACATTTACCCACTCATACATGTGCATACATATCTATATATATACATATACACACATACATACGGATGTGTATACACTCATCCACCCATATATATGTATGGGCACATGCACTCACAATCACACACACACATACATATTCATACATCCCACCTTATGTATATATTGGTTGAAGTTTCCTTTCCAATCCAAGCACATATGCATACATGGATTCGGTCACCCAAACATAAGTGCACGTATACATACAAACAAGATGTAGCATAGATAACAGATGATATATACACATACACACACACATACACAATCATATGTGCACACCCACGCACACACACATATACACACGCACACACGCGCGCACACACCCATACATACGTTTAATTTCTAGTTGTTTGTTTAGTTAAGAGAAATGGTACTGTACTGGGTATGGGCGCGCACACCCGCGAAAGTGTGCGTGTGCCTTAATGTGCTTTTTTTGTTGTTTCGTGTGTGAGGGTGCACACCTACCCAAGCATGCATGTGTGTAAGTGTATTTTGTGTTTTGCCTATTTATGTGTATAACTATGGAGAGATGTTTAAGGCGGGGTTAAACTTTGCTATGAAATTTTTTTCTTGTGTTAGCAAGTAGAAGTAGTTGTCAGTTTGGAAGATGGGCATTATCTCGAATCTGCCTCCACTGCATGCGTGTATATGTTGTGATACATGTAGGTGTCTATTTTCCGCGATTTTGATGTTGGATCGGTGTAGGGCTACTCTATTACTGAGGTTTTTTGTAGCGCCTATGTAGGATTTATCGCATGCTGGACATTTTATTACATAGATCACGTTTTTTGAGGTGCAATCTAGGTTTTTTTTAATTTTGAATGTTTGTATGGGGTTCGTAAATGTGTATGTGTTTCCCTCTAATATTATGTTGCAGACTCCACATCGTTGTTTGTTGCATTTTGTGACTCCTTTTGTTGTGTCTTGATTGAGTTGGATGAGGTAAGAATGCGTTTTAGGTTTTTGGGTTGGCGTTTGCTTTTTATTATTTTTGTTGTTTTAAGCAAGTTGTTTAGTTTGCTGTTTTGGTTAAGTAGGACGAGGTTTTTCGTTATCTCTGTGAAAAGCTCTGGGTTGTTTATGTTGTGTGTGGAGACGTATGTTAGGATTTGTTCTTTGTTTCGTTCTTTAGTGTATGTGTGTGTGCCTGCGTACGTGTGCGTGTGCATGTGTACATGTACATGAATGTATATGTATGTGTGTGTGATTGTGTGTGAGTGTATGCTATACATGGGGAAAGAAAGTCTTTAAAAAGAACCCTAAAAAACCATAAAAACCTTCACCATATGGACTAAAAAACACTCTTTGAAAATAACTTTGACCGGACACTGTGAACACTTACAGTTGGAGACAGAATGTCTGAACACCAACAACAACAGAATGTCTGAACATCACTCTGAAAAACATATTTAATATCAGCGGAAGTAATTCTACAAACTCCCATTTTAAAGAAAAACTTTTTACGAAAATATCTGAAGAGAGCACACCCTAAGCTCGAAACGCGTTATAAAAATATTTTAAAATAAAAATATGATGAAAACCTTTAAAAAAAACCACAATTGTTGATGGCTACACTCTTTTAAATATATATATATATATATATATATATATATATATATATATATATATATGCGATGATATATATGAGATCATATATATATATATATGAGATGTACCCTGCCACGCATTGCTGTAGCTCAGTTTGGTGTAATGGAAAAAATCTAATAAAAAGAGGCAATGCAAGTTTCTTATGTTCTTAGTACAGCAATCTACTCAAAAAAGAGGTAAAAAAAAAAAGGCGAAAATGTAAAAAAAAATGGTACTCTTGCAGAATTGGATCCAGATCCTTGGGAGTTTCAGTCAGTCATGACTTCGACTCGACCAACAATCAGTGGATTAATCCGAACGTTGCTAAAATGTTGAAACGCTAAATCGAGTTTTTTTTTTTGTTTTTTGTATTAAAAAATATGAGTTTTTAATTAGTATATGGGTGAGGGGAGGGGGGCGTTACAATACACAGATTCGGAAAAGTTGTCCAAAAACAAATAAATGAAAGCAAATTAAGGTAAGTTACGTTTCTACCTAATTGCATGATTTTTTAGTGCTTTTATTTAATGTAAAATGTTTAATCAACTCGAAAAATGCACAGTGTTTATCGATGTATTTGAAAAAGCCAAATGGTCTCGGACTCTGTTGAATATGTTAAGTTTGGGAAAATAAGTTAAAAACTATACAAAACAGTGTCAGAAACCCACCGAATATATGTTACCGTGACATAGGCTGACATATTCGGTGGGTTTCCGACAGTATTTTGTATAGTTTTTTTAATTTTAACTCATTTCCCAAACTTAGCATAATCAACAGTCTCCGCCACCATTTATATTTTTCAAGTATATCGATAAACACTATTTTTTGTGACGACTAAACATTACATTAAATAAAAAGGGTTTGTATTACTAAACCCAGATACGAAAAAGTTGTCTAAAAGTACATATATAACAAATAAATGTTATCAAAGGCCAGATAAGTTACTTTTCTACCTAACTGGATAAGATTTTAGTGTTTTTATTTAATGTAAAATGTTTAATCGGTCCGAAAATATGCAGTGTGTGTCAGTATATTTGAAAAATACCAATGGCTGCAGACTGTGTTGAACACGTTAAGTTTGGGAAAATGAGTTAAAACTAAAATCTATACAAAATACTGTTAGGAACACATTCAATATATGTTACCGTGACATAGGCTGACATATATTCGGTGGTTATTTTATAATAATTTGTACAGTTTTTTAGTTTTAACTCATTTTCCGAAACTTAACGTGTTTAACACAGAGTCTACCGCCATTTGTAATTTTCAAATATAGCGGTAAATGCTCTGTTTTTCGAGCAGAATAAACATTTTGCATTAAATAAAACACTAAAAAATTATCCAGTTTGGTAGAAAAGTAACTTATCTTGCCTTTGATAATATTTGTTATACATTTGTTTTTTGACAACTTTTTTGAATCTATGTGTACAGTAATACAAACCCAATAAAAACACTAAAAATTATCCAGTTAGGTAGAAAAGTAACTTATCTTGCCTTTGAAAACATTTACTTGTTATATATTTGTTTTTGTTGACAACTTTTTCAAATCTTTGTGCAAGTACAAACCCAAAGGGGATATTTTTCTGTTTATTTTTATTTTTGGTACCGCGCTATTTTAAAATAGTTTTTCCAAATTAAATTCAAATTTCACAATATCTTTTTTTTTTTTTTGGTATTTTTTTTTTTACTTAGGTCCACTTCCACAATTTTCTTTAAAATGACTACTTTTAACGGTTTTCGACTATGCTGAATAAGAAAATCTCATTTAAAATTTGCAGAGGCAATTATTTTTGGAGATATAAAGATCTGTACTATGCACTATAATTCACTGGCGGCCATGAATAAACACCCCCAACCTCCCCATATTAAGAACGGTTTTCAGAATAAACATCCCTAACCTTCCCATGTTAAAACAGCTTTTCGAATAAATACCACCATTCTCCCCATGTTAACGGCTTTCGGAATAAACACTTCCAACCTACCCATGTTAAAAATTGTGGCGGTGGACCTAATGTGAAAATTTACCTTTTGTTTTTTTAATAAATTGTTAGTTGAAAGCACAGAAGGCAGATTTGCCGTTTAGTTGTACAAATATCCTCAAACCAGGTAATCACTAATTAATGGTCGACACCGGTATCGAGCAAAAGTTTGTTTACATGTTTTACAAAATTTAAATGGGTAAAATATAAGCACATAATTGTTGAAAATGTGATCATGTGATTAAAGTTTAATTTAAATTAACCATGTTTTTAACAAATTAAAAAATATATAATGCAAGATGTAGTTTTAAAATGATTAAATGTTTTATTTTATTTATTGCCCAATAAAAATGAAATTTTGCGTACTTATGTATTTTTAGTGCCGTGCTGAAATAATAATGTTATTATTTTGAAAACCATTCTTAATGAGGAGCTGAGGGTGTTTTATAACTATTCTGTGCTTCCACATTACAATTTAAAAAAAAAAAGAGATCGTGAAACTTGAATTTAAACTGAAAAAATCTATAAAAATAATACGGTAGTATCTGCCATCGTATGCGTCCGAGAACAATATCTACTGTAAAATTAAACCAAAATTTGGTGCTTATACATTTTTGATACCACGCTATTTTTAAATAGTTTTTTTCAGGTTAAATTAAAGTTTCAAGATTTTTTTAGACTCTAAGGTGAAAGCACAGAATAGTTACAAAACATCCTACCCATGTTAAGAATGGCTTTCAAAATAACAACCTTATTATTTCAGCACAGTAACAAAAAATACATAAGTACCCAAAATTTTATTTTTATTGTTCAATGTTTTTAATGTTAAATTATAAAATAAAACATATTTAATCATTGTAATACTTCATCTTTCATTATTTTTTTTAATTTGTTAAACAACGTGGTTAATTTAAATTAAATTTGAATCACATGATCATATTTTCAATAATTATGTGATTATATTTTACCCATTTAAAGTTTGTGAAACATGTAAAAAACACCTTCTGCTCGATACCGGTGTTGACTTTTAAGAGTCCCTTTTAGTGTATACCTAGTTTGAGGATATTTGTACAACTAAACGGCAAATCTGCCGAAAACTTTTCTGTGTTTCACCTAACAATTTCTTTAATAAAGAAAAGGCATTCATATTTTCTTATATAAAAACTTCTGTAAAAAAAGCGTACTTTCAATTTTGTTAAAAAAAGTTTTCTTGAAAAAAACGAAAACAAAAAAAACTTTAACCTAACAATTTACGGTAAAAAAAGCAAAAACAAACCAATCGAATCTTAGTCGGACCTTAATCGCCTTGTTTTTTTTTTTTTGGGGGGGGGGGGGTCAAGTTAAATTCAACTTTCACAATATCTTTTTTTTTATAATTTCACGATATCTTTTTTTTGTAATAATAAATTGTTAGTTGAAAGCACAGAATAGTTACAAATCACCCCCCTCTCCATGGTAAGAATGGCTGAAAATAAACAAATAAAATTTTTTAAAAAGATATTATTTCAGCACGTTACTGTAAATTTTCTTCGGAAAAAAAACTGTACTTTCACCTAACAATTCATAGTTTTAATAATAAAAAAAGTTCATATTTTCTTATATAGAAACAACTGTTAAAAAAAAAGTGTGCTGCCAATTTTGTTTTTACGACAAAGATGGTTTTGTTAAGGTTCATTGACTTTTATGTTTCAACTCAAAACGCACCTTCTGGCGAGCAATTTGTTTTAAATTAAAATAATTGGGAAATGAATTTAAATTTAAAAAATAGAGGATTTTTTTTCACTTATCGTCAAATCGTGGTGCATGAATTGAAATAACTACCGGAAGTAAAAACCGAATAGTCACGCAGAATCGAGTTGATGAAAAATATTTTTATTTTATTTAATTTATAATTTGAATTATTAATTTAGTTTAATAACATGAAAACATTCCTCAAATCTAAGGATAGACTGTCTTAAAATTTTAATTGAATTGGTAATGTAGAAATATCGTTTTCTTCATAACGAACGAACCAAGAATTACATTTATATATATATATAGATATTAAGAATGTAAGAGATTATATTATTCTTTCCACAGCCAAACATCTCTTGTACGTTGTTTGGCTGTGGAAATAATTATATACAAAAAATAAAATAATATAAGAATTAAGACGTGTTAAAAACATGTTTTTTAAATCACCTGAAATTCCGAAGGAAATGAATGTTACATTCGTTTTTTATTTCGTTTAGTTAAGTACTGTGTTGGTTTGATATACTTATGTCAATTTACTATTAAGAGTCCTTAATCCAAACTTGACAATGAGCCACCTATAAATAGACAATCTATTTATTTTGATCTGGATCAAAGTGAGAATGAATGATCAAAATCTGTTTTTGCGGATTTAGAAGGGGAAGGATGTCAGTGTGGGAGGTGGCCAGGTAGTGGTATACACAATTTCAGTTTGGTGCCAATATTTTGTCTTTGAAAACAACAGAGAGCAACGTCAGATCTGTGTCAGGTGTGTAATCCATTCACGGATGGAAGACGTTGCTTTGGTGGCAAGCCAGAAATGAAAAACCCAGGCAAGAAAAGTGGGACACCGCCAGGGAGGGCAGGAGGGAATAGGAGGAGATGATTGTAAAAGGTGAGAAAGGAGAGGGGATAACTCACTGTTGAGATACTGAAAGGTTGGTCATTGTTCGTTAACAGCAGACAGTGTTTAGACAGATAATCCGGGATAAGAAGTTAATTGGGATTCTTCTCTTCTTACAGAAAACTCATCTCAATACTTTGACTCTACCTTATCTATCACGATGGTTATCTCTTCGTACATAAAATGCCCGGAAAGTCTTTATATCATTATTATTCGGTAACAAATTTAACGGCACTTAGAATAAAACATACTTCCACCATTGCTCGTCAGTCCTTCTTCATTTAGGCGACTACTATTAAAATTACTCGTAGCTGTGTGACCATATTTAGTAAATTTCTCACAAAAAAACTGGACTAGAATCGCAGTGAAATATTAATAAAAAAAACTACATTAACTACAATATTAATATATAGATTAAATTTCGTTAAATACTTCATCCAATTTTTTCAAAAAATTGCAAATTTAATTTTCTAGCGTTATTCCTTAATTTATATAATTCTATCTCTCTATAGTTGTTATTATAATTTGTAAAAATCAAATAGGACTGACGTTGACACACGAATTGACTTTACGTTATTACTACTATTCTATACTTTTCTCTTTAAAAAAGAAACCGCTCAATGCAAAGCATGAAGTCACTTGATGTAAAGAACGAGTCTGCCAAAACCAAATCCACTTTCTACTCTCCACTCTTCATAATCTGATTTGGCAATTTTTCCCCAAAAATCTTATTAAAAATGAAAGGTTTAATTAGCGAATACACTTATTTTTTTAATCTATTTTCACAGTAAATGACAAATCACAAAGAAATAATTCTTAAAATGTTCACCATAGTTAAAAATTTGAATTTTTCAATTAAATCAGCTGTCATTCTTTTCTCTAGTAAAGTTGTTAATCCTTATTTTTCAATATTCTCCTGTAAATCTTTTACACTTTTTACGTGTCTTGTTAGTCTAGTTTGTATTTTTCTAATGTCAATATGGCATTCTAATTCCCATGTCGAAACGTTGAAATGACGAGGCCTGAATGCGATGAGGTCTAATTAGAACTGTATGTTTTTAAAACAGTATTTGGATACCTTGAAATGATATTTCTAACATCTATCCACTCCTTCCAGTTTTTCCTTAATACAATACTCTAAATACGATTGTATCACTAAAATCAACCCCTAAATCGCATTCTTCAGTTACTAATTTGATTTATTTAATATTTAATACCAGCAATAAGTGCTCCGGATTGAATGAGGATCACTACTGTGTATATGTTCATTATGCTCATAGCGCCATCAACCTTACTTCATTTTAACTGTCCTCCTTCTCCCGTTAAATCCCCAATATACGCGAACGAAGCTGAAATGTTGTACAACTCTCTAAATTTATGTCCACTTTTAATTTAATTGGTTGGTTTTTTTTTTACGGCATATCAACCCTTTTCAGGTTATTTAGTGCCAACTCCAGTGATTTTGAAGAAAATTTTTTAATAGAATATATTTGTTTTTGTTTTTTTTCAAGTCAAATCTCTTGACAAAGGCTTCCTTTCTAGGGCAATTGCTCTTCACATATTAAAGGCCTTTGATAAGGTATGGTATAAGGGCCTAGTTCACAAGATTTCCAGCTACGGTATAACTGAAAATGTTTTCTCAATTATTAAATAATTTCTCTCTGATAGGCTTATAAGAGTAGTGATTGATGGGCAGAAATCAGAAGCCCTCAGGGGTCCATCCTGGGCCCAACTCTCTTCTTGATCTACATCAATGATCTCCCAAAACATATACTTAAATCATTCGTTGACATCTATGCTGATGAAACGACAATCTATTGCAACACATCAAAGGCCGTAAATGACAAAGTTCTTTCTTATTCTCTCTCCTCTGATCTTGAGCATGTGGTACAGTGGGGAAAGAGGTGGCTGGTTACTTTTAATGCATCTAAAACCAAGCTTCTGTCTTTACATCATCAATGCTCTGATCCCCATCTGGCATCAATTGAAATGGATAGCTCTCGTCTTGGGGAGGCTCCATGTTTTGACAAGCTTTTGGTTTTGACCTTTTCCCCTGATCTGAAATGGAACATGTACATCAAGTCTGTTGCCTAGGTCACTGGGAAAAGGGTGGGATCCTTCTACCGCTCCAGAAGATATCTCACTAATGATGCAATTCTCTATCTATATAAAAGCCAAGTACATCCAACGATAGAGTACTGCTGCCATATCTGTGCTGGAGCTGCTAAAAACAGCCTATCCTGCCTTGACAGTGTACAAAATAGACTTCGTGGCTTAGTGGGGGATGCCCTTTTCTCTTCCCTGCAATCTCTCTCCCACAGAAGAGACGTTGAGAGCCTGTCATTGTTTTATCGTTATTTCCATGGTAAGTACTCGTCCGAACTCTAATCTCTGCCCCCCCCGCCAATCTTTCATGAAAAACACCCGTCTAGCTGAAACTGCTGTCAGTAATTTTCCCCACTCTTTATCTGTGCCTAAATCAAAACGTAGATTCCATGAACAAAGCTTCTTTCTTAGAACTGCACGCCTGTGGAACTCTGTTCCGTTTGCCTGTTTCCCACCTGATTACAACTTATATGTCTTCAAGTCCAACATAAACAAATTCCTGATGAATCACCCCCTTAAGTAAGACACTTTATCAAATCTCCAATACTAACGATTACTACGATACTATCCCATTGATTACTGTACACGCAATAACCTTTATCCCCGAGTGGCTTCCGGGCCTTGATAGGTGGTGGCCTCCATGTAAAAAAAAAAAATCCAGGACCTTCTGCTTTTAAGTTCACTAGCATCTTACATATTTGAAGTTTAAGGTCATTTAGAGGTATGGACACGTAGATGTTCGGCACATAGCACCATTTAATTTTTAACTGCCCTCCTTCTCCTGTTAAACCCTTAATAAACTCGGAAAGAAGTTGAAATATTGCAAAAATTCTCTTAATTAGTGTATCATACATGCGATTTAAATTTCATTAATATCTTATATACGTATTTAGAGGGATGGACACGTAGATGTAGATTCAAAATAACTTCTATCATCTTTTCTGGAGAAATTTATATATATTATTTACATAAAAAATAAGATCTATTTTAAGTTTTAATGGGATTATGAGACCCATAGCATCATTAAGTGTGAACCTTGAGATTTGGGAACACTTCCATTATTTTCCTCAAGACATTTTATCGATGAAAGTACTTTTAGATTTTATATAGATCCTCTAACTTTCATTACACACACGCGCGCGTGCCTGCACGCGTGTTTCATTCCAATAACCAAATGATCAATCTACAATCAGGATTTCTATTTTTCTATTATTTTATTTTTTAAATATAAGCAAATGTCTATATTTTCATTTTTTCATTAGCATCTTACACGTTTTCCGATGTGTATATAAGCAACTCATCAGGTACAAAGAAATATTACAGTCACATATAGATTGATAAAAAAAAAATGAAGAATACAGATGCTGCAAAAAAGAAGAACAAAAAAAAAAACACCTACTAAAATATGATATCTCAGGAAAAATTCCCTCATAAATGTACCGGATCGCATAAGATACTTAGTGCTTAAAATGTAATGTACCACATATTGGACCCAGGAATATTCAAGGTGAATATATCTTATGTATTTAACTTCAATATTACATTTTTCTATAAAAAAATGAATTAGCAAGTATCGTCCTAATATGACAACTATTATTTCTTTTGAAATAGTCCAACAGTAGTTTAATATCATCAGTCAATGTGAATGTAGATAAAATTTATTTTGGTGCTAGAATAAATCGAACTAGACTTAAAGTATTTCCGGGCAACGCTGGGACGGCACAGCTAGTACATACACGCATCCTGCCATGAGAGAATGTTTTTATTAAAAGAGCTATAAATCCATTCATTTTTACAAATAACTGTTCAACATTTTCCTTCATTTTATAGTTTATCATGCAAAAAAACAAAACAAAATTACACCTACATAGTTTATTATAATCTATCACACAAAAAATACACCTAATCTGTATAAGTCCTGGAGATGAAAAAGAGTTTTAGGTGGGTAAGATTTGAACTTTAAATGTTTGCAGACAAAAAGTAAAGCTCTTTCTAGTGTAGACACGAAAAATTATGGTATGGGAATTCTAAAAGATCTAATATTTTTATGGAGTGATTTCGGTTTCTGATTGGTTGCTAGTAGAACGTGGCTCCATTTGATTGGGCAGTTGTTTTCGCTAGTATTTGTAAGTAGAACCTTCCAATTTTTCTTTTATCATATCCTCATTTTCTTCTTTTTTTTTTACACGGTGGTCACCACTTATCAAGACCCGGAAGCCACTCAGGGATAAGGGCTATTGCAAGTACAGTACGTTAGTGTGGAGATTTGATGAAGTGTTTACTTAAGGGGGCGGTTCATTGGGAATTTGTTTACGTTGAACTTGAACACATCCAAGTTGTAGTCAGGTGGAAGCAGGCAGACGGAACAGAGTTCTACAGGCGTGCAGTTCTAAGAAAGAAGCTTTGTTCATGGAATCCACGTTTTGATTTAGGCACAGATAAAGAGTGGTGGAAATTTTTCACAGTGGATTCAGCTAGACGGGTGTTTTTCGTGAAAGATTGGCGAGGGGGGGACCAGAGATTGGAGTTCAGACGATAGAACAAATATTGCAATAGGGTGTAATTTCTTCTTCTAGACTTGTTGCACAACTGAGTCTAAAGAGTTTAGTTTATCCTAATTCGCAAAAGATAGGCCCAGCCGTTTTGGAGCCTATGAAGAAGGAACTGTCACTCACACACAAAGTCATTTTTATATAATATTAGATAGAGAGATTAATAAAATATTAAAATGATAATATTAAATAAATATAAATATTTTGATTGTTTATTTTTTAATAAAAAAAAAAACCAGCAAAGCCTCTAAATAATTATTTATTTGGTCAGAAAATGAATGTAATTTTCCATTCTTCATTGAATTGTTTGTTGTTTTGTATTCTCAAATTTTTTCAAACCTTTCGCATGAAATTCTGGCAATTTCACGTTTTTTTGTTTGCAAAAACAAATAGAAATGTGTTAAAATATAATCTGAGATTCCAAAGATTTTATTGAATATAAAAATTACTCTATAACGATATTTTAGTGGCAGAAAGGATTTTTTTCGAATGGAACAAAAAAGTAATTCAAAAACTAAAGGACATTAATCATTATTTTCATCATTTCTTCAACGTTGATAAATGGTATCATTATTTTTTGTGAAATTTATTTTACTTTGTGAATGTTCTATAAAAGACAATGTCAACACTACTGTTTTATTAGCCTCTACATTTTACAGTTTCCTATAGAATAACAGGAAAAGGACAAATGTTCAATGTGGTTCTTTTGTGAGCAGCTGCACAATGGCATAAGCATCTAAACAACTTCCAGTCACCCATTCGGATGACTTCACACAGAATATTATCCTAAACATCCATCAACAGTTTTTAAAGATTTTATGTTTGAGTCGTCGCCATAATTATTATTGGTTTAAACGTCGTTTTGCATGCTGACATGTATTGGATGGTTTTTAGAAATTGACTGCCACATCTCAAACCAGTTTTTTTATGTATCCCTATTTCCTTCGTCTATCTTCATTATTTGCTTTTATATAATACTAGCGGGGGGTACCCGGCGATGCCCGGGTGTTTGGAGGTGTGTGTGGTGTTAAATAAAAAATAACCCGGGGGGGGGGATCGAACCCGAAGCCTGAACCGAAATTTGAAAATAAAATCGGCCAGCCAGAATGAGTTAATGAAAGATGTTTGAATTTATTTAAGAACCAAATTGACAGGTGCACGGCCGGAAGTCGTCGAGCATTACGACGACGTAGGTTTCTTTGTTATAAGCGAAGTAAAAAAAGAAAACAACGTTAACACTAAGCGGGGGAAAAAACACAAAAAAAACTAACGTAAGGCAAACGAACGATGAAAACAGAAAAACGAACACGTGAAAAATGGCTTAAATAAGCCTTTTTCGTTATTAAAATTTTAAAAATCGAAAAAAAAACCCATCTCACGGCAGGATTCGAACCCAAAACGTTTACATAATGAACCAAGGCCTTACCCAACTGAGCTAAGGCGACGCTCAGGAGATTTGTTCGGTTTTTCAATTATATAAATCAGGTCACGACGTCATCTGACGCATGCGTAGAATCGGTCATTGTCACGAGAGGACCGTTTTTGTTGCCCCCCCCTGTCGAAAATTGTCGATTTCGGGGTTAAAAAGTTAACGTTTTTGACCAATGTTTCGATATTTTTCGAGCAAAGGATGGAGCTTCGAGGTAATACCGAGTTTGTGAATTTTCGTCGCGTCTATCGAAAGATTTTAGCAGACATCCAAACATACACACAAACATACATACATACATACATACATACATACATACATACCTTTTCGCTTATATATATATATAGATTTTAATTGACCTATCTCTGCCAACTGGTATTGCTATTCTCTGTAATTACTGTTGATGTAACTACAAACTCCAAGCGGTAAAATCCATTACATTGTTTTAGGATACTTTGTATAGTTCAATAGTCAAACGTATTAATTTAGAGCTAGGCAACAGTGTTCTCGTATGTATGAACTTTTGCTTTACTTTGTTACTATATCCATTCATTTCCTCCCATTAATTGGTTTGTGGTAGAACATTTAGGTGCACACTTCAGCTCTATACATAATTTGATCTACTATTTTTAGTTTACATTAAAATTTCTCTATAAAATAAATTACGAATTATGGAATTAATCATCTATAATATAAATCTCACCTGTCTCTTTAAATGTATGTATGTATGTATGTATGTATGTATGTATGTAGGGCGAATGAACTCTTTTTCTGGGTCAACGGCCAACTAGCACAGTGTATATTTGTGTGTGTGTGTATGTGTATTGGGGTGGAGAGGGCTCCCGTAAGCCGTGGTGAAGGCAACCTTTCTAGGAGAAGCAAATATCTGATTTAAAAAACAAAGCGGGAGACCAGTACCCGCATTAAGCTGGTCTGCAGTTTAATTTGTTGCTGGCTATCTTGCTCTTGCTTGTTGCTGGATCTCAACATTTTGAACCGAGAGAGAGACTTAGCTGTCGTACAAAGCTAAGACTCTGTAACATCATCTTTGTATAGATACTCCCTCAGGCATTTGGGCTCATGGATTTTAAATGTCTGAGGGAGCGGCACTCGTCTGACAAGACGTTGTAATCATCATCATGTATGTATGCCTAAAACTTTCGATAGCGACGACTGACTTCCACGAGATCAGTATCGTTTTGAAGCACGACCCTTCTGACGACAAATATCGAAAAATTGGCTAAAACCATTAATTCCTTCACCCCCAACTGAGCACTTTTCTACAGGGAGGGGTCGCTTTTTCACCGATATTTTTGAAAGTCATCCCTTTTTTCGATTGCCTAGCCTTAATTTAAACCTTTACCACTTCCGATTTGGCGATGGGCACAATAGCAAAGACGTCACTTTTTTTTTAGTTTTTTCACGTACGTTTCCTCCTTTGCAATACGCGTTCGAGCCTGTCTGCTTACTATCACTATTATTTTTTTGCTTAACACACACCTCTAAACACCTGGGCAACGCCGGGCACCTAGACTAGTTTATAATATAAATTCTATTGGGGTATTTTGAAGGGTTTAGAGGACATAATGTGGGTACAATCTCCATTTAAGAATTAAAATGTTTAAGATTTGCATTAAATCTGATTCATAATCATTAAATATCAATTAAGCAAGATTCACTGAATTTCAGTTTTTTAAAACCCCATAAGCTGAAGTCAGAATCAAATCATCTGATAGACTCTGATCCAAATTGCAATAATGATTATAGACATAATGGTTAGTATCATTGTATCTTATTTTTAATCCTCGTATGAAGACACAAAAGTATTGCAAAACTGTTCTGTTCAAGGAATATATTTTACCCGTCCTGGGATTGGTATTTTAGTGTTTCATGAAAAAATACAGATTGTTAGAAAAGAGTCAAAGAAGGTAAATTAGTTTTTAAATATATTGCTACTGTTAAAAGTAACACTTTATATATATATATATATATATATATATATATATATATATATATATATATATATATATAAAGGACTCTCCCATCGTGTTCGACGCATGAGGGACAAAAATTCGTTCTGTTTCACTCTGCCTTCAATGCTTGTGCCGCATGTGTGACACAAGGCCAGCTCTGCTCCCACAAACCAAGCCGCACGACTCACAGGATACAGGCCGAGAAGGTGCTGTACCTACTCTTGCTCTAGGAAGATTTGTTTGATTCGATAGCCGTGTGTCACTGTATGTGTTAATGCCCGCAAAACATTTTTCCCTCCACAATTTTCTATCCGCAGCATCTTCTTCAAAGGTTTTTGGGTTCAGGCCTGCGTGCTTAAGATTGCCTTTCAACTTATCCCTGTACCTCAGAAATGGACGACCCACATTTCGCCTTCAGAGAGTCAGCAATATTTGATTATATTGCAAAGCCAACACCGGAACTATACCTCTCCCCCTCTTTCCGACCTGACCAAAAGAACGTGTAACCTTCGCCAATTTCTTTCAATTCACCTTATCCTAAAAGATGTGTCTCAGACAAGGCAACAATGTCAGCGTTGCATTGTTTCAGTACTTTTGCTACTAGCGCCGTCTTCCTCTTGAAAGAATCCTCACTATCAAGCAATGTTCTTACATTCCAAAATTGAACACATGTTTTGTATTTCGAATTGAGTTTCTGTTTCGACTGCACAATTGGATAGCCAGTCAACGGTAGCAAGATGACAAGCTTTTGTGTGAACAAGCTTTTTTTAGGGCTCCTTTTATTGCCCCCTCCCTGTCTAGAGAAAGCAGTGCTACATCTAGAAAAGATCTGCTTTGCCACATAGTAGAGGACACGAACTGTGCAATTGTTCACAAATTTTTACACAAGAACGGCCATCACCTACTACGCCACCAACTGTGCAGAGTACCGACTAAGGGCCTCGAGTGGTATCCTCCACCTGCCTCCACCACCAGTACCCCATCGGCAGTGGACTTCGCCTTATGGAACATTTTGCTTACCTTTTTGGATGTTGTAAGAAAGCAGAGTGAGCAAACTCAGTGCTACCCACACAATGATTTGATTTAAGTGGTAATGGCTTGTGTAGAACCATTCACACTTTTTGAAACAGCCGATAACATCAGTTGGTGCAAAATATGCCACGGAACTAATGAACAGCTACATCTCAGATGTAAGAGAGTTTTCCACCACTTAGGTAGACTGTCAACTAGACTTAAGAGCCACTACCTGCCCATGAAGTGTTATATTGCGCACCAGACACCAACCTGGGATTTCAAACTCCGCTATATATATATATATATATATATATATATATATGTACATATATATACACACATGCACATACACACACATACACATATATACACACGCATATAAGTGCACGTGGAGCTAGTTGGCCGTTGACCCTAGGAGGGTTCATCCGCCCTTTGTAAGGTCTTGTGGTCTTGTTTTTGATCCTTCTGGGAGACTAGCCACCCTCCTCACCAGGCAAGCTAGTGGGAGAACCAGTTTAGTCGCCGGTTACCCGACAATGCAGCAGGTAGTATTGGGTTACATGGTACCAGTAGCACATTACGTGACCTGACATAATATATATATATATATATAAAATTTTAAAATGGAAAACTATAAAGCAAATAATAATCCATAGCACTGCTGAAGCTGTCTCTCTGAGGTACACTAAGTGAACTTGAATTCTTCTAATCATCCGGCTTCGATCATGATGCTAAATGAAAGACTATAACCATCACCTGAAAAAAAATGACTCCCCTTAAGAGGATACTGTGAATTAATGACCACATGTACAGCAACACTCTAAGTAGGGAGTTGAGTAGTGAGATGTCTGTTCACTTTATCCTTAAACTTCTACATATTAGTACAGTCAGGAGAGCAAGATACAAAGAGGAAATTTCAAGTTTAGATGTATGAGGGAAAAAAATTTCATAGTAGAGAGTTCTGGGACCTCTACAATGAAGGTGTGGGATTTTGCTGCCGGTTATGGTAGTCGAGGTATCTACGTCAATATGGCATATACTAAATACTTACCTTTATTCAAATTGTACTACTTATACTTTTTATTATTTTTACTAGCTGTCTCGTCTCGGTATCGCTCGGAAGTATTTACAGTTTATCTTTTATTTATTTTAGTACCAAAATAATATTGAATAAGTGGCGCCTAACCCATATTATCGTGCCTTGTCGTGACAACAGAGTGTGTCTCGATCTGCCTTATGAAATGAGATGCCCAGACTAGTTCTGTCTCTTTATTTCTCACAACCTGCTACAGATAACTTCAGCCAGACTGCTTTTCTCTCTTTTTCTACATGAGATGATAGCTGCTAGCACCGTATGCTCTTACACACACACACACACACACACACACCCACACACACACACACACGAGGACACTATCTAGTTATGCAAAAACTTTTATCAAGTCATATGCATGCATACACAATACCTAAACATTCTACGCAACACATGTACTATATTATTTGTATTGATCGGACTATTGTTCTCATCTTGTGTGTTATTTGTGCAACGTTGTGGTCAGATTGTCCTTTGACTGTCCTTAAATAATAAGCTTGAAGCTACCTTCAATCCAAAAGAAAAACGATTGACTTTAAAAATTCCTTTGTGTGTTTATTGTCAGGAACTTGGAACATTCTTCACTGACTTTAACCTAAGGGAAACTTCCAACAAGTCCAATTTTGAAAACACTCTACCACCGATTCCTTTCATGAATATCTCTTCTGGAGATGAAAAGGTACGTGCATGGTCTTTCAAACAGTCATTCAACCTAGTCGAAAAGTTAGCACACTCTGATTTTTCAATTTTTCTTTTTGATATATACTGTTGGCGATGTCCAAGCCGAGTAATCGACTTTTGAAATTACGCCATTTTTTCCAACCTCACTTATTTCGCTTTTTTTGCGTTTCAAGCACTTTTCCATTGAGTTTAAAAATCGATTTCACATTTTCTTTTCATTCGAAATGTGTTTCTGTTTTTGTGCACAAACCGAGTAATTCTGAAAAAAAAAGTACAAATAAGAAATAAACTATTCTGTTTGCTTCGTTTTATTTTATTAACATCGCTTATTTTAGTGCCGAAAAAAATTCATTGGTAATGCCCATAATTTGATCAGTACACTCCAGTCTAACTGTAAAAGATTTGGTAAACGAGGAAGTACATATACTTTCGATGTATGAGTTTTCCCCATGAACGAAATGTAACAATTTAGTTCTTCTTTGAACTTTATTTTTATACCTGACACTCTTCTGGAAAAGTTTTCTGTGTTTGTGAACATTGGACAACCTATTTTTCTAAGTTTGCTTATTTTTACCGATATATAACTTCTTGAATCGAATAAAATTTGTAGGGAAAAACGTAACTTACTTGAATGCTTCACAGGATCGGTCGTGTAACAAAATAAAAGGAAAGAAAGGCTGAAATGGTTTTAAGGTTGATGATCACATGAGCGACGCAGATTGTCGCCGTTTCTATGAAAATTAGACAGGTGAATAAAAACAGACGTGAGGCGAGCAGGGGAACAAGTTGAAAGAAGGCTACCTAGCCGTGACTAGTCAACTTGAAAGAGTGTCGAATTGTAGAGTTGAAAGTTTTTACCACAAGTTAGAAATTTTGAAAACAGTGTCAAGTTTTGAAGTTGGAAGTTTTTTTTCAGGTGTGTGTCGAATTTATTCGAGAAATATTTTTTTTGTATTTATATCCCTTCTTTTTTCACCCGCATTCATTTCCTTATTAGATAAAACTACATTCCCCTTCGATTACGACATTCCTTTTATTTGTTTTTGTTTCATCAGACAATGCGAACTCTTATGACCTACACACACGATTAAGCTATATTTTACCCTTAAAAAATACTTACTTAATCATAAGTCTTCCAACGTAATTTATCACTTATTTTTTTCAACTTGCAAGGTCTTTTCAGTTAATTTTTCTGTAGACTTTTTCGAACTTATGAGTTCATTTCGAATCTTCTCGTCGCTCGTGATATGATCCAAGAGAAAGGGATATATATCGTTGAAGTTACTGAGCGGCATTGCTTCAGTTGGAGTAATAAATCTGGTATGTCGTCTAATGGACGAGTATTGCAGAAGCAGTTGGGTGCCGTTCAACGCCTCTCTAACTGCCTCTGCTCGCCAGTAGTTATGGCTTAACAAGCCAATAACAATATTGCTGAAGGAAAGCTCCGAATGTACTTGTATACATTACAGCACTAAGCAATATAGTAAACGTTTTCTCTTGAAGAAAAAACTCATTATCGCTAACTACCAAGAACAAAAGTCAATTTAAAAAATTCTGATCTTGCGAATAGGTCTAAAAAGTGATGTTTATCGTGTATTTACCAGGTACAAAGCTGATAAAACGTTATATGCACAGCCCCCCCCCCCAAAAAAAAATTGGCAAACTTCCAAAAATATCGCAAACAGAAGATTGAAGATAGAATGCCTACAAAAACAGTTTTGAGACAGTTACATCAATTGTCCATAAATTAAACGAAGAGACAGATGTTAAGATCTTAAAGAAGACACTTACTCGCAGAGTAAAAAAAATATGGATTGCATGCCTATATTCCAGCTTTGGAGCCTCTCATTTCAAGGCGAATATAAAGGATATGACTGTATGTAAGAGAATATGTTTTACTCACGCAAAATGTGATACAGTGGATTTCACGGACGAGTTCAAGATAAATCTATATACTTCTGATGACAAAACCTGTGAATGCAGTAGAAAAGTTGAAAGACTGTCAACAAAACCGTTAAATGATGGTATAGGGAATCATTTTAACTGCAGGATTTGACACCATGACCCGTATATATGGTATTATCAACGCTGAAATTTACAAAAGCATCATCTGGTAGCAGGATTACAACATAGTCTTCATGAATCTGTTATTTTCAAAAAAGACAATGCACCTTACCAACCACAAGGCTCAGAAAGTTATGACTATTTGAAGAAGGAATCGCCCTAATAAAGTGGCTAACCCAGAGTTGAGACTCGATTCCAACTGGAAAATAACTAGGGAAACGGCTCAAAAAACAAACCCGGAAAAAATGGCATCACCTACTGGAGTTATTGAAAATCAAATGGGAAAGAATTGCTGATTTATGAAAAACATTATTCCGATCATGAGATCTGCGATGCAGACAACTCATTGAAAATAAAGGTTTGTTTATATGGTTAAACTAACAATTTCTCGAGTAAATTCGACACACTCACTGCTGTCAAAACTTCCAACTTCAAAACTTGACACTCTGTTGTCAAAACTTCCAACTCCATAGCTCGACACTCGTTTACGTTGACATGCACACGCCTTCTTCCAACGCGTCCCCTGTCCGCTCTACTCCGTTTTTTATTCACCTGTCTCATTTGCATAGAAACAGCGTCGCTCACGTGATCGTCAACCATAAAACCAACTGGGTGTCACCATTTTAGCCTTTCTTTCTTTTTAACTTACACGACCGTCCCGTAACAGCGTGCACAAATACTAGCCAAGTAGTTGCGATTTTCTCTACAGATTACCAAATATTAAATTTTGTTGATATTTTGTTCACAATTAAGTATAAACAATATTGTTCCTTAACTTTATCCAGTAGCTTATTTCCTTTGTTTCGTTTAAGCCTTATTTTAAAGAAAACTATTCTGTAAAATCTGGTAATAGTATATAATAGTACGCCCTAATTTTTTATTCAATAAAAGCCTCATTGCTAACATTACTTTACTTTTTAAGTAAAGCACATAGTCGTCTTTATTGTTTTCTTTTCTTATATTCTGACCGATATATATATATATGTACACACACACATATATATATATATATATATATATATATATATATATATACATATACATATATATATGTATATGTATATATATACATATATATACATATATATATGTATATGTATATATACATATGCATATATATATGTATATGTATATATATATATATATATATATATATATAGTAGAAATAGTAATTAATAAAAACCTGAAGGAAGTGCTCAATACTGTTGTAGAGCAAATATGCGTTTTATTTTTTATTACCGTATCTTTTCTGTTTAGTTGCATTATTGTTTCAGCTACGCGACTGTTTTTTGTCCGTCGTGTAGCCTCCTCAGACTTTTACAGAAAAAAAAAAGTATAGTTTTTTTTCTGTAAAAGTCTACTTGGCCTTTAAAGATTCATGTTTCTTTTTTGTGAACATCTGAGGGGGCTACACGACGGCCAAAAAATGGTCGCGTAGCTGAAACAATAATGTAACTTAACAGAAAAATACGGTAATAAAAATAAAACGCATATATATATATATATATATATATATATATATATATATATATATATATATATATATATATATATATATATATATATATATACGGCGCTTTGATAGCGTCCACTGGGAATCACGTCAAGGTATGAGGTGAATGTTGCCAACATATTAGGTAAATACTGATGCTGATTCGACATGGTAACTTTATTTTTTTAATTTTTTTTTTACACAGTGATCACCACTTATCAAGGCCCGCAAGCCACTCAGGGATAAGGGTTATTGCAAGTACATTACGTTAGTGTGGAGATTTGATGAAGTGTTTACTTAAGGGGGCGGTTCATTAGGAATTTGTTAACATTGGACTTGAAGACATCCAAGTTGTAGTCCGGTGGGAAGCAGGCAGACGGAACAGAGTTCCACAGGCGTGGAGTTCTAAGAAAGAAGCTTAGTTCATGGAATCCACGTTTTGATTTAGGCACAGATAAAGAGTGGGGGAAATTTGTACAACTGTCACCACCACCAATGTGTTTTAACATCTCAAAAGAAAGAATATCTTAAAACCAAACTTGGCCTTTAAAGATTCATGGTTGTCGTGGTATCCTAAAAGTGCAGCATCAATTTATCCTAATTTAAAATATTAAATATTTTTTTCTTAAAATTAAAGACAGCTTATCGCTTTTCGAGGAAACATCATTTTGTCAAATATCTCTAAATTCTGCACTGCGATAAATTGCACATTGGGATCGGAATAAGACGATGCGTTATCTCTCGGAATCGTTGAGCCGGTCTTTCCCCACGCCTCTCGTCGATACAAGATTACGCCCCACGCAGGTGTGAAGGTTTGAAAGATATGGTGACATTTTTTATCTTTTCATTTTATTAAATTGCTTTTGCCTTCAATTTTTAACTTCATATTTTTGTTATTTTTATTTTCCATTAAAATAAACAGAGGTCAATTGAACTCTTATTTAACATGTGCGCAAGATATTTGTTATTCACGAATCGTTATGTTTCTCTCATACACACACATCTCTATATTTATATAAAGTTAGGTGTGTGCATATATATATATATATATATATATATATATATATATATATATATATATATATATATATATATATTAGCGGGACACCCGGTGTTGCTGGGTCGTACAATATGCTTAAATACGATATTTTAATTCATGCAGGTTGCGTATTTATTAGTATAGAATCAATCCTCTCTTGAATATCATATATTACGAGGAATAATTTGCCCGGTGAACTAATTTGCAAAAAAAAAAAAAAAAAATGATAATGCTAATGTCGTTCATCACATCCCGTCTGTGTTTGTTTACAATATCACGTCAGCTGATATTTGGGCTTGACGATGAATGTCCTGGAAACTCACTTCTAATTAATGTTTAGTTTTAAAATATGCAAACAAAGAAATGATTTGGTGCGATTAAAAATGTTACCTTTTCTTTATCGTAAATTGAATTCATTCATGAGAAAAAATTAAAATAAAATGGTGAGGTACACCCGGGCTTGTACACGGGATCATTCGATCCATAGTCGAATGCTCTACCACTGAGTTATGTTTCCAGATGTCAACAAATCTGATTTTTTTCTATGAAGAAATTATTTGTTGAGGTTTTATTATCTCCCTTGCCGGTGCAACCTAAAATATTCCCATGTAAAAATTCTTCTTTTAATCTATAAGAATGAAAGACTATTTTTGGAATCGGATTTATTCGATTTTCGATACTTATCGAGCGAATTTCTGTATAAAATATATCTAAGAACACTGCCAAACATATAAATAACCTTTTTGTGAAATTTGTAATAGATAGGCTCAGCTATTTCGTAACCTATAAGAAAGGAACTCACACACACACACACATACAAAGTGACTTTTATATATTATATATAAGTCATGAAAGTTCTCAAACAGACACATCTGAGCTTTTACAGAGATGTGACACAGAGTTGAATCCTGCGTCCACACAGCAATTCTTTCCATTCGAAGCTTAAAAACAGAGACTCAATCTAGTCAATTGAATTTTGCTTGAATCTCTTTTCGAATCAGTGGGGCGATATAATATGATCTTCATTTGGAAACACACCTAAATACCATTACAATTTAAGGAAATTTGGTTTTCATTAGGTGCAGAATTTTGTGCGGACTATAGTCTAGCAACCATTGTGCAATTGGTCCTGAAAAAAAACAAAGCATCCTTGCACTGATTGACATTTGGCATAGTGGATAAGCTTCTTGTCTTTCGTAAGGTTGTTTATTCTTGTATGAAGGGTTGTGAGCATCCTCGTTCAGTGCTTTCTCTATAGTCTCCACTCCAACCCCTTATCTCTCTCGTGAGAGGCTGCGTTGTCTTGCCTGAAATTTGGACATTTTATTTTATCTTCACAACAAATTTCGTTGCACAGATACAATCGGAATGCCTGCCATGATTCTTTCTAATCACTGTTTACCGTCAGAATTCTCTAGCTCACATCTTACAGCCTTGAATGTATTCAAGGAGCACTACGTTGCAATTAAGCATCCAGCACAAATCATGACACCAGTTATATTTTAGTGTTTTCCAATCATTTATGGTCAGCAACACTTAAATATCCATTAATAGTATGTAGAAATAACTATCACCTGCACTTTACCTCCATTAAATCAAAGAATATAAAAAAATCCTTAAATTCATCTTGAACACTCTGACCGTGTATAAATATATTTGCTCTGCATGTGTGCATGTATATGTTTGTGTGTCTATATATATATATATATATATATATATATATATATATTCCTTTTTCAATATTTTATGTTGTTCTTTGTTCTAGCTAAGGATGGAGCATCCTACGGTAAGACAGAATTCCACCCAAGAGATCTTTTTAAGATTATAATCGTCTCTTTAAATATAATTGTTTGTATCTCTCTTGCACTTTGTTCACCGGGTATATTTGCCAGATAGTTTATGAAATTCTTTCTCACGAATCCAGTTGCTCCTATAATTATTAGAATGATGGCTTCTTCCTAAGATTCCAGTTTCTTTTTATGCTGTACAGAGGACCTTGGTATTTCGTTATGATATATATATATATATATATATATATATATATATATATATATATATATATATAGATAGATAGATAGATAGATAGATAGATAGATAGATTAGTGGTGTGGCAAGGCCACAGGGGAGACAACCATGCAAAAAACAACCCGAAGCAAAATTCATCTCAAAGCAGTAAAACTAAAGCTGGCTTGTCATGACTATATATACAAATGTAGGCAAATTTAGAAATTTTATTGGTTTGAAAGTATAGGTTTGTTTTTACCAATTGTCAAAAAAATTTAACCATAGAATAGTATTATAATCTTCAAAAAGCCTGCAAATTTACATGTAGTTTCATCCATAGAACCAAGGATATGAGCACTTCAATATTCAATTTGGCTACGAGTATAGATATATCCATATATATGTATGTATATATATAAACAGAGATTAATAAGGGAAAAGCAGTCGGACATGATGGGATACCTATTGAATTGTTGCTATTTGGAGCTGATAGCGTTATTCTCGCAGTTCATGCACTTATCCTCGGTGTTTGGCATTGTAATGCTCTCCCTCAAGATTGGATTGATGCAATATTGATCCCAATTTATAAGGGAAAGGGGTCAAACTTTGAGTGTGGTGATTATACAGGCATTAGCTTGCTTGAAGCAGTAGGGAAGGTTTCAGCAAAGGTGTTGTTAAATTGTTTGTTGAAATGGATTTGTCCCTCTACTATCCCAGAGAATCAATGTGGTTTTAGATCTGGTCATGACACAATGCACATGATATTCTCTGCGCAACAGCTTATAGAAAATGTATGGAACAGCGAGTGCCTTTGTATCAAGTTTTTGTCGACAAAAGCTTTTGATGTTATCAATCGCCAGACACTCTGGAAGATTCCTAGGAAAATAGGCTGTCTTACAAGTTTTGTGGAGTTGCTTCAGCAATTACACCATAATATGAAAGCTCTAGTGAACTTTAATGTATCTTTGTCTGATCCAATTTCAGTTCAAAATGGTGTGAAACAAGGTGATAAACTTGCTCCTACATTATTTTCCATATATTTTGTTGTGATGCTGGTGCATGCTTTTAACAATTGCGATATTGGGGTGAAGTTTTAGTTTCGCACATCAGGTAAACTTTTTAACCTTAGACATCTCAACACAAAATCAAAAACTTTTCAGAACCTTGTTCTTGAATTTTTATATACAGATGATGTAGACCGTGTTTCACATTCAGAAACAGACACAGATAATTATCGACTAGTTATCAGAGGCTTGTAAAGCTTTTGGACTTACCATCAGCCTCGAGAAAACATATGTTGTGTATTCCCCTCTTGTAGGAATGTCATATGTTGAATCAAACATCTTGGTTGAAGGTAAGAAGTTAAAGGTCGCGGACAATTTTGTATATCGGGGTAGTACGCTGAGTAAGGACTGTACGCTTGATGCTGAGATAAATTGCAGAATAGTTAAGGCCTGTTTTGCTCTTGGCAAACTGGAGAAACGGACGTCACATCAAAAACATAACTAAGTGTTTACAAAGCATGCATTATCACTATGCTGCCATATGGGTGAGAGACTTGGACAACATATAGAAGGTATCTCAAGTTATTGCAAAGGTTTCACCAAAATTGTACTCAGAGAATACTGAATATTAACTGGAGGACTCTTAGGCCTGACACTGTAATTCTTGAACGATCAAATAGTACTAAAGTCTTCCTAAACAACTGTTTTATGGCAGGATAGATAAGGGTAAAAGACCACAACATAAACTAAGGAAAAGGTTTCTCCGAAAATCAACTTGAAAATACTTGAGATGGATATGCATAACTTGGAAGCCCAAGCAAATGATCGACCATGGTGAAGAAAACCCATCAGAGAAAATTGTAAGATTTTTGAAGAGCAGCATGTAGATCTTGTTATCTTAAAACGAAAAATATAATCTCAGAGAATTTATAACAGGAACTGAAGTGGACTGTATGTGGCAGATACCTTTGCTTAAAAGCTGGTTTTGTAAATCATCTGAAATCACACAAAGAAAGGAGCGATAGTCTTATTGGGAGGTTTTTACAGCACATCCGGCAACACTAAGTTGTCATATTTGTGGTCAAATCTACAAATCTAAAAGTGGCCTGACACGACATTCGAGGATTCACAATATTTACTTGCGATCACCTTTACAACAAAGAAAGTTTTTGTCACATATGTGTACTTTCATGTAGGACTAAAGCTGGGTTAAAAAGTCACCTATGTGCACACAACGCACAACGCTTAACCGAAGAGATGGCAAACTTCTGTCAAGAAGTAACAATCATATATATATATATATATATATATATATATATATATATATATATATATATATATATATATATATATATATAGTAAATTATAAAATGTATATGGCGATTAAGCTACATTGAATATTCTGCGTTTCATCCACTCTAGGATTCTTCAGGCTTATGCGCATAAGCCTGAAGAATCCTAGAGTGGATGAAACGGGGAATATTCAGTGTAGCTTAATCGCCATATACATTTTATAACTTACTAACTAGCTCTACCTACGTATTGAGCACTTTTGAAGTAAATACTTATAATAGTTTATGCATAAATCTATACTTTCGTATATTAATTTTATGTGAGTAAATTAGGTAGCTATATATATATATGTGTGTGTGTCGGAAATAATGATAAAATAATTTATTTTCTCTTATTGTTGTTGCAAGTCCAATATTTTGCTAAAAATAACCTCATCAGGGTAAGAAGTCCAGTACGTGATTTTTTTTGGTTTTCTTAATTTTGGTGTTAAGGAAGAGGTAATGCCTCGGAGAAAAAGCAAAGAGAAATGTACGTGTTTTTTTTTCGTTGGTTCCACATGTGTTTTGCTCTAGTTTTGAAGTAAGAACGAAATATTGGACTTACAAAAAACAATAAAAGTAAATAAAATGATTTTATTATTATTTCCGATATTTCAAAGTTTTTAAATTCCTCATTTAAATTTTATTCAAAATAAGTGTCTTCTAAAAGTGTGTGATCTTCTTTTACTTAAAACTTCCCGCTTGATGTCGGCCTATTCGGTTAAATTTTTTCAATTTTGACTCCTTAGTAGCTATTTTACCGGCTTACATATACATAAAACAACTGTCGACACAAAAAACAAAAACAATTATTTGACACCCTATGCGCTTCTCTGTAACCTTGTATCTTAAATGTCGTTTGAAAAAATCGAGACAGACAGACACACACAGACACAGTCGGTTTTATAAATGCAGATAAATAAAAATGAAATAAAATATTTGCTTTCTTGATTCATTATTTCCATAAAATGGCGGCTCCAGCAAAAAATTGTAGATCTCAACAAACAATAATACTGAATAATGTGTCTCTTTTATCAAAGTATTTCTTTTTTAAACCAAGAAAATATGATTATCAATCGAGAGGTAAGCAGATATACTATTAGTTTCTTTTTTATTTAAATTTTTGTGACTTTTTATAAATATTTCACAAACTGCAGCCTTCGAACCATTGTAGTCTTAAGCCATTATTATATATAATTATGTGCTGCTGTGATTGCAAGCGTTGGGAGAGGATAGAGTAAGTTCATGTAATCCCTGCCATTTCTAACAGGCAGAATGTGACAACTATCGACTAAAGAAAAAGGCTATCAAGGATGTGTATGCAGTGTGATGATGTATAAAAGTGAAACCTGGCCAACGAGAGTTGAAGACATGCGTTGCATGAAGAGATATGAGAATAATCTACTATTATATAAAAGGAACTTTGTGTGTGTCTGTGAACTCGTTCCCTTTGGGCGCGAAAACGGCAAGGTCAATTTTTATGAAACTTTACAGGAACGTACTTCATGTGCCTGGCAGTGTTCTTATATAGGTTTTATTATCGGAATGTCCTCAATAAGTAATCGCAATAATCCAATGAAAGACGGGACAAGCGATTTTGATCAATAGTAACACCTTACACAGACTAACATCACAAGTGTATTTGTGAAGTTTTATTAACGCACAAGCAGTAAGACTAAACATAAAACATCAATAATAAGTTCTTTGATATGACGGGGGTGCGTTCGAAATGAATGTTTCTTGTTAGAGCGCCATCGAAGCATGATACATGGCTTTTTCACTTTAAACATTAATTAAAACATTTATATATAAAAAGTAATTTATAAAATTAGCAGTAGGTCCTCTACAATGCAATGTATAGCTGACTAAAACACTGCGGGGAGGCATGGGAAGCTTTCTCCTGGTGCACCGCGATAGATGCCCAACTTGAGGAGGTAATCAATCGATTTGATTAAAAAAAAACGCACGATTTCACCGATTTTGATGACAATAAGAATGTTACATGATAAGGGCTGTCCCCTTTTCATGTAAGTATAAAAATGGAGAATTTAGTTTAAAATGAAAATGAAATAGCATAGGCGGAATTCGAACCTCGTAATCTAGGTGTAGAAACAGATTACGTGTGAGAATTTAAAAATGTAAAACAAACATTTGTTTAGAATATAGATAAATATTTCAAGGAAAGAATGTTAACTATCAAGTTTGTTATGAAATTTTAAATTGAAAGAATGCAGCTTATAAGATAATGTTTTTAACATATTGGATAAATAGGTTACTGAGAAATAGGAAAAGTTTTGGACACGTATGTCCAAAACACGTGAAAGAAGACACATGTTTTAACATGTGTATGACGTCACGGAAAATAGAAAGTTCTAGGAATAGAGAAAAACTTTAGTTAGAAAACAGTCAGTGAAGAAACTCGGAGAGAGACAGTCACTCGTCTAGGAAGCGAGACGTCACTTCAAGGAAAAATGTGAGACTTTGAATTCTTGGTGATGGAACGGCCGGTCGTGACGAAATAAACCATCAAGTGTTTTTTGTAAAGCTCGTCTTGTGTCTTATGATTCTTACAAAAAGGTAAAGTCCAATTGTATTATATATTTGTGTTATATGTCTTTACATACACGTCTCAACATCATCATGTCCGAACTGTCTGAACACTATCCCTTCACTCCAAGAGCTTTCTCCTTCTTCCATTCTACACAACAAGGAATGAACATTTTAATATATAAGAATCTCTCCTAACATGAACAATATCTCTAAGTCTCTCGTACAACAACTTATACAACTTCTCTCTCTCTCTCTGAGTCTTTCAACATCCCTCACTGTAATAAGACTCTTTCTAAGCATCTCTACCTAAGACTCTCTCAATGAAACCCCTATATAACAAACGGTATTTTAGTGCTTGTGAACCAGTTTGCATCAGCGATGCAGAAACTGAACCTGGGGTCGATACCACGAAAAAAAAGAAAAAGAAACACAATGTTTTAAAAGGGTCCAAGATAATTAAAAAAAAAAAAAAAATAATACCACGGAAAAAGATTACATAATCACAAAATGCGAAAAAGAAAAAGAAACACAACGTTTTAAAAGGGTCCAAGGTAATTTAAAAAATGAATAAATAAATAATACCACGGAAAAAAAAATTACACGATCACAGAAATGCGAACAACAAAGAAAAAAAAAGAAAACACACGCACACAGAGAACAAAAAATACAAGAAATATTAAAAAAGAAAAAGAAGAAAAGGCCGATATGCCGTAAAAGAAACCCGTAGTGATGAATGGAAATATGGTAAACAAGTCACCATGCGTAATTCATTGATAAATGAATTGGTTTGTAAAAAAAAAAAAACACACACACACACATACACGCAAATGTAGAGATTGTGTCACCCATTATTGTTTTGAAATTTGTAGAAGTGTCATTAGAAAATGTGTCAATATGAAATCGTTTGGACGAATTGTTGAATTTAATCTGTCAATCAAACGGGAATTTTTCAAAGGTCGCATGTACTCTCTGAAACAGCGAGTAAAGTCTGTTTGGAAATGCATTTTTGTGTTCATAGTTGAACTTTTCGGCTTTTTATTTTTGTGTGTTTCATTTGAATTTTTTTTTGAAAAAAAAAAAGGGACAATTGTTTTGGACAGACTGTTGAATTGTTGTTTGTTACAGATGATTTTTTTTTGTTGTTGAAAAAAAAGTCATAACTGTTGCAAAATGTTTAAATGTATTAAGGTATTTTTTTTTTTTTGAAAATGTTTTTATTATGTTGAACAAATATTGTAAATTGTCTTATGTATGTAAAATGTTATTGATTTTCACAGCAAGAATTCAAAATTATCCGTAAATATACATTAGATTTAAACAGTCTAGGTGAAAATTAAACTAGTTAAGACGTATGGTTGGCTTACAGATTCAGTTAGAATTTTAGAAGGGGGACAAGAATTAAAATTACGTAAACGGATAATTGGAGAGTTTTTAGATGTGATAAGCCGTAAGAAAGATGTTTTTCTTTTAGCAATTGGTTTTTGTTGGTTTTTTTTTAGAGATCCTAAAAAAATTTTCTCCAAGAAAAGTGACTTGGTAGGGATTGATAAGCACAAGATGTGCCCCTATACGAAAAATTTGGGAACCTGGTTAATTAAGTGCTTAAAATAAGCTGGTTGCACGTACCGACTCCAAGCAAGTGGTAAGTCTTGGCTTAATTAATAAACAGGCGTTGGAAAGAATACGAAAATTCTTAAGGGGACCAGTAAACCGATGAGAGGTAGTCTCGAGGCAATCACATATAGCAACCATTTGTCCACGCAGTTATATATACCGAGTGCACACAACGCAACAAGAATATGGAAATGTGAAACATTCGTTTATCATCATTCAATCTCGGGCAACGTCGGGTCTCCCTCCTAGTGTGTCTTAAAAACAGGTTTATATTTTTGACTTTATAGAAAGATTAAATTTGGACAGTATAGGGAGATGTGTGCAGACAACTTATGATGTGGCCACGTTGAAAGAATGAGTGAGAGTTCTTGGTTTAGTTGATGTAGAACAATTGAGGTAGCAGGCTGAGTTTCAGAGGAAGACAAAGGAAAACATGATAGGAAATGATACAGATGGACCTGAGGTATAATAAATGGTTGGTCAGAGATAGGTTCCTTTGGAATTCAATTTCTTAAAGCTGTTCAGCGCATACCAGAATGTAAATCAGATGTTAAACTGATAATGATGTTTATATATATAGTAAGTTATGAAAATATATATGGCAATTAAGCTATACAGAATATTCCGTGTTTCATTCTTGTGATAATTCGTCAGCCTTATGTCATAGGCATAAGCCCCACGAATATCACGAGAACGAAGCGCGGAATATTCTGTGTAGCTTAATTGCCATATATATTTTCATAACTTACTACCTAGCTCTACCTATGTATTGAGCGCTGTTGAAGTAAATACTGACAATTTATGCATAAAATTATACCTTCGTGATTAAAATAAGTAATCATATATATATAAATATATATATTTATATAAAATATAGGGCCAGAAGGAGAATATTTTTGATAGTACATATACATAATTAACGATTATATTGTCTACTGACCTGCCCCAAAGGATGAAATAATCTTTTTGAGGATAGTATCATGCTTACAGCACAGGTGCTTCACTGCCTCTCCCTAAGAAAAAGGGAGGAGAAATTATGATTATCATGACGAATGGATATATACTACACTGGCCTCTCACAACTGATAAGATAATGCCTGGGAGGATTATTTTATGGCTACATAACAGATACTACACTACCCTCCCCCAAATTGAGCATTGAAAAATAGTACATTCGTCCATAGTATAGTAAACTAAATTGCGCGTTATAAAATAGTATAGTTTGGCTTCGAAAAGACAGCTTCTAACTTTCTATTAACAACACAAGAAAGCAAAAGACGTGTTATGTCACTTATTGAGTGCAAATCAAATAGGTTGAATCAGGAAATAGTGAGTTTGCAAAGTCAGTTAAATAAAAAGATATAAAATTAACCTGTCTCTATCTCAAAAGCTATGAGTAAAGATATTACTTGTGGTGATATTTTCTTTTAATATGAACTATTCCAATGTTTTAGCCTTTCTTTTCTTTTTATCTTCAATCGTTAATAAACAGAAAGAAAAGGATGCACGGAAGCAAGAATAAATATCAGATAGAATAAGAGTGTGAAGGGGGGGAGGGCAACAACATAAAGTAATCAATAAAATCTTAGTAAGAAATGAGTTACTTGATAATTAAATTGAAAATTATCACAAATTCGACAATTTTTTTGTATTTATTAACCCAAGGAATTTTTAGTTTGTATTTTGTGCACTTAAAATTTCTTGGCCTTCGGGCCAAGATCAAAGTGTAGTATCTGTTCTTCAGATGCTACACTTCAATTTCTGGTTCTGTCACTGGAGAAGAAATCCTTCACGACTGAGACAAATTTTATTTTGTTCTTTTTCGCCACGTTAAAAAACGACCCTAGTGTCTAACTCTGTTCCATAGGGAGGCATTGTAAATAGGAACTCAGCCTTTAGTGTGATGCACCTTTCTTTGAAGAAGGTATGAAAAATTTTGAGGTACTTAATAGTGCTCAATATCAAGTAGAGCTCTATATTCTGAAAACAATTTTTGCTACATAATTTGTTTTTATTCTTGACTGGTTTAACAATTGAAACATGATGTCATTTCCATTCTCTTTCCTCTGATCTTTAGCACATGGTACAATGAGGAAAGAGGTGGCTTGTTACTTTTAATGCATCTAAAACCAAACTTTTATCTTTACATCATCAATGCTCTGATCCCCATCTGGTATCAATTGAAATGAATGGCTCTCGTCTTGGGGAAGCCTCATATTTTGACAAGCTTCTGGGCTTGACCTTTACTCTTGATCTTAAATGGAACACATACATTAAATCCGTTGCCAAGGCCGCTGAAAATATGATGGGATCCTTCTATCGATTCAGTAGATATCTCACTGCTGATGCAATTCTCTATCTATATAAGAGCCGGGTACGTCCAAGGATGGAGTAATGTTGCCACATCTGGGCGAGAGCTGCTAGAAAGGACTTATTCTGCCTTGATAGAGTTCAAAATAGACTTCGTAGCCATGTAGAGGACGTCCTTTTCTCTTCGCTGCAACCTCTTTCTCACAGAAGAGATGTTGCGTATTTGTCTCTGCTTTATCGTTATTTTCATGGCAAGTGCTCGACTGAGCTCCATCTATGGTCCCTTCTCACCAAACTTTCACAAGAAACACTCGTCTAGGAGAAAACACTATCAATAATTCCCCCGACCCCACTATTTATCTGTGCCTAAACCTAAACGTAGATTCCATGAACAAAGCTACTTTCTTAGAACTGCACGCCTGTGGAATTGTCTTCCGTTTTCTTGGTTTCCAGCTGACTGCAATATGGTTGTCTTTAAGTCTAACGTAAACAAGTTTTTGATGAACCGTTCCTCTTAAGTTAACAAATTTACCGAATTTCCATTAGTAACGATTACTATATTGTCCAATTGTCCACTGTACACTCTTTAACTCTTATCCTCGAGTGGCCTCTTGGCCTTTATAAGTGGTTATGCCTATGTAAAAAAACCATCCTGAAATAAAAGTTGTGCACTAAATATACAAGATAAAATATTATTCTTTCCTCAGCTTGAACGGCTTTTAGATCAGGTGGGGCTTATCCCTATTGTTAAGCAAAATAAATGGCTTGAATCATCTCTGTGACAGGATACTAGTCACCTGTTATACGTTCCAGAAAAGCTGATACACATTTATAAATTTGGATAGAGTGTTTTGTTTACAGAATCTGCTAATCCCAAATACTCCCTACTGTCTAAAACTATTAGTATTTTTATCTCACAAGATATACAAACGTTGAAACTCAGTGTTTGAAATCCGGGATGTTATCCAGCTTAAACGCTAATTCTTGATATTACTGGATTTTAGTTTACTTTTGGCAGCCTCGTAACTCTAGATTCCCTTATTTTGTTCTTTGGTTCTGATATTACTGACAAACGGGGAAGAATTGCTATTTTCTGGGTCGGGATTTATCAAGCTAACACTTATCATTGACTACTGTTTGAACTTGAAATCGCATTTTTTAGCTTCTTTCATGAAGTGGCTTCATATATTGCTTGGAGCGATTTCTATAAGAGTATATGTTTTTGACCTTGATTTAGTATTTTTCTAGTTCCTCACATTACATAATTTTTCTGCCTGGTTTGGAGCGATATCCATAAAAAAATCTCCCCAAAATAAAAGAATATCTCTTTAGCTGTCTTGCTCTTAGACACATATGTAATACCGACAACAGGGGTTCATACACCCGCCACAATCTGACACCCACTAGAATATTACTCTTGGTAAATAAACCAATTTGTTAATTTTGTTTTGCTTTTTTGGACCAAAAATCAGAGAATTGCCCAATTTTAATGAAATTTTCACATTGATTAAATAAATTATCCATTTTATAAGAAATACAAATTCTCAAATTTAGCATCAGCAGTTTTAAAATGTTTCACGGAATTTTAGTTGAGGCCAGCTTAACAGCATCTGCAGTAACTTTTTTTTCCAATATGTTGTTCCTGTTAAAAGGAAGTCTATATAATTTTTCCAACCAACTTTTAAGTAAAGAAGACGTCATAAAATATAATTAAGGGTGCCTCCAGAGCGCGTTTCAACACATTTGTACTAGTCTTTTAGCATCCCTCCTTTTTTTTTATTTTGTCATTTCTAAAATAACATTTCTGTGTACATGTTATATAATGTATTAACAAACTAGATTTTCGAAATAGACAATATCCAACTTACTTCTGTGTTTAAACAGTAATTAAAAAGATTTATACCAAACTTAAATTAAATACAACACTGAAAATATCTTGATTGTAAGTCAGCATTGTAAAGGGATTAAGATTACTAGACATGATTTATTAATGATTATCTTGGACATCGTCCAGTCAAAACAATTGTCGGCTAAACAGACTTCAAATTGAATCTCTCATTTAAAAAAAAGAGAAGAAAATTGACTTATTTCCAAGATTGGGTTTTAGTATAAATACTTGAGAAGATTAATTTTATCTGTAACATGTTTTGCGATTGTTTGTTTACGGATATATGGGAGGATAAAAGGGATAAAAGACGAGAAAAAAAATTGTGTTGTCTAAGTTTAAAAAATCCAGCATTTTTATTTGATGACATCGTCAGCAGATATTCATTTTCTCAGGTTTGGATTATCGGTTTAACGGCATAGCAATTCACTCATAAACGTACTGATCATTATGAATTTTAACATACATTTGATAAGCCTAACGATGGATAATGTAAGTTATATTTACTATAATTGAGTTTTATTCAAAGAGGAAAACAGTGGATAGAAGCCATTCTTAAAATTTAAAATACCTCGCGTTTCTGTGATATTTTAACAGTATGTATGGTATATTAATAAATATTCCTTAAATTTAAGTTGTTTTTAGTATTTTAAAGGCTTATCAGGAACATAATATGAGCACAACTTCTCATTTGAGATTTGATTTATAGTTAATCCATAATGGTAAGACAACAGTTAAGTCAGATTTCTTCTTCAAACCTTTTAAGCTTAGGTTGAAATGTTTTTTCTAAAATAAAAATTATGTAATGGATTTTGATTAAAATTGGAATAAGAATTCTTGATATAAGGTGTATTATTATATTTTGATTTAAATTTTAATTATGAATATATAAAAGTAGTGCAAATTGTCTCCACAATAACAAATGGTCAATTGAAAAGAAAAATCCAAAAAAGTGAAACAAAAAGTGAAAAAGAAACAAACGCTAGGGGAATTGTGGACAAATTAAAAGCATAGCGAAGAAATGAAACGCGAAAAACTGAGAAAAACTTGGAAGAAAAATAAGAGAGTAAGAAAATGGAGGAAAAAAAACTAATCGATATGATAGAAAGATGGAGAAATGCAAAAAGGGGAAAAATGAATAAAAGGATACAGAAATTTGAAGAAAAAAAAAGTTCCATGAAAAAGACGGAATGAGAAAATGATTGACCCAACTGTACCTATTCAATATACCAAAGCACAAAAAATAGAGCTGCACCATCAATGTATAAGTAATACTTCCTACTTAGAAACTTTATCATGTAACATTTGAATCATGGATCTATTAAAGACATAACAGAGAATCTGGTTTTACCTATTGTTGTGTATGGAGAACACCAACACAAAGCAAATATCCCCCACCCCCGCGAAAAAACCCTCAGTAAAACAATATTTTTGACAAATAGTGTCCTTTAACCGTTCATACAGTAAATAATGTTTATGCATTCAAGCAAGAGTGCCCTTAGGCTAACGTGAACTTAATTCTATCTCTGCATTCAGAAATAAACTCATTTCTCTGGCTCAAGCTAAGTTTTTTTTATCCTGAAAATGATGATTTATCCTTAGATATATGCATTTGCGTGTCTGTGAATTTAGGCAGCATAATTTTATTAAGGTAAATGTTATTAAATAACACAGTTCTTTTTTTCGTTTTATGAGGCCTTTTTTTTTTAAATTTCCGAATAGACATAGGTATTCCAGTCAAATTTGTGCATCTAACTTTTGTGGGTTCGTTGTTTCGTATTTTCCCAAGCACTTTCTACTTACTTCCTCATATATATATATATATATATATATATATATATATATATATATATATATATATATATATATATATATATATATATATATATATATATATATATATATATATATATATATATATATATATATATATATGAATGATTATACGGCACAATCACGTTGACACACCTGTTCCTCCCAGATCACTGAAGTTAAGCAAAGAATAGCCTGACCAGCACCAGATGGGTGACCATTTGGGAAGACTAGGTGCTGCATGTACCACGTCTATACATAGTAATTTGCAGGTTGGTATCTGGGGGCGCATTTAATTCATTGGGAGAGATACACCCCTAATCTTCGTTGAGAGATACATCTAGGAGAAGGAAACCTCTGATGTAAAACCTGTAGCAGCCATTGCACCAACGAAGATTAGC
Source organism: Euprymna scolopes (assembly GCF_053919585.1). Classification (NCBI taxonomy): domain Eukaryota; kingdom Metazoa; phylum Mollusca; class Cephalopoda; order Sepiida; family Sepiolidae; genus Euprymna; species Euprymna scolopes. The sequence continues at coordinate 50,867,591 of NC_136483.1, forward strand.
AGTTGTACCAAAAGGTGTCTGCACAAAGCCATCATCACTATAAACATATTATCTGTCTGGATTTCGAACCATTTAGTTGTATCAGAGCTCAAAGGTCGCAATCGACGTGAAATTCCATATTTTATATATATATATATATATATATATATATATATATATATATATATATATATATATATATATATATATATATCGAAAGTGTTCCAGTCAAATAACTATGTATTTGATTTTGTCTCTTCAAGTTTGTTAAAATACATAACTTTCGAAACGAAATACATTTTTGATCATTACGTTATTTGGTGTGCATCTAGAATTATCGGAAACTAAGAAAAAAACTCTGAAACCTTCTTTCAATAAAATTAAGTAGAAATTCTAAAGAAAATAAAAAACAATTTTGTTATGACTCGATATTTTCCCATTAAAAATGCCACCATTTTAAATGGTAAACATTTTTTGCCTTTTTGCACTCGGTGATTTCAGTCCACCGACCCAAAAGTTTATGATATACATTTTTTACTGAGCATTTCCTGTCACCTATTTCTACGCAGCATCAACAACACGGTGCATCATTATTTCAATTAGTTTGCAGACGCGTGCACAGCGCATAAGATAAATTATATGAATATAAATGTCAAAGTATTGGTTTATGTTAAGTATTCAAGTAAGTAATATTTATTTTCAAAAGTAAAAGGAAACAGCGATAATTCAAGGGAGAATAAAATTGTTGGAAAGGAAGTGGAGAGAAAAACAACCAAATTATTGCCCGTCTCCCGTTTGAGTCATATTATTTACAATTTTGTTTACTTATACTATATCTCTTTTATCATATACGCCCTCTCACTTCTCTTCTCGTCTATGCCATCTGCTCTATATTCTAAACCACACTATCTTCTCTTTTCTCTTTTTACCTCTCATCTGGGCCATAGACATACAGTCAACACTTTTTTCGGGACCATACCCTCACTATCCATTTTGGCCTCCTATTCTGGGCTTCCATAGCATTTATTTGCTTCTGAGCCATACTTTCTCTTTTACTCGGTATTCTCTTACATATGATCTATACAATCTCTCTTCTTACATATCTGAGCCACCCCATCTTCTCTTGTATCTCATCAGTCATGTCATCTGCTCTCTTACATCGCATCAAAGCAATGCCATGAACCCTTTTTAAATCTCATCCAAGCTCTACCATCCATCATTTTTTATCTCATTCAAGTCATCTATAATCCACCATCTCCATAGGAGCAAGTTTCTTGGGCATATTAGTCATAACTGGTCTGCAGTTGCATGCACAATCTGCTCAAGTTAGATGATATTGGTTTTTGCAGATTTTGGAGGCGAGTACGGCTATCCTATTACATAAAGCATCTGGTATTCCAGGCTCACTGTTATTTAACTTGGATGATAGGATGTTAATTTACTATTAGGTTGACAAGAAAATCCTTCCGGTTTTTAACTTTTAAATCCAGATGAACATATTTCGGCTTAAACTAAAATTTATTGATCGAAATAAGCACCATCAGAATCAATAAACTTTTGCCAATCTGAAACAAGCGCATTTATGCCAATAACATAAAACTCTTGCATTCTGGTGGCGACAAAGTCGCTAAAGACGTTTTTAATATCGCTTACATTTTTAAAGCCTTTCTCAGAAAATTGTTGGGATACGTAAAAAAGTGGTACTCAGTAGGTACGAGGTCTGGAGAATATGGCTATGAGGTACAGTTTTGTAGCCCAATTAATTCAACATTTGCCGGGTGGGTTTAACAACATACTCTCAGGCATTGTCGTGGAGGAGAATTGACACTTTTCTGTTGACTAATGCTGGGTGTTGTTGTTGAAGTTTCTGATGCATTTTATCCATTTGTTGATAGCACTTATCTGCCATAATTGTTTCGCCTACATTCAAAAAATTACAATGGATAAAACCGGTCGCAGAGCACTCAACAGTCAGCATGACCTTCTTTTGGCACAACTCTGGCTTCAAGAAGTGTTGTGGAGCTTCGTTTGGTGTCTAACCACTAAGCTGAACGTCGCCGGTTGTCATGAAGAACCCATTTTTCATCGCAAATCACAACCCTGTCATTCTTGCAGCATAAAAGAAGGGGTAATGATACTTCATAATGACATTTCTTGTAGTTGTCGTTACATACGTGAGGCACCTAGTCATCAATTTCTTTTGTCTTTTAAATCTCTTAAGTGCTTGGCAATACATCTGATTAAGAAGCAAGTTCTCGAAAATTTGTGTGTGGATTGGCTTCTATGAAGGCTCTTAATTGATTGTTGTCGACATCCGATAGCCAACCACAATGCTCATCACCGTCAAAACTCTCATCACCGCCACAAAATTTCTTAAATCATCATTGTGCTGTGCGTTCAGTAGTGGTTCCTGGGGCAAATGCTTTGTTGATATCGCGAGCTTTTCGGTCTAGCTTATGTATTGAAATACGAAAATTGTGCGAATTTGCTTTTTTTCATCTTGTATGAAACGTTCTGAAAAGAAGAAGTAATTGGTTTAAAATGATTAGATAGAGCGAAAAACGCTCTTCAAAATGATATATTAAATAAAGGTATTATATTAAAAATGCATCATTTGAAATCAAAATTCAAAATTCCGCAAGAACCTTCTTGTCAACCTAATATTATGGGGCCTTACTCATTCACTCGTAACTAATTATTTTAATTATTATAAACACCACGAGTCTAATACTCTCGTGGAGAATTATCGTGGCCATTACAGACTGTCTAACTTATCGTTGGAAAATACCGACAACCTTTTCTTTGTATTCACTTTTTGTGTACAATATATTCTTTTCTCCCTAAACTTGGGGCTAGAGTCTTTTTTATGACCCTTCCCCAACAACTTGCGACGAGGTATTCGAACTAACAATGTGGTATTCAAAGGAATCACCTCAACAATATCGACCGTGTGATGAAGTATTCTAACCAAGAAGATAATGTTCCCAAAACAGTAACAACGAACAATTCAGAGAATCGGTATAATAAAACCGGACGACTAAATGTTTTAAGGACCGGAAAGTAATTTTGAATGTTGCACTTACCTTTACAAGATTCTGAAGAATTTTTCCAAGAACCTCTAAAAAAATAAAGTTGGAATCTGGGTTGGAAATTAATTTTGAAAATAAAGGGGGTCTATCCTTTAACGCTATAACAAAGAAATTAAAAGTGTTTGTATTAAAGAACACAGAAAACCTTTGTAGGACATATTGGATGCAACAATTCAATTTGCGAGATTTGACTATAAATACTATAAGAAATTAGACCGACATATGCACAGACTTGGAGTCTATATTTGTAACATATCCTCCCCTTGACTAGAGAAACAAAACTGGAATCAGACTAATTAGAATATGTGCTTTTGACTTAACATGCAACATAATATTAGCTACTTATATTTTCTCTACCGCTCTTCCTCGACCCAGGACTGTACCCTAATCAACCAAGTCTCTGACAGCCTAGATAAAGCACTCTCCCTCGATACTAGTGCACAAGTACATGTATTTGGCGACTTCAGTTTCCACCACAGTAATTGGCTTGGATTCTCTACTTACAGACGCAGCTGGTAGCATAACACATAGCTTCTCTATATCTTATTCTCTATCACAGACAGTTACATTTCCGACACGTTTCCCAGATCAGCAAGATCAACATGCCTCACTTCTAGATCTATTTCTAATCAATAGTTTACTTCTACTTGTGAAGCTGCCATTGCTCAAAGGTGGCATGCATACCGAAGATTTGACTGACATAAGTCTAATACAAACAGACAAAAGTTTATAGATGCTAAAAGTAATTGTAAGAAAGAAATAGCGACAGCTAAGAGAGAATATACTGAAACAACCAGAAAACGCATCGAAGCACAGAAATTAGGAATTCGTGATTTCTGGAGAATCTACAACAGTGTAGTAAATAATGGGCAATCAATAATTCCCTCACTATCAAATAATCATGAAGTTGTTTGCACAACAATCGAAAAGGCTAACATACTTGCCAGTCGGTTTGCCTCAAACTCTACATTGGACCCAGTAAATCACTCCCTTCCTGAATTTCCTTTGCAGACAGACGACACACTAGATCATTTGAAAATCATCCCTTTTCAGGCGTGAACCTAATCTCATCCCGGATGTTCTATTAAAAAAATGTTCTACTGAGGTTGCTCCAGTCCTCTCCATACTCTTTAACAAATGCCTTAACGAATCATGCTTTCCTGACTGCAAAAAAAAAAATGCTTGTGTGGCACCAGTTTACAAGAATCCTGGCATACAGTATCACTGAACAAATACTTAACATGATTAAATCCTTCTTAGATAAGAGAAAAATTCAGGCTGTCCTCAACGGTTGTACATCTAAACAATATGATATAAATGCGGGTGTACCTCAGAGGTCTATTCTTGCACCTTTATTGTTCCTAATATTCTAGACCTCCCTAATAAAATTGTCTCTGATATGGGTATATTTGCTGATTACGCCACATTCTATAACAGATGCGAGGGAAAAACAATGAACACATATTTAAGGAAATGGCAGAAACACTAAAGGAAGACCTCCAATCTGTAGTGGAATGGGGACAAAAAATGGATGGTCATATTCAATGCCTCAAAGACTAAGCTTGTTTCAATAAATAATTACAAGAAACCTTTTCAACCATTAATAGCTATGGTCAAAGATACATTACCCAAAAGTACTTTTTTCAAACTTCTCAGCTTAACGTTCACAGAGAACATGAGTTGTAACAGATATATTGAGAGCATTGTCAGGGCTGCTGCGAGGATGGTGGACTCTCTCTACCGTGCTAAAAAATTACTTATGCCTGAAAGCATCCTGTACCTCCACAAAGCAATAATTCACCCATGTATTGAGTATTGTTGTCACATTTGAGTTTGTGCATCTGCTACTAGTCCCTCGCTCCTGGACAGGGTCCGAAAGAGTCGCAAACCTAATAGGTGCTGAATTGTCATCTTAGCTTCAGCCTCTCTCCCATCACCGAAATGGCGAATCCCTCTGCCTGTTTTACAAGTATCTTAATGGTGAATGCTCCAAGGAACTACACGCCCTTGTACCTCTTTAATGTAAATACCCCCAAAAAACCAGACAAGCAGCAAAACTCCACCCCTTCACAGTAGAGAGCCCTAGATGTAAGAAGGCCTTCTACTCTAATAGTTTTTTTCCCCAGAACCACTAGAATTTGGAACTCCCTTTGGGGTTCCTGATTCCCCAACTGTACTGACATGCAGAAGTTTAAGTGTAATGTGAACAGAAATTTTGCTGCTCAACTCCCTATATAGTATCCCAGCAATTTATGGCCCCAATAGTAGCCTCCTACATCAGTGGAACTCTGCCTTATTTTAGGTAAAAATGGAATAAAAAAAGAAGTAATTAGGAAATAAAATCGCCAGTCGTTGGTGTTCTTTTCTATAAAAATTATATTAACAGAAACTATATAACTACAAAGTTTAATAAAATACTACTGTACAAATTATAGGTACTTGAAATTAATCACTTCAGAGTCCTCAGTTCAACAGGTGTCGTGTCATCTGCGACCGAGAGCACTTTTGGAGGCAACCTTTCTAGGACAATTGCTCTTGACATATCAAAGGCCTTAGATAGGGTATGGCATAAAGGTTTACTTCACAAGATCTCCAGCTATGGTATAGCTGGAAATGTCTTCTCAATTATTAAATCATTTCTCTCTGATAGGTTCATAAGAGTAGTAGTTGATGGGCAAAAATCAGAAGCTCACAGTATTAATGCTGGAGTCCCTCAGGGGTTCATCCTGGGCCCAACTCTCTTCCTGATCTGCATTAATGATCTTCCAAATCACATCCTTGCATCATTAGTAGACATTAATGCTGATGACACTACCATCTATGGTAGCACATCTAAAACTGTGAACGACCAAATTCTCTCCGATTCTCACTCCTCTGACCTTGAACACGTGGTACAATGGAGAAAGGAGTGGCTTGTTACTTTTAATATATCTAAAACAAAGCTTCTATCTTTACATTATAAACGTTCTTATCCCCATCTGGTATCAATTGAAATGAATGGCTCTCGTCTTGGAGAGGCCTCATGTTTTGACAAGCTTCTGGGCTTGACCTTTAATCCTTATCTGAAATAGAACACATACATCAAATCTTTTGCCAAGGCTGCTGGAAAAATGATGGGATCCTTCTATCGATCCAGTAGATATCTCACTGCTGATGCAATTCTCTATCTATAAGAGCCAGGTACGTCCAAGGATGGAGTACTGTTGCCACATCTGGGCGGGAGCTGCTAGAAAGGACTTATTCTGCCTTGATAGAGTTCAAAATACACATCGTAGCCTCATAGATGTCCTTTTCTCTTCCCTGAAACCTCTTTCTCACAGAAGAGATGTTGCGAGTTTGTCTCTGCTTTACCGTTATTTTCATGGCAAGTACTCGACTGAGCTTCCATCTATGGTCCCTCCTCACCAAACTTTCACAAGAAACACTCGTCTAGCAGAAAACACTATCAATAATCCCCACCACTCTTTATCTGTGCCCAAACCTAAACGTAGATTCCATGAACACAGCTTCTTTCACGCCTGTGGAACTGTCTTCCGTTTTTCTGCTTTCCAGCTTGCTACAATCTGATTGTCTTTAAGTCCAACGTAAACAAGTTTTTGATGAGCCATTCTATATAAGTTAACAAATTTACCGACTTTCCATTACTAACAATTACTATATTGTCCAATTGTCTACTATACACTCTTAACTCTTATCCTCGGGTGGTCTCTGGGCCCTGATAAGTGGTGATGCTTATGTAAAAAAAAAAAATCCAAAAAACGGTTATCCATAATTCCAGATTTAATTTTCATATATCGTAATCGTCGCCAACAATTATGTGAATCTGATCTTTTTTTATGTATCACGAACAATCGGCAGAAGTGCATGCAGGAGTGGAAGGGAAGCCTGTGTTGCAGTAATCTTGTCAGTAGTGGATTCTTTTTTGCACACAAGCTATTCACTGCTTTGTTTATGCAAAATACAATATGTGGCGAAAATGTGTTTCGGCTTGCGAGTGAGAAATATTAACAGCACAACTGGCCTCGATTCTATACTGACTAAAAACTGTTCTTGCATAGATTTATAATATCAGGTATATCAGTGTGGCGTGAAGCTTCACCGAATCCCAGCCGGCCAATGAGGGGTCGCCAGGACACATCCCTCTCCCTTTTGATTGGCTTTGTGTATACTCGTTTATTGAAGTAAATTTCCCACATCAGCTGAATTTGAGAATTGAACTCTGGGTCAGATACTGCTTCCCAAGTTTGGGCAAAACAACCTTTCATACTATTCTTCCTAAATCAATTGTTTCCTTCACAAACGATATTATTATTAAATATTATTATCAATCCCAAATCTGCTCACTGTTAATCAAATAAATCGAGTCAGCATGGCAACTGACTATTGTCCGGGATTGTTCACATAATAAAACCTTAAATTTGATTATGTTATTAATGTAAAATTCGACCACAACAGGTGATTGGGTCACACTAACGACGGAGGAGACAAATTTCCAGTCAGAATTAAAAGAAAGGTTTCCTGAAGTTTTCCCCAGTCGGTCGGGGAAAATCCACAAAAATCTCAGCCAAATTCGAACTTAAAGATAATACGCAACCAGTATTGAAGGAAAAATGTACAGTCCGCCTTATTGGAGAAAATTAACAAGAAGCTTAAAAGACTTGTAAAAACCGGCATTCTATCTAAAGTTGAATTCAGTTGAAGCCTTTATCGTCTGTATCAAAAGGAAGTAAAAAGAAATCCGTCCATTTCTTCACGGGTTTGAACTCAGTACTAAGAGACTAACAAGAATTTTCACTAAGCTAAATGAAGGAAAGATCTTTAAAGCTGATATGAGTAACGCATACTTTCAAAGTCGTGGAAAATAACTCGAAGTTAATTTGTATTAATTCTCATAAGAGAAAGTTAGCTCCTGGAGTTAGTTAGCACCCGACATTTTCCCAAATATTATGGGCAATCTTGATTTTGCGATTGCATACCTGGATGATATTATCATAATAAGTGATACCAGAACTGCATCGAGAACATATCAAAAAGTTATTCTCTCGAATACAGGATTTTGGTTTTAAAAGGAAGAAAATACGATTTCTTCATGGAACGAATAAAGTTCTTGACAAAAACGTGAGAAAACCGGACCTATAAAAGGCCACAAAATTGCAGAATTACAAAGTTTTTTAGGTTAGTAAACTATTATCAGACATTTATTTCCAATATGCACGACATCTAGGCCTCACTAAATAAGCTACTAAAAAAAACAGTGGGCAAATGGACACCTAAATTTCAGGCAGCATTCGAGAAAAAAAAATAAACTGACGTGAGATCTATTCCTCACTCACTATGACCTAAACCTAGATATCATAGTCTCTAACGATGCGATCTCGTACAGAATAGTGGCCTGTATCTTACATAAAATGCCGGACGGAAGTAAAAATCTGATTGCTCACACGTCAAGATCTCTGCTCCTGGCAGAAAAGCATTATTCGCAGACCGAGAAAGAAGTTCTTGCTATTATCTTTGCAATTACAACGTCCCACCAATACCGCAAAAACTTTTATAATGCAGATCTACCATCTACTTCTTCTTCCATCTTTGCATTGAAAAAAGAGCTACCCATCTACACAGCGAATAGACTGCTGAGGAGGTGTACTATTCTGTTGAACTACAATTTCAAATTAGAGGACCTCTCCTCCAAGTTGATCAGCCAATAGTTTCTACAGGTCTATAGAATAACACTCAACTTTAATATATTATCAGCAATATTCCCAGCAGAAGCAACGTTCCAGCAAAAATAAGATCTGTATTTGAAAAACAATAACCAAAACAAACAAAATTGAGAAAAACCTCTAATGTGCCTAAGAAACGCTATGACCCAGGAAAAAATATTTTTTTTTACAAAACTTACAAAAACTAACACGTCTTTCTGGGAACTGGATATAATAGACAAAAGAATCGGAAATATGGTGTACATCATTCAAGGTCTTAAATTCACGCAAAAAAGACACCTTAAATAAATTAGAAAAGCGTCTGTCGGATGATCCCAACTATGCACCTCACTAAGGAAAGGGAATTAAGACAATATATGACACTTTCGACATTGAACCATCACAAGCAGCTTCAGAATGCCACCGAGCAGGAAGGAAAAGGAAGTTCACAAATTCTTTAGCTATCGTCCCATGGCTTGTGGTTTAAAGGCTTGACAGGAGGTGTTATATGGACTTACTCATTCACTAAAGAAATTTTCTAATCATTATAAAAACTTCGAGTCTAACACTCTCCTGGAAAATTATCATATCCAACGCAAGACTATCTAACAAAGAAATTATAGACAATGTTTTCTTTGTATTATTTTCTGGTACACTATATTTATTTCTACCTAAACCTGTTGTTCGGGTCTTTCTTCCTGGCCTTTTCCTAAGACCACAATAGTTACCTTCTATTTTTATTCTAATATGTCACTCAATATGTCCCGGGCCTGACATATAAACATTAATGAAAAAAAATTAATAGAATTTTTCTAAGGTAATACCCGTCATACGGCATGTGTTAAAACTCTGAGGCAATTGCACTATTAATTTGCAAATTACAGTTATTAAACAGTAAATCTTCAGTTGCAAATTTTCAAAACAATGGAAAATCTAAATTTTATGTGTTGATAAACTTTTCATTCTGATGAGAAAATTGCTCAAGCAAAATATTAGCTTGGTCTTATTCGAACTCTACAATAGTTCAGAATGGTATGCTAACTGCAAATATAGTCCTACAGAGACAAATTATATTGTACACTAGGGTTCCCCAAATTCGGTAGTTTTTAAGAAAAACATGAAAAAGTTCACAAACTCGTTTTCACCAATCATAAATTGACGTTGCCAGAGATAATAGAAGAGTTTTAAAGATGAAAAATAATCAGAATTTTGCATGAATATTTGTCAATGAGATAGATGTATTCAAAATGGAATATCGTACTTGCTCACAGTCAATCAAATTAGCAACACAATTCATTGTTTGCAATTATTTTAACACAATAAAAGAAATTTCTGCGTCAATATGAATGGATGAAACATGGATCAGCCACTTTAGTCTGAATTCAAATTGATAGATACTTAAGTTGATAGCATCAGATTAAATCTGTCTAAAACAACAAAAACATTAGCAAACAAGGTTTTATTCTCCATATTTTGGGATGCACAATGCATTTTGTTCATCGATGATATGTTCCACAAACGGTATATATTCGTTTTAAGTAATTGAGTGATCTTGGCTACAGTATTTCAGTAAATAATTCAGTAAGTCACCTCACTGAATGATCGTTTGTGGTCGGAGCTTGTATTCCTTAGTATGAGGCGTTTGATGTAGCTTCTGATGTCTCTCCCAGATAGCTTGTCCAATCAATATTTATGGCTTAACCATCCAATCATATTCTTGTAAGGAGGAATTACCTGGATATACTCATATTCATTGCATCAATAGATTACCTTGAACAAGGAGGAGCCATCAATAGTGAATATAAATATAGTATTCTTGGTGCGTTTGAAGGAAGAAATCCAAAAATAATAGATAAAAATGAGCATGAAAATGCATAAGTCGATTGCAGTGATTGCAAAGCTGCATAAACTACTATTCAAATTGTTTCTGCAAGCATCATATTTTCCAGATAAGCCGCCCCCCAGTGACTACTGGCTGCTTGCAGACCTAAGACAAAATACTTCAGGGGAAAGGGTTTAGCTCCAATGAAGCAGTGATATCAGAAACTAAGGGGTATTATAAGGCAAAAGACATTGTTCTAGAAAAGCATTGTATTTAGCGGATAACTCTAATATGAGACTAAATTAAAATTTGACAAAAAGTTGTTTTATTAGTTAAGTCTGTTAAGTGATTTCTAATGTCATGCTGTCTGCCTTCCTATCTATTCTCTAGCCACATCACCTGTCCTTTTAATCATACTTCTGATCTACTCTATAGACTATAATATCTATTTTTCGCTGCTCTGTTCTGTATTAAACTCCCCAAACTCTCCTCTGGATAATACCGTATATGCTGCCTTTCAAGGTCATCACCTTTTCTCTGGATAATACTAATATTTCACTAGAAACTATAAATAAGGTAGCCGGCTTTCAATGCAGTCCGAACACTTATGTACAACCTACAACTACACTTTCTCCTTTATTTTAGAGATTATTTTAGTGGCATCCACATTTTGTCCCCAGATGAGTCAGTCCTCTAGGCAAACAAAGAAGAACTGTTGTTTAATGTTTACTTCCCACGCCACTGTGCTCTGTGTATTCAATCTTCTTGGAAGAGAAAGACAGAAATGAGAGTGAAGAATACCAGAAAGATGTTGCTCTTTTTAGTGCTGTCAAATGGAATCGGTTTTCATCTGGAAACAACAGATCTTCTAATTTTGTGAGCACACACAGGCATCTTTGTTTCACAAGCAAAACTCAGAATAAAAGACTAATAAACGGCTAGAAAAGACAAAAATAACTCTAACCTTGCCGGGAATAGATAATCATCGTTTGGTATTTTGATATATATATATATATATATATATATATATATATATATATATATATATATATATATATATATATATATATATATATTTCAAAATACCAAATGATGATACCTATTCCTAACAAGATTACAAGATTAGAGTTATACATATATATATATGGCAATTTAGCTACACCGAATATTCATGCATATACATAAGCCCGATGAATCATAGCGTGGATGAAACGCGGAATATTCTGTGTAGTTTAATTGTCACATATATTTTATAACTTACTACCTAGCTCTACCTACGTATTGATCACTGTTGAAGTAAATCCTTAAAGTTTACGCATAAATTTATACTTTCGTATATTAATTTAACTGATGACTTGATTATTATGACTTTCAGAATACATATTCTAGTCAACACAGGGAAAGTAACATAGGCATTGCATTTTTTGTAAATGTTTATTTTATGAGGAAATATAATATTTTTCTTATCAAGTTTCAGTATTTTATTCAACAGTTTTCAATACGTGAGTAAAGGCAGAAAGTAAGTTATGAAAATATATATGACAATTAAGCTACACAGAATTTTATGCATTTTACTCCATAATGACTCGTCAGTGTTTCTCTGTTTCTCTTTCTCTCCCTCTGTCTGTCTGTCTGTATATATATATATATATATATATATATATATATATATATATATATATATATATATATATATATATATATAACAAAATATATATTCCGAATTCCAAAATGTTTTAATCTTACCGTTTATTTCTTTCAGCATGTTAAAATGTTCAATTCGTGATAGCACCTGTTTTGTAGCGCAGAAAGAATCATATAATTGTTATGTTAATTTTTAATATTTTCCGACCTGATTAATCAGAAGAATAACTCGTTAACTTTCAAAAGAAAATAATTTAGATACAATTACTTTAATCTGACAAAATTCCACAGAGTAGTTGCATTATTTTTATATTTACGCCATTTTATATATATATATATATATATATATATATATATATATATATATATATATATATACTAGCATTTCAGCCCAGCGTTGGAGGTGGATGTTGAGCAAAAAACAAAACGGTAATTTTTTTTAACTTACCCCTATTATGACCCCTTAATATTTAGTGTTTTGGGCTCAAATCAAGTTATTAAGTTAGATCCATGTCCAAGGAAACTATATCTAAAATTTCAAGTGTTTAAACCCAAAATTGTCGGAGGAGTTTGGTAGAGTTCTCAAGGGTCAAATCGAAAACGGATTACAAAGATTTTCCCAAATCTCAGTACCCTGTATATCAAATTTCGAGTCTGTAGACTTACAATTGACAGAGTTATTGCATGGGGAAATGTACATACACACAGACACACACGCGGACACACACACGGACACACACACACACAGACACGTTCACTTTTATATATATATCGATATACATATATATATACATATATACACATATATATATACACATATATATATATATACATATATACATATATATATATACACACATATATACAGTGATGATCATATTTATTGGCACGGTAAAATAAAAGTTAAATTTTGTCTAATAAATTCTAAAAAAGGGATTAAATTAAAGAAAATAACAAAGTATATTATGTATTTTTAACTGGCCTTTCCGATGCAGCAATCGGATTTTAGAAAAAATAAATAACAAAGGAACAACAAACATAATTGCAAAAAACCCTTGTTCAAAATTATTGGCACGATTTATTTAATTATCAATTGTATAGCCTTGATTACCTTCCTCAGTCGCTTTTCATAGTTTACAACCAAGTTGTTGCACTCTTCAGTAGTAATTTTAGCCCACTCTTCCTGACAATAATCCTCCAATTGAATAAGATTCTTAGGCTTCCTTTGCATTACCCTCAATTTTAATGTTCTCCATAAATTTTCAATTGGATTAAGGTCTGGGCTTTGTGATGGCCACTCCAAAACATTAATATGATTGTCCTCAAGCCATTTCTTAGTCAGTTTAGCCGAATGCTTTGGGTCATTATCTTTCATGAACCACCAACGACGACCAAGTGAGAGCTCTTTAGCAGAGTCTTTCAGGTTTTCATCCAATATTTTAACATAATCTTCCTTTTTTATGCTACCTGTGACCTTAACAAGTCGCCCTGGTCCAGAGGCAGCAAAGGATCCCCAAAACATCAAACTGCCTCCATCGTGCTTCACTGTGGGTATGGTGTTCTTAGGCAGGAAAGCTTCGCCAGATTTTCTGTAAATATAAGACACTTTATTATGGCCAAATAACTCTATTTTCGTTTCGTCAGTCCATAGAACACGTTTCCAGAATGCAACATCTTTATCAATATGACGTTTTGCAAAGGCTAGCCTTGCTTTCAGGTGCATAGGCTTCAATAAGGGAGTCTTTCTCGGACGACATGCTTTTAAACCAGCTCTCTTCAAAACTCTACCAACTGTATGTCGAGATACATTCACTCCAGAGGTGCTCTGTTCATCAACAATCTCCCCAACAGAGATCCTTGGGTTTTGTTTTACTTGTCGAACAATTTTCCGTTCATCTCTTGGGGAAAGAATCCTTTTTCTCCCTCTACCCTCTAAACTCATAACGTGACCTTGTGATTTGAACTTGTTTATTATGGCTCTAACAGTGGATTTGGGAAGGTTTAGCTTCTTTGAAATCTTATCATAGCCCTCCCCATTGGTATGGCATGCTACAACAAGCTTCCTGACGTCTTCGCTGTGTTCCTTAGTTTTAACCATGGCGATTGAAAATTATAATTTAGTCACTTATAATAGTTTAAAAAAATCGCTATCTAAAAATTATCTGAAAAAAATTATTCACTGAATTAGCGTTAAACAAGCATAATATGGCTATAAAAAAGTTCAGAAAGCACGTAAACCGGAAATTGATTGATATTATACTGATACTAAAAGAAAAACAAAGCCGTTCCAATAATTTTGAACAAGGGTTTTTTGCAATTATGTTTGTTGTTCCTTTGTTATTTATTTTTTCTAAAATCCGATTGCTGCATCGGAAAGGCCAGTTAAAAATACATAATATACTTTGTTATTTTCTTTAATTTAATCCCTTTTTTAGAATTTATTAGACAAAATTTAACTTTTATTTTACCGTGCCAATAAATATGATCATCACCGTATATATTTTTTCACCACAGGTAAATATATATATATATATATATATATATATATATATATATATATATATATATATATATATATATATATATATATATTAATAGTGTCTGTCTATTAACCCATACATATATATATATATATTTCATGTATACATGAAAAATGCTATAGGGAAATATGATATTGTATTTATCGAGTCTCATGTTGAATGACATCGTCTTAGCGAGTGTAAAAATCCAACTTGTGAAACAATTTCTTGCGCTCTCATTGGTTAGATGATGACAAACAATGTTTATGCAGGTATATTCCATAGTCGGATACCGCCTGGTTTTGCTTGATCTGTGTAAGTTAAGTGATTTCTTTTGTGTAGTGCAATTTTCAAGTGGCAAATACCCGGGCAACGCCGGGCACCCATGCTAGTATATCTATAAAAGTGAAAATGTGTATGTGTGTGTGTGTGTGTGTGTGTGTGTGTGTGTGTGTGTGTGTGTGTGTGTGTATCTGTCTATCTACATTTCCCTACGCAATAACTCTGTCAATTTTCGGTCTACAGACTCGAGTTTTGATATAAGAGGTGTTGAGATTTGGGAAAATTTTTTAATCGGATTTGGGCCAGGAATGTTACTATTAAGGGTTCAAAATACAACGATTTGACCTTTGAGAACTCTACCAAACTCCTCCATCAATATTGGGTTTGAACAATTGAAATTTTAGATATAGGTTCCTTGGACATAGATCTAACTTTATAATTGGATTTCAGCCCAAAACAGTGAATGTTAAGGGGTCAAAATTGGGGTCAAATTCAAAACATTTTTATCTCTGAGATCTCTAACATATAAGACAGCCAATGTTTGGTCTAAACATTTGAAATATTACATAAAAGGTATTCAGACATACGGTAAGCTTTTTAATCGTTTTTTTTTTTTTTTTGCTGAACATTTGGCTTCCAAGGGGACAAGGTTCAAAAGATTTTACCTTTGCGGTTTCTAGCAAAATATTGAGCCAGTTTTGAGTCTAAACATTTGAAATTATACATAAAGAGTATTCAGACATGCAGCCAGCCAAGAGGTCAAAGTTTACAGAGTTGATTTTTGCAAACTCTACCAAACTCCTCCACCAATTTTGGGTCTAAACACTTGACATTTAAGATGTAGGTTACTTGGACATGGGTCAGGCATTTTAATTTAATTTGAGCCCGAAACAATAAATGTTAAGCGGTCAAAATTGGGGTCAAATTTAAAAAAATTTTTTACGTCTACGGTTTTTACCAACTTTTCTCTATGGTAATTGAGGAAGCCTATTATCACACTTTTTAATATATGCATATGCACATAAAGTTATGAACAGTACATAGGGCCTGAGCAAAGCACGGCGGAACTTCTAGTATATATATATATATATATATATATATATATATACATATACATACATATATATATATATATATATATAATTTTGTAGATATGTAAGTATATATATATATATATATATATATATATATTTGTATAATATGTATGTGTGAAATGGATGTAAAGTTAAGGCGTGTTCAAGAAAATTTTCATGATTTTTATATTCTTTCAAAACTGTTTAAAATATTTAATATCAGGAAAGTGAAACATATAACGGTTTCTGTATATTGCTAGTTGATTTTTTATCAGAGATTACTGGAAAACACCAGAATATTTTAAAAGAGTGAAAATTTCTATTGGATTCAAAACTATGAAAATCTTAGCTGCAGTTTTACGCTTTTTTGAAGCCTGTGAGATATGAGCTGGAAAATAGTGATAGAGGTTTGGAAGCAATAGAAAGGGTCATAAAAAGCATTTAGTGAGAGAAATGTTTTTTTTTTTTTACTTAGTGATCACCACTTATCAAGGCCCGGAAGCCACTCAGGGATAAGAGTTATTGCAAGTACATTACGTTAGTGTGGAGATTTGATGAAGTCTTTACTTAAGGGGGCGGTTCATTAGGAATTTGTTAACATTGGACTTGAAGAGATCCAAGTTGTAGTCCGGTGGGAAGCAAACAGACGGAACAGAGTTCCACAGGCGTGCAGTTCTAAGAAAGAAGCTTTGTTCATAGAATCCGCGTTTTGATTTAGGCACAGATATAGAGTGGGGGAAATTTTTCACAGTGGATTCAGCTAGACGGGTGTTTTTCGTGAAAGATTGGCGAGGGGGGACCAGAGATTGGAGTTCAGTCGAGCACCTGCCATGGAAATAACGATAAAACAAGGACAGGCTCGCAACGTCTCTTCTGTGGGAGAGAGGTTGCAGGGTAGAGAAAAGGGCATCCCCCACTAAGCCACGAAGTCTATTTTGTACTCTGTCAAGGCAGGATAGGCTGTTTTTAGCAGCTCCTGCCCAGATATGGCAAGAGTATTCTATCCTTGGACGAACTTGGCTTTTATATAGATAGAGAAAATGTGCGTTGAAGTGAGAACTATGAAGAAAGCGCTTAATATATTTGTTTGGTGTTCCTGATAAGAGTCACAAGTGAGAAACCGTTCGTGCTTTCAAAATGAATGTTTCTGTTTTGAGCTCAATTTAACCACGATAATTGACTTCTGCATTTTAAACCTTAAGTGAGGCCAGTATTTACAGATAATTTTATAAAATGAACAATACATTCTCTACAGTGCAATGTAGATTACAATATACTGTGAACTAAGTCACTGCGTAGAGACATGTGAAGCTTCTACTCGGTACACTGCAGGTGGCAGTCCATAACAAGAACAGGCAATGAAACGCTTTGATTAAAAAACCCTACTAATATATATATATATATATATATATATATATATATATATATATATATATATATATATATATATATATATATATATATATATATATATATATAACATGAAAACTTTTAAAGAAACGGATATCAACGGAAACCTCCAAAACATAATCAAATGTTTAATTGTTTATATCCAAGCTTTCAATTTACGTAAGATATCAACAGAATTATAAAGGACATCTTGTGGGTAGATTTGTACATATTAATTTATTTCTGTTTGTTTTTCAATATAAGCTCCATTAAAATAACATTAATCTATTTTTTAAATTTTTCTTTATTTTTAATTTTCTTTTATTTTCTTAATTTTTATTTTATTCCGCTTTCCCTTGCTCTTTTTGTCGTCATTTTTGTAAGATTATATTTTCTTTGATATTTCACTCATTTCTTGAAGGATAAAGCCCAAGTGTGAGTTCCCTCTTTGCCACGCCCGCATAAACAGACAAGGGTTAGAATGCTCATAGTATTGGGGCTACTATTATAACCTCGACATTTGATATGAAGAGCTTTTAAAGATACCATTAAGGACAACAAGTGATTCTTCAGCTGCTTTGAGGGGTTTTGTCTGCTCGGCTAATCAACAAGAATCTAGATTCTAAAAAACAGAAAAGACATTTCTCGCTTCTCATTTCTCGGAAATCAGATTTAATTGAAGAGATACAATTTAGAATTGGCTATATACAAATATTTAAAAATACATTAACTATAACAATATATCTCCTATATAATATTTTGATTGCAGAAATTGCTCTCTGGCTCAAAGTATCGTAAGTTTTCAACAAGAGATGCCACATACAAATTCAATATATCTACCCTGATAGCTACTATCTTATATAGCTTCCGACCACCATTTCTGCCACATTCATCACAATCGCCACATCTACAGAGGAAAGAGTTAATATTTTTCGCACGAATTATTTAGTCCTAACACCGCTACCAGTTGTGACCAAGACCAATTCTAAATTTTCCAACGCTACTCGCTATCAGCTACATAAACATAACATAATCTTAAAAATTTCCGACCCCCAAATAATTTCTCCTCTGGCAATGTCCTCCCACTGCGATTGACTGCGACCTGCCTATTCCCTTATTCTGAAATAGAGATATTCCACATAAACGAACGTTTCCCCAAGATTAAAACATGGAGTTCCTTTCCCTAACGATGCTTCTGATTCAAAAACCACATCTGCCGTTGCTAAATACATTGGAAAAATATTACATGTACATATAAATTACTAAATTACCACTTCTTTGAATAACTATACATACATCCATATTATATATATATTTAAATAAGGGGGTGGTCACCAACAATGTGTATTTTTTAACATTATTTTATTATTCCGTGTTTTGATTTTTCATTGAGAATTATGTTTAGATCATTGTACCTATTTACTATGCCTCCCCACGGGACAGAGTTAGACACCAGGGTCGTTTTTTAACGTGGAGAAAAGGTACAAATCATTGTAATAATGTTTTTAAAACATTGAAATCGTTTTTAACGCGTTTCAAACGTTCTGTGAAGCGTCCTCTTCAGAAATTATTTAAACTGCTTATAATATATTCGAAATGTGTTGGAGATGTACAAATAGCATTTTCGTAGTTCATTGGAAATGTTTCCAAGAGGTGGAAACGTGTAAGTGTCTACTATTCATTGGAATGTTCAATTTTTATTACTGTTTTATTGGGCTGTGGTCACTTCTGTCTTGTGTTTCTCTTTCGCACTCTCTCTTTCTGCTTGTGTTTTTTCTTTTCCTTTAGGGTAGGATGTGTGTGTGCGTGTGTGTGTGTTTTCTTTTATTGGTTTGAAGAATGTGTGTACTGTTTTATAGTATTATGAAGTTATTTGCTTCCCTAGGAAGGTAACTGAGATTCAAGGTCGTTACTAATATGTATGTGTCAGGAGGGGGGGGGGGAGAACCAGCTCTTCTGAAATAAGGGTTGGGGTGCTTTCATTCTATTTTGATATTTATTTTTTGGATTCTTAGATTTTAGTATTGTGGTTGTTCGTTTCAGTCTTAGACTGTTCGGGTATTCTTTATATTATGTTTTTTAGATAGAGGGGTGTATTTATAAATATATAGAGAGGATTTTTTAATGTTTCTATTTATTTTTCTCCCCATGTGGGTATGGCCAGACCCTGAATCGGTTCCTAGTGTGGGAAAGATCTCTTTCCCATTATATATATATATATATATATATATATATTGAGTATATTTACGTTTCCAGTTTCCCCCGTTAGTTTTCACATTCATAATAATCCAATTCCGTTACAGTTCATGGCTGTGTGTGTTCCGCTGTTTCGTTTATTCTATTTCTACTTAGATAACAGTAAATAAATAAATATATATATACTGAGTATATTTACATTTTCCATTATTTGGTTTATATTTGAATTTAGCAGTTATCCAATTCATGTACGTGTCGTCTTTGTGTGCGTGTGTACGGTTGCGTGTGCGTGCGTATTTACAGTATATTTTGGATTCGATATTTTTTGCATTTATTCTAATGCTAGGATACCAAAACTATATGTGCTAGGTTTTCATTGTACATGTTGGCTGATGGTTACGGAACGTCTTCGTCTCTTATTTGCACATACACTATAGTTTTAATAAGAAGTGTGCTATCACGAAGCAAAAACAAATAACACATTTCTTTTACTATTATCAAATATTACATTACTAGATAACATGATTTATTACGTAACTATGTTCGTGTTGAAACTAAATTATTCTTATTAGAATTTTTGTTTTATTATTTGATAATACAAGAAGTTTTTTTGCAGAGGGGGAGTTCGTGATAGCACAAGAAGTGTTAAAACTAAATTAGTTTTGTTGTTTAAAATACATTCTTCTAATTTGGATATTACAATAAGTGTTTCCTTTTTTGGTGGTTGTAATAACACAAGACTGGTTAAAACTAAAGTATTTTTTTAATAAAAATATGGTTCCGTTTTGCGTGTCTCAGTTTGGTCAGGTTGCCTTAAATATTCAACCAACCGTATCCACTTCCGGTAGCTTTATTTTTTTCTGAGCACTCATCTTGGACATTACCCAATAATCAATGTTATCTACCTAATTTTCTATAATTCAACGAAAAAAAAAAACGATTACGGCTGCCGTAAAAACATGGGAAGTAGCTAAATTTTCTAATTTCTTCGAAAACTATTAATTCATTATTTTATACCTTATCGTTTTGCGTTACTTTTGGGATATTTTCTTTACTAAAACATGTCAATTCATTAAATACGGTTGGTTATACTCGAACATTAATAATCAGTATTTTTCCTACTAATACATGTGTGAAAATAAATATAGTTATTTGATTAAAAAAAAAAATAAAAACGGTGTCCCAATTACTTTTTATCTTCTTTAGCAAATGTCAGCGATCTCTCACTTACTTTGTTGGTTTATTCTTCAAAAGTTTCCTTTACATCTTTTCAGAACGAATTATCATTGATAATACACTATATTTACATACAAAAATTAAATCGGCTAAAAAACTTTCTACAAATACACATGTCCAAATTAAACTCTAATCTTTCTACAACTGTAAACCGAAGGTACCCACAAGTATTGACAACAGAACCATAAGAAACATACATTTTGCCTTTTTCTTTTTTTTTTTTTTTCGTTTATATTCCACTTAGACAAACTGAGCCACAGCAACGCGTGGTTAGGCACAGCTAATATATATATATATATATATATATATATATATATATATATATATATATATATATATATATACACACACGAGGGACGTGCAATAAGTAATGTCCCTGACCCACTTCCAGTTGTCTGATCTAGCTGAAATTTTGCATGTGCAATGATTTATATCTCTACGGGTTATGTGGCAAATTACAGCTCTGAACTTATTATGGTTTCTGTTTTACAGGTGTTTGAACTGAGTCAGGTGTGAAATGGAGCCTGTTGAATGTCGACCGGTGATCCAGTTCTTGTATTTGAAAGGATGCACACCACAGGAGACTTTTGATAAAATGAAAGAAACTTTTGGTGATAAAGCCCCATCATATGACCTTGTAAAACGATGGCATCGTGAATTCAAACATGGCCGGAAGTCTGTGTGGAAACAGCTCCCAGACCTGGTCGCTCCCCATTGATGAGGCATCTGTCCGTCAAGTTGAGGCTTCCATTTTGGAAGATCGGCACATTACTATTCGCCAAATAGCCCAAGATGTCAAGATTAGTTCAGGGTCTGAGGAAACTATCATTGATGACCATTTGCATATGCATAAGGTGTCTGCCAGATAGATTCCCAGGTTGCTCGACTATTCCAGAAGCGAGAACGCGGTTAGTGCTCGAGGATAAATTTGGAGATGTGCCAAGAAGATTAGTCAAAGTTTTTCAAAAGACTGATTACACAGGATGAAACCTGGGTTCATTTCTATGATCCAGAGACCAAAGGCCAGTCAATGCAGTGGAAGCACTTGGACTCACCACCTCCAAGGAAGGCAAGGGTGCAGCCCTCCGCTGGCAAGGTCATGCTCAGAGTCTTCTGGGACCAGGACGTAGTCGTGATGACAGATTTCGTGGAAAAGGTTACCACAATTACAGGAGCCTATTATGCTTCACTTTTAGGAAATTAAGTGAAGCTATCAAAATCAAGAGGCGGGGCAAGATCAGCAAAGGTACTCTCCTCCTGCAGAACAACGCTCCAGTCCACAACTAGCATGTCGCCAGATCAGAAGCAGGGGCGTGTGGTTATGAAATCCTTCCCCATCCTCCCTATTCTCCTGACCTTGCACCCTCTGACTTTCACCTCTTCCAAGCCATGAAGTTGTTTTTGAAAGGAAAGCGTTTCCCAGATGATGCAGCCTTGATTTCTGAAGTCACGCCGTGGTTGGGGGACCAACCTGAGGTGTTCTACAAAAACGGGCTCCAGAGCTGCATGAAACGATGGGAGAAATGCATAACTCTGGGTGGTTCCTATGTAGAGAAAGATTAATAACTGTGCCAAGTTCCGTTGCTCTACTGCTATGGGAAGTGGGGCAGGGGCATTACTTATTGCACGTCCTTCGTGTATATATATATATATATATATATATATATATATATATACACAATCACCGTTACAAATATATATATATATATATATATATATATATGTATATATATATATGTCACGGTGATTATTCATCTGAGGCTTCTTTGTCTTAATATATAATGCTTCAAATATTTTTAATCTATTAATGCTATTTTCGCTTTACAAGACCTTAGTATTCTCAACCATGATTCTTCCGCATTTAGAATGATGACAGATAAATAGTGTTAATTATGAGTGCCGTCGAAATATTCTAAAATGCCTAAGGTAGTAAATTTAAAATTTTACATATGTATATATGTATAAGAAAAAAATATTGTCCGCCCATCCAACTCGTAATTAGCCACCACGTGACCGTGACAAATATATGTATAAAAACATAATTTTTTATAATGCAATATGCCTGAGGATTATTGAATTATTCCTATCGAAAGCGCTCGCCAAAGAAACTTATGGATCCAATCTAAACAATTTTGAGAAAAACGCAAAAACTATTATTGGGAGATTGAAGAAAGTAAAAAAGAAAATAGTGAAACAGAAAAATTCCTTGCTTTTTAATAACACTTGTCTCAATGAGAATATGCTGCCTAAATATACCTAAATATACCCTATATATATAGTGGATGAAACGCCGAATATTCAGTGTAGCTTAATCGCCATATATATTTTATAAATTACTTACTAGCTCTACCTACGTATTGAGAACTTTTGAAGTAAATACTTAAAGTTTACGCATAAATCTATACTTTCGTATATTAATTTTATGAGTAAATGAAGTAGTTATATATATATATATATATATATATATATATATATATATATATGTATATATATTCGTTGCTTCTTTGAGTCGTCTTGCGTTCCCCTGTTCTTCTATATAATTTTTTTCATCCCATAAAGATACATGGTTTCCATTTTCTTTCCATGTGTGGCCAGTCTTACCTGACTTTTCAAAGTCTCCAAATATTAAGGCTGTTCAATATTCTTCTACCCTTATTTTTGTAGTAAACATGTCTCACTTTTGTATATTTTTGACTTTAAAGGAAATCACATACACACAGTTCTTAGTAATTATATTTTTATGTAGAGAGCTTGACTTGCACACGAAAGTGAATCGCTCTCGAATCCTGTTCTTCTGTCATATGGATTACATATTGTTTGAAAGTTTTGGCAAGCTTTCATGTATGGTATATAACTTGTGGTGAGTTGTCGGGTAGTGTTCTCTAGTGTTTAGTCAAGATTACTTAGAGCTGACCTCGTGTGCTCTGGATAGTTGTTCCGAGGGATTATATGTGTTGTTATTATTACATATATGTTTGCTCGATGTTATCACCGGTGGAGAATTATTTTCTTTACATTATATGGATAGTTGTTATATATCAAGACCCTATGCTGGTAAGTGGAGATTATGGTAACGTCTGATTTCATGTTACACGTGCAGATCGGAATGCACCTAATGCGAATCATACGAGGGTTCAGAGGCCAGTTCCATAGACAAAATAAACTAGAAACAATTATCGATAATTACATAAAAATTGATCACATATTAGAGGATTAGAACAGTTTCGAGGCAGTTGGAATCATGGAATTAAACAGACCAGACCTGCCCAGAAATGTAGGTATCCAAGTAAATAATTCCTAGAGACTGTCCGTTTGTCTACTATTTTTAAGACCAAGTAAAAAGATAAGGTAAGAAGGAATCAATTTCCCCTCCTTTTTTTTAAAGGGATTAATTTTGTACTCTCTCCTCGTGAACGAACTTCTCTATCCAATAAAACCTTTAAACTCACCAAGAAGTTTCCATGTGTTTCCATATAAGCTTTATTCGTCAAAATATCACGGCCGCACACACATGGAGAGCAGCGTTAAAAAGAATGAAGACTGCATGTATTAAGGACTTTTATTAAATGATTGTGTTTCTTGATCGTTCACTAACGATACCCATAAGCGTAGCGAGTAAACGTTTGTATGAAATGACTATCGTTCAACTTTCGTTTACATTGTCGATTTTAATGATTGTTTATTGAAATGTTTCACGGTGGGAGTTAAAATTTAGGTACTGTCCACTGAAATTTAGCTTTCAATATGAAGATAACCGAAACTCCTGATCAGTACAAATTATCAGCGCATCTAGGAAGGATAATTTGCTATTATGATCTTTTCCATCTGAAACTATATAGATGGACGGATAGAGTTCACGTGGTCCAGTAATGTTTGAATATCTTCTTGTTGAAACGAATGTGTCATCCATATATCGCGGCCACATTGTTGATGTTTGTGGTATTGATTCTAATGGAATTTCCTAAAAATATTCCATGTATACATTGACCCGTAATGGAGATAATGATGGTCCCGAAGGTAGACCTTCTTCCTGTCGATATATATATATCAGATCCCATCACGAAGTATGCAGTTTCTATACAGGTCAACATCTCCAGTTACTTTTTATTCAGCTCCCTGTAATTTATCATGAAGATGAGAGACACGTGCTAAGCAATGAAATGGCAACATGAGGACAAAGAACGAGAGATGGTAAGGATGTAGGATGACAAAGAGATATTGCAAAAGGAGAGTCAATAACGGGTTAAAGAGAAACCAGAGATCACTTGGTAAAACGAAAGAGAGAATAGAGCCTGGACAGAGATAGATCAAAGTGAAAAGAAGAGATATAAAATTGCTAGAGGGATGAAAAAGGAAAGAGGAGAAACAAGATAATAGAGATACGTGGCAAACAAAGTAACTAGGAGAGACTAGGAGCAAAAGTTTGAAGAAAATTGAAGAGGATAGACAGTTACTAAATGAAGAGAGGAAAGAAAGAGACATTTAGTTAAAAAAAGGAGATAGTAAAGAAAAGACTGCAGGATCAGGAAACATAGTAAGTCAAGTAAATAAAGGGATAAATGTTAAAATAGAGAGACTGCAAGAGGACAAGAAAGAGACAGTAAAAAGAGAATGATGGGAAATAAATAACTTAGTAAAGAGGGAGCAGAAATAAAGAAAGAGAGATGCCAAAAAAATAGAGAATATAAGGCGAAGAGACAGATGAAAAGGGAAGAAATAAAAGCGCATAAAGGAAAAAGGAGAAACAGCAAGTGAAAGAGGATCACCACGACTAAAAGTAAAAGTAGGAAGAAAACTAAATAGGAATACTGTAAGTAAAGGGAAATATGGGTTATGAAAATGGGGAGACAACTGCTAGTCAAAGAGAAGAATCTTTGGTCAGTAATGGAGATAATAATGATCGAGAAAGAGAGTGAGATAAAGCTAACGTGAAAGAGAGATATGGTAAATTGAGAGAGCAAGAAAGAGAGTATAAGGACAAGATATATTAAGTGAATTACAGAAAGAGTTGGAGCGGGAACGACTACGGATAGTAAGAAGAAGGAAATAAGAAAAGATATAGGCCACAAGTAATTACCAATGCTGAGAGAAAGAACGAGAAGAGATAATAATCTCTTTTCTCCAAAATTACAAATTGCTGAATAGATCCCCAGAATTGGTGACAGCTAGTCTCGTTCCATTATGAGAGTTTCCCCTCTCATTGAAAATGGCCGAATATCAGATGACAGTCAGTTTTGCTATTTTTGTCTTTGTCCTTTTCAACATATCTTGCTTCGTTTCACCATCTTTCCATTCTTGGATTATCCCAGTAACCTTAATATTTTCAAACCAAAGATTCCAATAATAAAAATGAAAAAAGAAAAAAACTGTAGAAAATAGGACATTGTAGGAATTCAGAATTAATCCGTTCCAATGCAGCAGTGCATCTGTTCTAAAAATGGGTTCAACTAAAAAATATACTAGCATCAATACTCGTCCCAATCTGGATTCGCCATACTGAGACATCTTTGACGTTTTCATAAGTGCTAATATACTTCAAATCAAATTTTCAAAAAACGATATTACAATGTTAAAAATGGTATTATAACAGAACATTAATAAACTCATGTTATTAACATTTTTAAGCTTTACATGTGAAACTCACCCTAAAGTGTTTGTTAAATGAAAAGACTCTGTGCAAATTTTTAAAATCTGCATAATTTTGTGTTTTCTACATATATAAAATTTGGTATACTTATATACACGTATGTGATTTACTGCTAAACTAATTAACTGATAATTACAAAGGTTAAAACAAAGCTGCTTAGTGTAAGAGGTAAACATATGGGAGAAATTTAGTTTAATTTATTTAATGCAAAACAGTGTAAAAACCTCTGAATGTTTGTGAAATTTAAACAATAAACATTAGTTATGAAATAATAAATATTCACCAGATTTCTTGAGAATATTTAAAAGGGATTTAATGGAAATAAAATAGGCTATGACTAATTAGTGAAAACATGAACATGCATATCTTTTTTTGGATCAAGTAAAGATTAGATACCCAATAGCAGACGACAAAGATGGGCGAACAATTCAAGGGACACCGGTTGTTCGACCTTGACATTGCCGTTGGTTGTTTGTAAACTTGTAAACAGGTCAAATAGCAGACATATTCGAATGTTCGAGAGCAAGATTTTTTAAAAATATATTTACAAAACTTTTAAAGATTTAAAAGAAAAAATATATATTTACAAAATATTTTCTTTAATATTAAATATTTAGAAAACTTTTCAGGATTAAAAATTTTTTTTTTTCTATTTACACAAAACTTTTTGTGAAAGTAACAAAACGAACGTAAATGTTACAAAATATATTCAAATAAATTGGCGTCTTTCTGAGTGCATTTTTAAAAAATATTTACAGAACTTTAATAAAACTAATAATAATAATTATAATTATAATAAAAATAAAAAGAATAAAAGAATGAATTATATTAATTGCAAATCATTAGAAACTGAAAATTTCGGACGCTAAACTTACTTGCGCTTAATTTGTCTTTATGGAGAAGTAAGCAAATAGCAAGTTTCTTTTTTTTTAAATAAAAATAAAAATTATAAAAAGATTTTTATCTTGTGATACTACACTTCATCTTTATAAAAATAAAAGTTATAAAAGATATGTGAATCAAATATATTTTTTAAAATCTCGATTGTTTATACTTGTGATTTTATTATGCATAAAATTGCCTCGGTCTAGAAGGATTTCTCCTCCAATGACCACCTACATACATCGCACGTTAAATAAATATTGAATTGTGTTAAAAACGCAAAAAGAAAGATAAACACACACACACACACACACACACACACACACACACACACACACACACACACACACACACTGTACATAAAAAAATAATCCGAACAAGTCTGTTATTATTTATTTGTTTCTGCCATTAAAAAGTTTGGTTATAATAATGTTATTACTTTTTTTTTTAATTATGTATTTTTTAATTGACATCATCCGAAATTCTCAGTTATAACCTCAGTTTATTTATTTATTTGGTATTATTTTACGACCTGCCGCAGCGTAGTATAAACACCCCCAACTACCCCATGTTAAGAACGGCTTTCGGAATAAACACCTCCCAACCTCCGCATGTTAAGAACCGCTTTTGAGGTTGCGGGGTGTTTATTCCGAAAGCCGTTCTTAACATAGGGAGGTTGGAGTGTTTATAATATGCTTGGGCACGTCGTCAAAATTTACCATTTATTATTATTATTAGTATTATTAATAGTTTTATTAAAGGTTCTGTAAATATTTAAAAAGAACGTACTCAGAAAGACACCCATTTATTTAAATATATTTTGTTTAAATACGTTCGTTTTATTACTGACATTAAAAGTTTTGTGTAAATAGAAAATTTATTTTTTTTAATCCTTAAAAGTTTTGTAAATATTTAATATTAAAAAAATGTTTTGTAAATATATATTTTTCTTTTAAATCTTTAAAAGTTTTGTAAATATATTTTTTAAAAAAATCTTGCTCGCGAACATTCGAATATGCCTGCTATTTGACTTGTTTACAAGCAACCAACGGCAATGTCAAGGTCGAACAACCGGTGTCCCTTGAATTGTTCGCCTATCTTTGTTGTCTGCTACTGGGGATCTAATCTTTACTTGATCCCTTTTTTGTTGTTGTTAAAATGCCTTTATTTTATATATTATATTAAAGAGCGTTTTTCACTCTGTCTAATCGTTTAAATTACATTGAATTAAATTAAATACAAGATGGAAAAAAGCAAATTCGCACAATTTTCTTATTTCAATTCAGGCTAAGCCAAAAAGCTGCTGAAACAGCTAATGATATCAATGAAGCTTTTGTCCTATGAACCACAATAATACATGCTTACTTGCTATTGAGCACTATTTAAACAACACTGGAATTTCACTTTC
The DNA here is from genome assembly GCF_053919585.1 of Euprymna scolopes. Lineage (NCBI taxonomy): Eukaryota > Metazoa > Mollusca > Cephalopoda > Sepiida > Sepiolidae > Euprymna > Euprymna scolopes. The sequence goes on from NC_136483.1 coordinate 50,896,456, forward strand.
ATTTTGAAGGTGAATTTTATTCCATAGAGAATTAAATTCAATGGAGTATTTTACTTAAATTTCTTTTCAGGACTGATTCCCGACATTGCGCACACGTTTTTTTTTTTTTTTTGTAGAGAGTAAATTTGAACATGAGGTCCACCTCCATAATTTTCTTTAGAATGACTACTTTTATAAGTTTTCTACTATACTGTTTAAGACAATCTCATTCAAATTTTGCGGAGACAAGTACTTATAGAGATATAAATACCTGTATTATGCATTGTAATTCACTGACTGCCAGTTTTGTTCGTATGCACAATCAACAAATCTACTTCTCTCCTACCGACATTACCACCCCACACTTTATTTTCAGCATTTGCGAGTGGGTATGCTGACACTAATTATCACAGTTGAATTTGGGTAATTTTTTTTCCACATCCCCCAATAAAAAGGAGTTTGTCTACTCCGAAAGCCATTCTTTACATGATGGTGTTGGGGGTGTCTGTTCTGAACAACTTTCTTAAGATTGGGAAGTTGGTGGTGTCTATTCTGAAAGCCGTTCTTAACATGGGGAGTTTGGGATGTCTATTCCAAACGCCATTCTTAACATGACAATACTCAAAGAAGTGAAGTGAAAAAAGTCATATTGTTTTGTTTTACACATTAAAAAAAAGACAACATAAAACTGGAATTTACTTCAATACTATTGGTGAAAAATCAAGACGACTTTAACAACAAACGAAAAGTTAGAACTGATAAACATCTTAAACAGTCCATATACAGCGAAAATCCTTAATCTCTAAAACTTCTGTTTTTACTTTCCATTATTATTCTAATGGACCATTTTTTCTTATTTTTATTTTTTTTTTTACACAGTGGTCACCACTTATCAAGGCCCGGAAGCCACTCAGGGATAAGAGTTATTGCAAATACATTACGTTAGTGTGGAGATTTGATGAAGTGTCTTACTTAAGGGGGCGGTTCATTAGGAATTTGTTAACATTGGACTTGAAGACATCCAAGTTGTAGTCAGGTGGGAAGTAGGCAGACGGAACAGAGTTCCACAGGCGTGCAGTTCTAAGAAAGAAGCTTTGTTCATGGAATCCACGTTTTGATTTAGGCACAGATAAAGAGTGGGGAAAATTTTTCACAGTGGATTCAGCTAGACGGGTGTTTTTCGTGAAAGATTGGTGAGGGGAGGACCAGAGATTGGAGTTCAGACGAGCACCTGCCATGGAAATAACGATAAAACAAGCATAGGCTCGCAACGTCTTTTCTGTGGGAGAGAGGTTGCAGAGTAGAGAAAAGGGCATCCCCCACTAAGCCACGACGTCTATTTTGTACTCTGTCAAGGCAGGATAGGCTGTTTTTAGCAGCTCCTGCCCAGATATGGCAGCAGTATTCCATCCTTTCCATACTTTTATTAATTCATGCTGATTGACGAATTCCCTTAATTGCTTTTTTTTAAAATTCAAACAGAACCTGCGTGTTATCATCCCAAACCCTCATTAATCGCCAGTGAAAGCCAGATTATTTCATTTCGGCCATGGCTGCTAGTGTTCGTAATTGTTCAGGGATGGCAGTGGTCACTAATAACAATCATAGTTTACTTTTTTGCTAGGAAGGGGACAGGCTTCCACCGGGCAACGCCGGTTAACGGGTCCTGCTAGTTTACAATAATATAATTGTAACTAACGGATGCTTTATGATTTCCTGTTTAAAGGATGCACAGTTTGATGCCAGTGTGGGAACTCTACACGCAATTATCTGTGAGGAACTGACAATACAGAACATTTGTGTAAAGTTTGTTCCAAGAGTGCAGAGAGAAAATCAGCAAGAAAGATGCCATGACAACAGAGAGATGGTCGAGCTGATCAATTCAGATCCCACAGATTTTGATGCTCTGGTGACCTGCAATGAAAGCTGGATCTACTGCTATGATTCAGAAACCAAGAGATAGAGTTCCCTGTGAAAACATGCTGGCTTTCCCAAACCCAAAAGCCAGACAGAGCAAATCCACCCAAAACCTTATGATGATCCCTTTTTTTTTGACAACACGGGTATAATCTACATGCACTGAGTTCCCACTGAATACACAATCAACAAAGAATTCTATGCTGAGGTTTTAAGAGAGTTCAGAACGAGAATTCCCCGGTAGAGGCTAGCACTCTCCAAATGGGAGAAATAGTGGGATCCTTCTATCGATCCAGTAGATATCTCACTGCTGATGCAATTCTCTATCTATATAAGAGTCAGATACGTCCAAGGATGGAGTACAGTTGCCACATCTGGGCAGGAGCTGCTAGAAAGGACTTATCCTGCCTTGATAGAGTTCAAAATAGACTTCGTAGCCTCGTAGGGGATGTCCTTTTCTCTTCCCTGCAACCTCTTTCTCATAGAAGAGATGTTGCGAGTTTATCTCTGTTTTATCGTTATTTTCATTGCAAGTACTCGACTGAGCTCCAGTCTATGGTCCCTCCTCGCCAAACTTTCACAAGAAACACCTGTCTAGCAGAAAACACTATCAACGATTTCCCCCACTCTTTATCTGTGCCTAAACCTAAACGTAGATTCCATGAACAAAGTTCTTTCACGCCTGTGGAACTGTCTTCTGTTTTCCTGCTTTCCAACTGACTACAATATGGTTGTCTTCAAGTCTAACGTAAACAAGTTTTTGATGAGCTGTTCTATACAAGTTAACAAATTTACCAAATTTCCATTACTAACAATTACTATATTGTCCAATTTCTACTGTACACTCTTTAACCCTTATCCTCGAGTGGCCTGTTGGTCTTGATAAGTGGTGATGCCTATGTAAAAAAAAAATTAAACATGGGATCAGTGGTATTTCCACCACGACAATGTACCAGACCACAACTCCATCCTTGTCACAGACTATTTGACTAAGATAGGCATCAAGACAGCTCCTCACCTTTCCTATAGTCCAGGCCTTGCTTTCTGTGACTTTTGGTTATTCTCTAAGCTCAAGGAAAACCTCATGAGACAATTGAGGAGAGGAAAGAGACTGTGACAATTTTCATTGACACGCTCATATGAAGTTGTTCGAATAGTACAAAGTGCATTTCAGCCTGAAAAGATTACTTTGAAGGGGACTACAATTTCATGTTTATACAATTAATAAAGGTGCCTATAAGAAAAACGTCTGGAAACTTAGTGAAAGAACCTCGTTTGGCTCTGAAACCTGCAACATATAGTTTTTAAAATAAATAATCTGTATTTTAGCTCTCACATTTGCGATGGAACGGTTTATTAATCTTTTTCAACACATTGCAACACCTAATATATGTATGTGTGTGTTATCATTAACTACGTATCATGATTTTCTGTTTAAAATTTATAAAATTAAAATCACATACCTGAATTTAATATGCTCAAATTGTAGCAAACACATTAAAACATTATATCATTTTATCAATTTTAACTAAATAAATTAAGGATATATGATTAGCATAATTCAGAATACTCTTCTTATCTTGAATGCTGTTTTCACAACATTTCGGCTGATATATTCCCCAACTGTTTTCAAATGCATCTTGTGCAACTTTGGAATGTATACATAATTTTGAATATAACCTTACATTTCATCCATGGAGGTAGCTTGCTCTCTACCTATCAGCCACTAATGATCATGTGTATGTAAACTTGCATTATATCTATTTTTTAACTTACTACTATATATATATATATATATATATATATATATATAGTGAATGAATGACAAAAGTCTATATTTCAAATTTCATGATGTTGACCATCTTATAATTTATTCCTTTAATTCAGTTGACATTTACAATTCTTATTTATAATCTGTTTCGTAGTACAAAATCAATCACTTTATTATTATATCAATTAGTGAATCTATTTTGCCCTTAACTCATCAGAAGAAATGGCAACAACCAAAAGGAAATAAACTGCGCTTAGACAGGATAATAATCCGAAAATTGGAAGAGACGCTGTAAATACCTGATAATATATTTCCATTATACTATTTAGAATTTCATATATATATGTATGTGTCTGTGTATTAACAATAATAAAATTTTTAACAGACTTCATACATTATTATATGATAGTTACACGGTAAATGTAATCATCAGAAATAAACTTCTATCCTACATGTCTATACACATTTCAATATGAACTCAAATTACCCAGAACATGCACGCACACACACACACACGCGCACACACACGCACACATACACATATATATATATATATGTATATATATATATATATATATATATATACATACATATATATAGTAGAAATGGTAATTAATATATATATATATATATATATATATATATATATATATATATATATATATATATATATATATAATACCCAGATAACATTGTTGCATGGTTTTAAAATATATAAGTTTAAAACTTACATATGAAACTCTAATTCTTGAACACTATATTGATTGAATCTTCTCGAGCGCCAAATTATATCCATAAAAGGAATGTCATAAGTGGATTTGGTGCTTTTAAAACGCATTCTAAATCTGAAAAGGTAGATAAATAAAAAAGAAGACAAATTGTAGTTTTAAGTAATGATGTAAGTCTGTACTTTTGGTTTATTATTGGATTGTAATGGAAAGAAAGCAATAAATTTAATGACACAGAGTTATTTAATGTGCATACATTTTATACGCTTTATGCATCCACTCATCTTTGAGAGAAGATTTGTTGGTCGGTCACCCTTCAGGTTGAAATAGTATTTTCATCATTAAAGATTGAATGGACTTTGGTCAGGAAATCTAAAGTTTTAAATCACCTTTTCTTTTGGTAAATGTGTTTATTGACTGGAATCATTTAAAACAAGCATTTCTATAGACTCTCATTCTATCGTTTAAAGTTTAAAATAGTATTTTCGTTGTCTGCTCTGTTATGGTTTGAAATGTTATAGTTTGAAATACTAATTTCTTTGTTATGGTTTGAAATAGCATTTTCTTTGTCTGTTACATTATAATATGAAATAGCATTTTCTTTTGTTTGTTTTTTTATAGTTTGAAATAGCATTTTTTGGTCTACCCTTTTATAGTTTGAAATAGTATTTTCGGTCTATTATACTATAGTTTGAAATAGCCTTTTTTGTTTCTTATGTTACTATTTAAAATAGCATTTCCCTTTGTCTGTTCTGTTATAGTTTGAAATAGCATTTTTTTTTGCTTGTTATGTTATAGTTTGAAATAGCATATTCGTTTGTCTGTTTTATTATAGTTTGAAATAGTATATTTTTGGTATGTTATGTTATTGTTTTAAATAGATATTTTGGTTTGTTTGTTATAGTTTAAAATAGCATTTCCGTTCGTTTGTGAGATTATAGTTTGAAATAATATTTTCTCTTATGTGTTTTATTGTAATTTGAAATAGCCTTTTCTTTGGTTTGCTACATTATATTTTGAAGTAGCATATTCTTTGGTTTGTTTATTATGCTTTGTAATAGCATTTTGCTAGGCTTATTATGTTATACTTTGGTTTGTTTGTCATAGTTTGAAGAAAAAATTTTTTATTTGTTACGTTATTGCTATAAATAGCATTTTCATATTTGCTATATTATAGTTAGAAATATCATTTTTGTCTGTTACTTCCTCTGCAAGATTTCAGACACAAGGTCAAGTGTGAGTGTGAAGCAAGTGTTTCTGTGAAACGAACTGAATTAAAACTTGGCACACCTACGTATTCAGTCTGTGTCGTTAATTACTTAGCTACTGTCAGAATTTTCTGTATCGAATATTGAACACTCCCCCTACTTTATATTAATATTATGCCTGCATATATACTCTTAAAGGTACTATGTTAAAAGGAATAAACACATAAGTATTTACTCATTTTCAAAATGTTTCTCTTTTATTGGTAACACTCTGCATACAATTGTTTCAGCTCTTGCTGTTAGCATATTAGTATATAACAATTCATCAATAATAATTTGCACTACTTTGGCTTCATCAGTGCGTAGAAATAACCAAACTTTTAAAAATTTCACAAAAAATTTAAAAAACAGCGGGTATAAATTTTTTTATTGACAACATATATATAAAGTATCAAGTGGGCTCAAACTGCATTTTTAGATTAAACACGCTTGCCTTGCAATGCAGCAATCCCTCGAACTCTATAGTAGTTAGTAGCCTGCATTTCTTTGCTTTCTTGCACATGTTGCATTTTTCAGACTTCTGATAATGTTTAAGTTGTTAGCTTTGCAGCATATGTTTTAATTGTTCAATTAATTATTTTCTAATAATTAATTTTTCAACTTATTATTTAATTAATTCTATTCAATATACATTTTACTATTTCTAGATTTAAAACCAAATATTTTATACTTATGTGTAAAATATTTATATATATATATATATATATATATATATATATATATAGTAAGTTATAAAATATATGTGGCGATTAAGCTACACTGAATATTCCGCGTTTCATCCACTCTGATTCTTCAGGCTTATGCGCGAATTTTAGTTAGCCAATCAGCTTTCTCGTATCCACCGTGCGGTGGATAAGAGAAAGCTGATTGGCTAACTAAAAGCTGATTGGCTAACTAAAAATCTCAATAGAAGGTGGGTATATAAAAACGACAGACAACCACAAAATTCCCGCATAAGCCTGAAGAATCCTAGAGTGGATGAAACGCGGAATATTCAGTGTAGCTTAATCGCCATATATATTTTATAACTTACTAACTAGCTCTACCTACGTATTGAGCACTTTTGAAGTAAATACTTAAAGTTTACGGATAAATTTATACTTTCGTATATTAATTTTATGTGGGTAAATGAAGTAGTTATATATATATATATATATATATAAAATATTGTATACTAAATCAAGATATTTGTAATAACTTATGCAATTTTCAACAACATTTATTAAATTTAATACATTGTATTGTATATGCACATCTAAAATGTTGAATCCTGCAGCCCATTAGGGAAAAAACAGCAGCCATTTTGTTAAGTATTTCATAATTCATAATATTATTTGATCTGCAATTGAAGGAGGTTCGCATAAAACTGAGAAGTCTGAAACTGTCCAAGAGCTTCTTAAGAAGCAATCTACTTTGAACATTGCTAAAGTCATCGGCCTTGATCACCACACCATCAAAAGGTTTTCAAGCAACCCTGCTTCTTGCAATGGACGATCAAACGTTGCAAAGTACAGAAAGATACATTTGTGTCACGATGAGCTCTCCCTCTTATTAAGAGAGATCCATCAGAACCCTCTTGAAACAACTAAGAAAATCTTTCAAAGTGTTGAGGTTCGTCGCAATACTGTAGACAAAAATTTCATGGATTTCAGTTGAAAAGCTTATTTGCATAGCTGTTGAAACACACAGACAAACATATATATATATATATATATATATATATATATATATATATATATATATATATATATATATATATATTACGTTGGTTCAAAAATAACGTCGCTTTTTGACGTTGAACTTTATGGGAGAAAACGACATTATTTTCGCACCAACCTAATACATACTGCTTCACTGTATCTAGTGTGGCTAGATGAACAAGTACATCAAGGTTAAATTGAAACCCGATCGTTTTGTTGTTAAAAATCAGATCTCTTAATCATTATGCCACTAGCAAAATCTTGGAAATAAGAGAAAATTTTAATGCGTATATATCCATTATCAACTGCTTAATAAATTAGGTAAAGAAGAAAGTTCTTGCAGAATTTTTCATTTTGATTTCAAATAAGTTTTCAATGTAATACCTTTACTTTATATATCGTTTACATTACAAACGTTTTTCTGTTCAGAAAGCTGAATACAAAATGGAAAAAAAAGCAAATTTGCACAATTTTCTCATTTCAATTCAAGCTAAGCCGAAAATCTTCTCAAACAGCTCGCGATATCAACAATGCAATTGGCCCAGGAACCACTACTGAACGCACAGCACAAAGGCGGTTTAAAACATTTCCTAGCAGTGACGAGAGTCTTGAACATGATGAGCGTAGTGGTTGGCCATCGGATGTTAACAACGATTAATTAAGAGCTTTAGTTGAGACCAATTAATGCACACCTGTTTGAGTTAGACATAACGTATACGACGATTTCCAATAACTTGAGAGAGATTGGAGTCTTGATAAATGGATGCCTCACAAATTGATCAACAACAAAAATGAATGTTATGAAGTGTCATCTTACCTTCTTTTATGAACGACTCGTTTTTCGACCAGGTCGTGACTTATGATGAGAAATGTGGGTTCTTTACGACAACCTGTGACACTCAGCTAAGTGGATAGATGCTGACGAAATTAATTTGTTGTGTATTTCCATGGAGTCGGTTTAACTGCACATTTGTTTGTACCGGGTCAATGTGTCGATGAATATCACCCAGTTCCTGTCGGTGTAATCATCTTTCATCACAGTTCGGTCTGGATTTTAAGTGTGGGGTCAGTTTGACACATTTTCCGTGCCGGCGTGGAGCTCATTGTTTTCTTTTTGTAAATTTATAAACTACTGAACTAGTTGCAAGTAACTATTCCAATTTCAGTAAGAAAATAATCCGGCCAAAATAAATCCTGTCGAAATGGATCCTGTTCGTAGCGCCATGTAAAGTAGACTTAAAAGTCTACCGAGTGTTCAGCACATTTAACGATTCAATAAATATGCATGCATATGTGTATATAAGTGACATTTACACGTATATATGCTTAGAATAATCTAACCTCCCTACGCGCACATTTATAAGTAGGAAGGAATCTAATGTTCTTTCCCTCTCCATTTGCACGTGGTCTGTAAGCTATTTCCTTAGCATTTTTTTAAAACCAAATCTTGATGATGTCCCCTGAAATAGGGACGAAATGTTGATTACTATTTATTTGTTTTAAGCTTTCCTTTTCATTCGCTTAACGTTAACCATCGTTTGTATTTTATTTTATTCACACACACACATATACATATATATAAATATTATCTAATTATTATATATTATCTGTGATACCAAAGCAGCTCTCCGTGTGCATGTGTGTATATATTCTTCTAAACGTCAAACACTACAAAACAAACACCAACAGCATTAATATATTTTTCATCGGCGTTGCCCGGGATGAATAAAATCTAAAATTAAAATAAAATTATTTAATTAATTAATTTAATTAATTAATTCCAACTTCCAACATAGACCCCCCCCCACTATTACGTCTCCTTCTCTAACATCAGGGATCTACGTTCCAACCTTCCAGAGGTTAAAATCCAATTACAGGAAACCAAACCAGACTTATTATTCCTAAGTGAAACTGGCATTGAACCGACTATTTCCTTAGATGAGTTCGTAATTAAAGGATATTCTAATTTAACATCCAAATCCGACCCTCAAGATCGACATGCGCATGGAATATGTGCGTACATTAAAGATGGCTTTCCATGTGGTAGGGACATCTCCAGAGAAGACCCTAAATTGCCCCATATGTGCTTTTGGATTGCACTTGCTCACACCACTGCGTTTATATTTGCCCTCTATCGTCCCCATAACAGCAGAGTTACTATTTGTAAGAGCATATCTGAGAAAATTAACCACATCCTGTCTGCTCATCCTTCAGCTAACATTTACGTTTGTGGAGACGTCAATGTTAATGTGGAATAGTTAGCCTACTCAAACAAAACAGATGATGAGGGGAAGTTCTGTTACGATTTCTCGATTGCTTATGACCTAACTCAGATTGTTCACGAACCCACCCGTGTGCCTGGCAATGATGGCCAGTATGCAAGTCTCTAAGCCCTTTTCTCACAACTTGTCCTGACCTTTGTTCATCTTCCGTTCTGTCCCCATTGGGATCTTACGACAACGCGATTGTCTCTATTAAGATAAGAACAAAATGTAATAAGTCCTCCAACATACCTCTCCATTGTACAGTATATCGATTCACTATGGCTGACTGGGATAGCTTTCATACATTTATATCAGATCTCCCCCTTTCGAATGAAATGTGTCCTTTCGCAGATGACGTACCGGAAATGACAGGTCAAAGATTACAGTTGAGAATCTAATAGTTGTTGTCAAACCCGGCACACGTGCATTGGTGTGAGGTTCATAAGACTGGAAGCGAGGTTATACAAAGACAAGTATGTAGGCAGGTAAGGCAGGCTCCTGGGGAACCTTGAGACAAATCTGAAATAAATTTATATATATAAAATATAAATTGTTGTCCTGTGGTTCCTCAGAATCACGCATGTAAAGAAAAGTTTCAGGTATGTCTCATTGATCTATTGTGTTCGTACGTATTACATCATCACAACACCCAACAGTTGAAGATGACCTTCGGACCAAAGGTATGAAACTTCTTCCATATTTCCCCCCAGCTATGTAATATATACACTTTTTGGTATTGTGACTATATAAGAGTACATTTGCCTGGAATTTAAAAGAAAATCGACTCAGTCGTTTTGGAGTCCATAGCGAACGAACTTACTGACACACAGATATGCTGACAAAGTTCCTTTTATATAATAGGTTAGAGTAGAGATAGAGATAAATAAATATATGTACTTTCACACAAAATATCTTTGTATAACCCTTGAACGAAACCAATTCAAGCAGTGAATGGAACTGAGAAAGCAAATGACATCTAAAAATAATCCCGCCACTTAAAATAAATTAGGAAAAATTTCTTCACACTATAATAAAAAGTTAATGGTGGATAGTAATTGTCTGTATTTTTGAGATGAGGTGTTTTCATTGATTGAGATTGTCGGACTGACTTCCTCATCTTGGTTGTTATAGTCACAATCAGCAACTATATCTCAGAGCCTAGCTGAAGTCCGAACACGGTACTCCCGTAATAATAATAAAGGGGTGGATTCCAGACTCCTAACAAACGGTTCCCCAGTTCGATACAAAACACCTGATGAAGGCCGGAGGGCAAAACGGCCGAAACGTTGTGACTATAACAACCAAGATGAGGAAGTCAGTCCGACAATCTCAATCAATTAATGGTGGGTGTTTATTTATCTTTCGGTCATTAGAAATGATAATACTTTTTATACTAAAAATAAAATTACTAACGTAATTCTTGGATTTTATATGAATTTGTTAGTAAAATATATTTATTAGGTTGGTGCCAAAATAATGTTTTCATCAGATATATATAAATATATATATATAGATATATATATATATATATATATATATATATATATATATATATATATATATATATACACACATAAAAAACGACATTATTTTTGCACCAACCTAATAGATAAGTAGCAAGTGCGAACACTCGTGCAGCATATTTTTCGCTAATTTTTTACAAATAATCAATATATACAAAATGATTGAAAACGATTTATGTGAAATAGAATTTTTTTATGATTTCATATAACGTTCGAGCAATATCTACATTTTTCACACATGCAAAAAGTAAATAAAAAACTGTTATTAATTTGGAGAAAGCATTACGACATAAATGTGATAAAATTCTAGGAAGAAAAAGTGAATACTGAGGGAGATATTCTACGAAGGGGGAGATAATGAGAAGAAACTTTGTAAGGTTGCGGCTATTTGTACAATTTACTTTAAAGTAATGAAACGGTTTAGAGGCATTCTCTAACCCTGAACTTTATTGAATATACAAAATTATTACATATTTTTTTGACATACACGTTTGCATCATCATCATCATCATCATCATCATCATCATCATCATCATCATCATCAGCAGCAGCAGCAGCAGCAGCAGCAACAGCAGCAGCAGCAGAACCACCACCACCACCACCACCACCACCACCACCACCACCATCATCATCATCATCATTTTTATCCAACGTTTTATTCTTCTCATGCAGAATCCGATCCATCATGTGTTAACTGCCTCCAAGATTTATTATCTCCCTATACTTTGTTTATCTGACTGACTTGATCTATTTGTGCAACCTTCCACCATTTTTTCTAGAGTATAGGGTGGAACGATAAAATTGTCGCCATAGAGAAGACGGCGTGCTTCCAGTTCTGTTTGATGAAAACCGGTTTTCTTGTTTTGCTGCAGACCATCTGCTAGTTGGCCAGTTGTATACAAATCCCAAGAGCGATAAGAGCCTTCTATAATGTCTGAAAGTGACACAATGTTAACGAGTGAGATTAGAGAGGCGCTGCTGTACAACTCATGCTCTCTACCGATCCAAGTTATAATAACAGGACCATTGCCAGCACCCTCAAAATGCAAATCCGGACGGGTCTTTCTTATAACGCTGATGACTTGATTTGTGCATTGGCCACATTTGCCCTTAAGGTCGCATATTTAAGTAGATAAACCATCATCGAGAGCCTATTTTTACAGCCGTAAAATGTTTCAATCAGTCATTTGTTTTCCTAGGTTTACATATGAATTACAAAATATCTGATATTTCCCCAAAATATCTGGCCTTGATGTAGGGGAGACTTGATTCTAAATATGTCCCATATGTTATATTTCCCCTCTTTGGTTTTCATATAAAAGTAACTTTCACAGTTTAAAGGCTTTTTTGATACTGGAGATATACATAATCGTACTCGATTTCCAAAAGAGAAGAGATATAACATGTGAGAAATATTTAGAATCCAGTCTTCTCTTGCTGTTATTTCAGATCATTTGAAACCATAGCAGCAAGTTTTATTCTCCCCTACAGAGATTTTGGGGAAATATATATATATAGAGAGAGAGACAGAGAAACAAATCTAATGATAATTTATAATATAAGTCTATCTCTAGTCAGCCTGGTATGTTTGCTATCAGAGAATGAATGGCTCCTTGCAGCTGCTAATGGTTTAATTTACTCTGAGATCGTAAAAGTAAAATGCCAAGCAAGGACTGGAATCTCTTGGGATTGTCAAAAAAGATTAACTATTTACCATTTCTCAGATGAACGCCCCAGGAACTGTTATTTACCAAAGTAAGATTAGTCTGCTGGTTTTTGCAATAGGGGTCAGTAAGACTAATTTTTCATACTAGTGTGCATCCTGTCAGCCAGCAGGAAACGAGCAAACTCAAGTGAGCTGAGAATTTTAAGCAGAAAAAAAAGCAATTTTTTACAAGAAAAATGCATAAGATGTAAATGAAAAAATTCTGATGAATGTAAATGATTTACTTTGAAAATAGAATATCACTTTACGAAACTACTGCTGTGAAAATGTAAATGAAACATGTTTTACAAATAAAACAAATGATTTTTATTTTATTTTTCCATTCTATTCTTTATACATACATACATACATACATGCATGTATTCATACATACATGCATGCACATATGCATACGTGATTGAGTGTAAGGCCCTATACTGAGAATATTTGGGATAATAATCTCTACTATTATACAAAGGAACTGTGTGTGTGTGTGTGTGTGTGTGTGTGTGCGCGCGCGTGCGCGAGGGCTAGGCCGATTTTTGGAAATTTCACACAAATATAATTTAAGTGCCTGGCAGTGTTCTTAGATAGGTTTTGTATCGGAATATCTTTTATAGGTATAAGGGGTTTTGATTGAAGTTATCGTCTTACAATTGCCTTACATCACAAGTGCATTTGAGAAGTTGTATTACCACAAGTAAAAAGGCCGGACATATAAAATCAACAGTAGGTTATTTGATATGACAAGGATGCGTTTGAAAAGAATGAAATATGATACTTGACTTTTTGATTTTCAACTTTAATTCAAGCCATTATATAAAATATTTTTATAAAATCAACAGTAGGTTCTCGACAATAGGTTCTCTACAGTGTAATGTAAACTACAAAGTATTGTGGACCAAGTCACTGTGCTGAAGCATGTGAAGCTTCCTCCCAGTGCACTGCAGTGGATTCTCAGCTACTAGCAAGCAATTAATCGATTTGATTGAAAAATGGGTGATTTCATCAATTTTGATTACGATAAAATATGGGAGGGTGAAACATTCGTTAATCCTCATTCAATCCCGAGCAACGTCGGGTCTCTCTGCTAGTAACATGATAAATTTCAAACGCATATATTTAAAAAATATTAACAATTTTATAAAATGCATTCCTAAATTGACTGAATCTAATATAAAAAGGAATAATTAAGTAAATAAAACAAACAGCACTGTTTTGGTTATTTAAGTGAAAGAAAGCTACGTTAAATAAAATATCAAATAAAATAGCTTATTGCATTCCCATTGAAAAATAATATAAAAACTTTGATAAGTGAATATTTTTATTGACGTAAGCCATGTATAACATTATGAAAGTGATGGCGGTGGAATGATAAATGGAGTAGTAGAAAAAGCTTCAACATGAATTGGTTCAAATGAGCTTATTGATAGAATATGCAAGGAAAAAGAACATAAAATATATTAAAAGGAAGCTAACACTCATATTTCTGGTGTTTTTTTTATTGTTTTTTTTTTTTACTTGCCTAGCCACGAGGGCAGAGTTATACACAAGGCCGGTTTTTAACATGGGGTGAAACCAGTTCCCTCAAAAGGGGCATTCTTGTTAGTAACAAAAAAAAAGTGTAACATGAACCGACATATTACTGCCCAACTCCCTACATAGTACCTCAGTAGCTTATGTCCCTGATAGTAACCCCCTACACCAAAGTGGCAATGTGCCTTGTTTGGGGTGAAAATGTAATAACATTTTTTTTTTAAAGCACTGGCCATGAACAATGATTTCAAACTTTAAAGTGTTGACAGAAAAACGATATCAATAACAAAACGTTTTTGAAAACAATGACAAAATCTATTCATGCAAAAATAATGTTTTATTTATATACAATGAATTTGGAGAAATCGATTAATATAGAGTCAATGGTAAGAAACAGTCACCTGTTGATTCTGAAAAGAAAATACGTCTTGCTATGAGGCGTGACTCGTTAGGCAATAATCAAGATTAGCAGTAACTGAATATTTTAAATTTGTTGCAGACGGTCAAGCAGTCACGCAGAGGAATTCATGCAATGAAAGATTTTAGGGAGACTGTCCAGTTATTGCTCATCTTACCTTTAAAAAAAAAATAATGTTATTACATTTTCACCCCAAACAAGGCACATTGCCACTTTGGTGTAGGGGGTTACTATCAGGGACATAAGCTACTGAGGTACTATGTAGGGAGTTGGGCAGTAATATGTCGGTTCATGTTACACTTTTTTTTTGTTACTAACAAGAATGCCCCTCAATGAGCTCATCATCTTTTCAAAGTCAGTTTGAGATTATTTCGTACCAGTGACTGTATAACCGGCTATTTTTCAAAATTCTTTATCTGCCATTAATCCAATTTAGTTTATTTTTGTATGGATAAATTTTGTAATTATTCTGATATTGTATTTCCCTACATCTAACACACACACACACACACACAGACACACACACACACACACACACACACACACACACACACACACACACACACACACACACAAAACAAAAAACAAAAAACAAAAAAAACAGGTTTAAAGTTCTTAAAGTGCATATTAAAATTGAGTAGTGGATAGTAGTACTTGGTAAAATTCAGTTGTAAGTTACACTCTTCTGGAGGTTGAAGGTTTAATCCTCAGTGCAGAGACATTAAAAATATAACGATGAAATACTTAGAACTTTTACTCTGCTGATGGAACGAGAGTAAGCTACCCTCATGGATTAAATAAAGGGTTACATTCAGATTCGTGAGTTTAACAAAATACACTTGAAGTAGGTTACATCGAGCGAAATGTTGTGCAAATAACACTCACGTTGAGACAAGTAATGTGATAAATCCAAATAATACGAATCTGCAATCCTCATCTCGTCATGTATATTTGTTTCAGGTTCCTGTTATAAACTTATTTTTAATGCTCTAACTCAAGATCCTAATTTGCATTGTGAATACATATATAAGTTATCTATACATATATTAATGCAGGTGTACATTTTTTGTGTTATTCATTGGAAGAATAAAATGTGAGAGGAAGCAGATAAGAATAATAAGGCAAAGGGTGGAATGATCAGTTACCCTGCTAAACCCGAGCACATATTATCAACAATTTATAAACAAAAATGATAAAATAAAGCTCCGTCTTATTTTCAACAGTTAAGGAAGTCAGTTTACATTGTGAGCGCCATCTTATCTTGCTCTCCCTGACAACAAAAATCTTATATTTTTACAAGCGATGTTGTAAAAGGGGACTACTCTTGAATATTGTTTATTACTTGTATACATACTCTCTTTTTTACATTATGTTTTAAAATTTACTTGCATCTCATCAAACATGATTCTATTAAAGATTAAAACTTTTTTTGTAATAACATGTATTTTCACTGCTAACAATTTCCCCCACTCTTTAGTTGTACCTGAAACTAAATGTAAATTCCATGAGCAAAGCTTCTTTCCTTGTAATGCCAGTCTGTGGAACACAATAAAACGGGGTGGCTTCGTTTTCAAGTCCAGTCTAAACAAATTCTTGTTGAGCCGTCTTTGTAAATAATCAATTTCTACCATTACCGTTTATCACAGTGTTCACTCATTAGCACTTATTTTCGAGTGATCTCTTGATAAACTTCTCTGTAAAAAAACAAAAAAACAAAAGAAGATTAACAGTAAATATATTTTTATGGATTTTCGTGCGGTTGTTTAAAATACTGTGTAATTTACACATACCAAGGAATGACAACCATCAAAATTAAGTTTATATATAGATATGAAAACCTTTGCCGCTGTAATTACCTCAGACGTTGCATTAGAGTGGAAAATATAACTCCCAGTATACCACCTTTATTCATAGATAAGCATGTATATCTATTAATTTGACCATGTGGACATATAAATAAACAAACAAATAAATAATCTAAAGGCACGAGTTAAAGTGAGGAATAAAATAACTAAATAAATGGATAATGAAAAAACAGCTATAAAGACCTAAGATAAGGTATAATATTACTTCAGATCAAAGCAAAAACTTAGGCCAAAAGACAACTGCCAAGTTAAAAATAATACCAATACCTCCCCGCTGTGCTGCGACAGCTTAACCACAAGAGATCATACTTCCCCATCTTCCTTCACCACACCTCCCTCCACCAAAACTATCTACTGCTCACATTCTCATAGGATTAGTGAATCTCTCGACAAAGGCTTCCGTTCTAAGGCAATTACTCTTGACATATCAAAGGCCTTCGATGAGGTATGGCATAAGGGCCTACTTCACAAGATTTCCAGCTACGATATAACTGGAAATGTTTTGTCAATCAGTAAATTATTTCTCTCTGATAGGCTCATAAGAGTAGTGGTTGATGGGCAGAAATCAGAAGCCCTCAGTATTAATGCTGGAGTTCCTCAGGGGTCCATCCTGGGCCCAACTCTCTTCCTGATCTATATCAATGATCTCACAAAAAACATACTTAAATCATTCGTTGACATCTATGCTGATGACACGACCATCCATGGCAATACATCTAAGGCCGTAAATGACAAATTTCTCTCTGATTTTATTTCCTCTGATCTTAAGTGCACGGTACAGTGGGGAAAGAGGTGGCTGGTTACTTTTAATGCATCTAAAACCAAGCTCCTATCTTTACATCATCAACGCTCTGATTCCTATCTGGCATCAATTGAAATGGATGGCTCTCATCTAGGGGAGGCTCTATGTTTTGATAAGCTTCTGGGATTGACATTTACTCCTGACCTGAAATGGAACACGTACATCAAATCTGTTGTCAAGGTCGCTGGAAAAATGGTAGGATCCTTCTACCGCTCCAGAAGATATCTCACTGCCAATGCAATTCTCTACCTATATAAAAGCCAAGTACGTCCAAGGATGGAGTACGGCTGCCACATCTGGACAGGAGCTGCTAAAAACAGCCTATCCTGCCTTGACAGAGTACAAAATAGGCTTCGTGGCCTAATGGAGGATGCCCTTTTCTCTTCCCTGCAACCTCTCTCCCACAGAAGAGAAGTTGCAAGTCTATCTTTGTTTTATCCTTACTTCCATGGCAAGTGCTCGTCTGAGCTCCAATCCCTGGTCTGCCTTCACCAATCTTTCACAAAAACACCCGTCTGGCTGAAACTACTGTCAATAATTTTCCCCACTCTTTATCTGTGCCAAAATCAAAACATAGATTCCATGAACAAAGCTTTTTTCTTAGAAGTGCACGCCAGTGGAACTCTCTTCCGTCTGCCTGTTTCCCACCTGACTACAACTTGGATGTCTTCAAGTCCAACATAAACAAATTCCTGATAAACCGCCTCCTTAAGTAAGACACTTTATCAAATCTCCAATACTAACGATTACTACGATACTATCTCATTGATTACTGTAAACATAATAACCCTTATCCACGAGTGGCTTCTGGGCCTTGATTAGTGGTGACTTCCATGTAAAAAAAAAGAAAGTATACACTCTATTTTGTTCTAGAACATAAACTACACCCGAATATTTTATAAAAAACGAATGTAATCTTGACTCTCGTTTCAATATCGCCTCTTATTTGGTCTGATGAAGTGGTCTCTTTGAATTGGGATTCCACTGAAACATGTATGCACATATGTAACTAATATATATATGTATATATATATATATATATATATATATATATATATATATATATATATATATATATAGTAATTTATAAAATATATATAGCGATTAAGCTACACTGAATATTCTGCGTTTCATCCACTCTAGGATTCTGAAGAATCCTAGAGTGGATGAAACATGGAATATTCAGTGTAGCTTAATCGCCATATATATTTCATAAATTACTAACTAGCTCTACCTACGTGTTGAGCACTTTTGAAGTAAATACTTAAAGTTTACACATAAATTTATACTTTTGTATATTAATCTTATGTGAGTAAATGAAGTAGTTATATATATATATATATATATATATATATAATGAGTTTACATTCCAAATCTAAAAATATATATGTCTATATGTTTGTATTTTTATTTCATAATATTTTATTTTGCTTTATATATGTTTCGTTGAATGGCATACGAACACCAAACAACTCATCAGAAATAGTTAATGTCTTCCGCACATAAACAGTTCCATAGTTTTTTTTCGTTTTTTTGTTTTTTTTTGTTTCGGAATAGCGAGAATGAAAGCTGATGAAAATGAATGAAAATAATTAGGTGTCATATAAATTATAAAATATTTACTTATTCAAGATATAGTTGAGATATACATCACAAATATATCTTGGTGTTCGTATGCCATATAACGAAACATGTGTAAGGCAAAATAAAATATTATGAAAGAAAAAATATAAATATATATATTTTTGGCGTTGGAATGTAAACAACTGATATATATGCTCTGAATGTGTTAAACTGTTTCCATTGCGCTTAAATAATAATGCCAATTGGAATTTTTTTAATATATATTATTAATATATATTTTATAATTGAAATTTGGACTGACGTCGAGAAGAAAATGGTTTGAAAAGTCCGTAGTTGACAAGTACTTCTGCTCGTATAAATATAAAAACATGCCCTTTAAACATCTTTTTTTTCAGTTATAATGTTCGGGCGTGAATGAAGATACCACATTGAAATAAGTTGGTACCGATTGTGATCTCGTCCATCCGGTCGCCCAATTTTTATGGTGTCCTCCATATTTTATTTCATGAAAGTTTTTCATTTAAGACTCACTTCCTGGAGAAATTGTTTCCTTGATTTTACTTTTGACATTTCTATGATAGTCACCATTGATCTAGATCAAGGCCACATAACCTTTGACTCACATATTTGTTCCTGAATCTACTGCAGATACTTAATTTCATTTGAATTGAAAATCTCCACTTAGCATTTGTCAATTCTTTTACTTATTAACGAGAACCGATATTTCGAAGAGACTAGCCTGGGTGCCCAGCGCTGCCCGGGTGTTTAGAAGTGTGTGTTGAGCAAAAAAAAAAAAAGTGTTAGTAGACAGACAAGCTCAAAGCCGTGACGTGAAGGCAGAAAAGAAAGTGAAAGAAAACCTGACGTTTTACCGCTACTCCATGACGCGATCGGAACGTTGAAATTAGGCAAAGTCAGTCAACCGATACAATGACTTGCAAACATGGCTTGCAAAAAATTAACCCCTCCTTGTAGAAAACTGCCCAGTTAATGATGAAGGAATTAATATTTTTGGCCAATTCTTAGATATTTGTCGTCCGAGACTTTATGCTTCAAAATGATACCAATCTCGTGAAAATCCGTCTACTCTGTCGAAAGTTTTAGGCAGACATACAAACATACATACATACATACATACAGGTGAGGTTTATAGTATAGAAGATGTCTATTCATTATAAAGAAATGAAAATTCTGTTACAAGCTGAAGCATAGTAAACCAACGAAAATGCAATTTTTAACTTCAACATAAACAGACCAACGAAAATTCTATTTCAAGTTTATACATGATAAACCGATAAAAATGGTATATCTAACATGACAGACCAAGAAATTTATATTTCATGCTATAGAATGACATACCAACAAAAATTCGATTTTTAACTTAAGCATGCAAAACGAGAAAAATGCTATTTAAAGCTTAAGCATGACAGTTCAACAAAATGGTATATCTACTTTAAACATGACGGCGTGACGAAAATTCTTTAACCTTAAGCATAACAGACCAATGGAAATTTTATTTCATGCTTAATCATAGCAGACTGACAAAACTGCTATTTTAAACTTAATCATTACAGACTAACTGCTATTTCAAGCTTAAGCATGACAGACCAATGAAATTGTTATTTCAAGCTTTAGGATAACAGACTAATGAAAATTCTGTATCTAACTTAAGCATGATAGACAGAGTAAATTGCTATTTAAAACTTGAATGTTACAGACCAATTAAAATGCTTCATCTACCTTAAGCATGAAAGACCAACATAAATTTTATTTCAAGCTTAAGCATGACACAAGGAGTAAAATTCTATTTCTTACTGAATCATGACAGCCTGACAAAAATGTTATTTCAAGATTAGAAATGACAGAAAGATCTTGAAACTTGAATTAAGTAAAATGTTCATCAGTAAATAATCAACATAAGACAAAGCAAATCTAACAAAACAAAATAATTTGAATAAAGATGCAACATCGGAAAAAAATGGTGTGCCTGCAAAAGTTCTTATTATTTGTATAATAATACGTTTATATTTTCGTTTGCATGTATGCTATCAACTTGGAAACCCATTTTGAAATGAGGTCGTCTGATCGTCGAAGAATGCAAAACAGTAATTGGTTCCAGTGACACTGCGTGTCTAAAACTTAGATTTTAAGCATTTTCGAACTGTTTTAAAATCAAATTAAACGTCATAAATAGAATTCTATTGTCAACTTATAAAAGACTTTAGTTTTATTTATTTAAAGGACATTCACCTAACAATTCTTTTTCCTGTATAAAGGAGAATATCTTTTTAAGAGTTAAGTTATTACGATAAAGAAATGAAATAAAATGTTAAAGCATTCGTTAATCTATTTAAAACATATTTAGATAACAAGTATTTTTACAGTAAATATGAGGATGATAAACAATCGTGGATTTTCTTTTTTTTTTTTAGTTTATATTCGTGAATATAGTGAAATACTCGTAAAAATGGGTTGACATGTTGTAAAACATATCAATCAAATATAGAATCGCTATCTCCAGTTAGACCACATTACGCACTGACCTGACTATTCTTGTGACAATGTTCTGGGCATTACTACTTCCGTGCTGCCTCATCACAAAGTTGAAACGGCTGTTTTGTTTGTGACATCGTCACAGGAAGATTGCTGTACAAGATCAACGGGTTCTCTATATTTTTGCTTTTTAACAAAGCTTCCCATTCCTAGATGTATTCACCACGGTTGCAGAACTACATCTGTCCCCTCTATCGTAATCCCCAGAATATCAGAAGCTAATAAGTGTCCAAAGATGGTCTGAATACATAGGCATTGCTTTACAGTGATATGATGAGAACCGGTATGTAAACCTAATTCTGCCATATATGCAAAAATAGGAACAGATATTCTGCCGAAGTGTTAGTCTGTGCTATTTCAAAATTAAATGAGAAAGATCGACAAACAGATCCTCTTGTAGGTATTTTGGACGTATCTAAAATAATATACGTCTATTGGATCTGTACGTTTATCAATAAAAAGCTTATTTCAAACTTAAGCATTACAGACCAATGAAGATGCTACTCCAAACTTGGACGTGACAGACCAACAAAGATGTTATTTCAAACTTAAGCATTACAGACTAATGAAGATACTACTTAAATGTGACAGACCAGCGAATTTCAAACATGAGTATGCCACATTGATGAACATGTCATTTTAAACTTAAGCATTACAGAGTGACTGTCAAAGAGATCATATTTTTTTTATTTTGTTCAATCCAAACGTAACATATTGCCACTAAAAGCATAAGGGACTACTATGATAGGGTCTGGATTTATAGGGAACAACCATTGTGAGAAATTTAGTAGCAAGATGTGTGTTCATTTTACATTTAAATTTCTGCATGCTAGTGGAGTCAGGAAGGAGAGAGGGAATTACAAAGGTAAGTTGTCCAAGAAATGAAGCTATTGCAGTAGAACGTTGAATGGCTAGTCCACTCAAACAAGGCAGATGATGAGGGGAGGTACTGTCATAATTTCTCGATTGCCTATGACCTAACGCAAATTGTTCACAAACCCACCCTTATGCCCGACTTTGACAGACAATATGTAAATCTCTTGGCTTTTTTCTTACAATTTGCCCAGAAATGTGCTCATCCTCCAATCTGTTTCCATTAGGATCCTCCGATCACGCAGTTGTCTCAGTTACGACAAAAACAAAATGTAATAAATCCTGGGAAGTACCTCTCCATCGTACCATATACCGATATGCTATGGCTGATTGGGATAACTTCGGAACATTCATATCAGATATACCTCTGTACTCCATGATGAAAAAAAAACGTGCCCTCTATTGTATTAGATCTGACTGAGTAGTAAATAATCGGTATAAACATCTTCATACCCTCCAAGAAATTCCAGCAAAAACTCCACTAGCTGTGGTTCATCCTAGAATGTGCTGCTGCCATTGTGCAGAGAAATTACTATTTCTCTTGCATTTAGCTTGATAGATGTGAAACTAAAGCTGCCTTTAGGAGTGTCAGCAACCATTGTAAAGAATAATAAAGAATACAATAAATTTATATGATCTTTACATCAAGTTTAAAGTAGCTTAGCAGCAGCTTGGCTCTCACCAGTTTTGGCAAATAAAAAGCTGGGTTCTGAACAGTAGTGTTTCCTCTATCCCTACTATCATGAATTTACCCGAGGTAATCTCATCAGCATCTGACAATGTAAAACTCTTCGCCAAAAACTTAGCAGCAAATTCTACCCTTTATGATCAGTGTCGCCTACCTTCTGTATTCCCTTTTGTAACTGAAAACACATTAAGCGACATACAAATGTGTATACATGATGGTGCCAAGCTTATCAAAATCCTTGATTCTAGTAAACCAACTGGTTCTGACGGCATTCCAGTCATAGTGCTCAAAAACCTTCAACCGTAACTAGCCCCCATACTTGGATCACTCTACTGCTCCAGTAGGTATCTCACTGTTGATGCAATCCTCTATTTGTATAAGAGTCAGGTACGCTCTAAAATGGTGTACTGCTGCCTCATCTGGGCAGAAGCTGCTCAGCGTGCACTATCCTACCTTGAAAACTAGCTTCAAAACCTAGTAGGTGATGCCCTTTTCTCATCACTGCAACTTATTTTTCACAGAAGAGATATTGCAAGCCTGTCTTTGCTTTATTGCTATTTTCATGATAAATGCTCGACCGAACTCCAATCATAGTCCCCCTTGCTAAACTTTTACAAAACACACTCAACTAGCTACAACACTATATATGATTTCCTTCATTCTCTATCTGTGTCTAAATCTAAATATAGATTCCATGAGCAAAGCTTCTTTCCTAGAACTACCCGCCTTTAGAACATTGTTCCACTGGCCTACTTCCCAGTTCAATACAACATGGTAGCCTTCAAATTCAATGTAAACAAGTTGTTGTTAAGCCGTCCCCATAAATAATCAATTTCTACCTAATTTACACCATGAGTGATTACTACCCTACAGCCTTATATTCATTAATCCTTATCTTCGAGTGCGCTTCAGGCCTTAATGTGGTAACTTCCAAGTAAAAGAAAAAAATATTCTCGGATTTAAAGACAATCTACAGAGAAGGGGTGTGATTTTGCTGCTAGTTGAGTGGGTGAGTGGTATTTATGTTAGGGTGAACAAGTGTTGTAGTTTTGTTGGATTATATTCCAAGTGCATGCAAAACATGTGAGAATGCAGGACCTATTGGATCAGAAATTCTCTTTTGCATCTTGTCCAAAAGTGACAAGCTAGTGGTTGGCGCTAAAGCCCAAATGTGGCAACAGTACTCCACATGTGGCGAAAGATGGTTTTATATTATTTAGGTAAAATGCATACATTCACATGTTTTTTTTTTTAAACAAAAATAATCATTATATCGTTCATCTTTCCGTCATGCATAAATCTCAAATCGTTTATTTATTTTATTTTTTGAGGACGGACATCAATGGTCATCTAATTTTGTCAAATTCTGTTGGGCTTATCTTACGCTAGGCACACTCTCAAAAATATTACATTCACTCTGTGACTTGAGCTTACTTAGATGATCCCTGATTTATTTGACCAGAAATTAAATTTACCAAAAATTAATCATAGGAGTTGGACAACATTTCTAGATATGTAGGCTTCAGATATATATGGTACTAGCAAAAAGTGTGGGAGATAGATATGCTTTGATGCTTAGAGATAAAAATGTTATTTCCAACTTAAGCGTGATGGAAGGATCAATGGACAAAACCTCTGATATAGATACAAAGACGAGTCTAAAAACTGCTCAGTCTTTAAAACAATCAGTTTTAAATTAGTTCGATTTTTTTTAAGCTACAGTTGTTGTTTATACTTAATTAAAATGAGCATTTCCATTTTTCATTTTATTTTATCCGTTCAAATAATGTTGTCTCTATTTTGAATGCATGTTTCAAATTTACCCCGAAGACGCATGTTTTAACATGTTCATCAACAACCATGACCTTTAACTTGTTTTCCTTTTTTCATTGGTGGATGTACTTACTTAGTTTTTACTTTATTTTATATATATATATATATATATATATATATATATATATATATATATATATATATATATATATATATATATATATGATAATTTGCTACCATTCTGACATGTACCCATCGGCACACGTTTCATGAATGATGTAGCCCCACAAGGCATGTGATGTAATTTGAACTGCACTGTTCTACAACGTGTTTTGTTGACACAATGTATCAAAATAGCCGCCTGTAACAACGTGCAAATGTTAATTAACTTTTTTTTTTCATCATTCAATTGCTTCAGAGAGACATCGTTCTCAGGTCAAAAAAAGGGATATTGTCGAGAAGTTTAATTAAAAAATATTATGCATATTTTATCAATTTATTTATCCACAATTAATTAAATTTATCTGCGTAGCATGTAACTTTCTGATTATCCACACAACCAGGGGAAATAATAAAGGCGCGCATATATATATATATATATATATATATATATATATATATATATATATATATATATATATATATATATATATATATATATATTAGAAATGAATTATCTACACTTCTGATAATCATTAAGCCATAAAACTGTGTGGAGATGATTGCATTTTATTATGCTTTATCGTTAATATAGCTCTATAGAATAGAATATCGATCTATCTGGCCTTTTCTTTATATTTACCAGCAGGGAGACCCAACGTTGTCCGGGATTGAATGAGGATTAACAAATGTTCCACATCTTCCCATACTTTTATTCTTATTGAAATCGGTGAAATCGCCAATTTTTCAGTCAAATCGATTGATTGCCTGTTCTAGTTAAAGATACCCTCCCCGCAGTGTACCAGGAGGAAGCTTTGCATGCCTCCCTACAATGACGTTCATTTTAACTACATTGAACTGTAGAGAACCTACTATTGATTTTATGAAATTATCTCTTCTATTATAAAAAAGAAACTTTGTATGTGTGTGTTTGTGTGAGTTCATTCCCTATGGACTCCGAAACGGCTAGTCCGATTTTTATGAAAGTTCACACAAATGTACTTTATGCATTTGGCAATGTTCTTAGATAGGTTTGTATCGGAAGGTATTCGATAAGTATTGAAAAAAATCCGATGAAAGAAGGAACAGGCGATTTTGACCTTAGTAAATACTTATACAGCCTAACATCACAAGGGCATTTGAGAAGTTTTATTAACACTGAAGCAGAAACCTCTGCCATATAAACCATATAAAATCAACTGTAAGTTCTTGGATATGACAGGGGCGTTCAAAATGAGTGTTTATGTTCAAAGCACAACTGGACCATGATACTTGACTTTTTCACTTTAAACTTAAATTCGAACCATTATACTTGCAAAAGCAGTAAGGCCAGGCATATAAAACAATTATAGGTTTTTTGTTATGACAGCGATTTAGAACACAATTAAACCATGACTTTTACATTTTAAGTTTTAATTCAAACTATTATATATAAAAAATAATTTTATATCAACTGTAGGTTATTTACATAGTAATGTAGAATACAAAGTATTGTGGACTAAGTCACTGCATGGAGGCATATGAAGCATTCTCCCAGTGTACCATGGTAGAGCCCCAACTAGAGCAGACAATCGATTTGATTGAAAAATGGGCGATTTTACCGATTTCGATGACAATAAAAATATGGGATTGTGAAACATTTGTTGATCATCATTCAATCCCGGACAATATCGGATCTCTCTGCTAATCTGAAAGTAATGGCTTTACTTACAGTTTAAAATGCAAAAGTCAAGTATGCTGGTTCAATTGTGCTCTGAAAAGAAACTTTTATTTCGAACGCGCCCCTGCCTAATTAAAGAACCAACTGTTGATTTTATGAAATTTTTTTTACATAATCAATTGAATTAAAGTTAAACGTACAGAAGTCAAGTATCATGTCTCAATTGTGCTCTAAACAGAAATATTAATTCCGAACGCACCCCTGTCTTATAAAAGAATTTGCGGCTGATTTTTAAGTTGGGTTTTTTTGCTTGTAGTTGATTATATTGATCAAATGCACTTGTAATGTTAGGTTGCATAAAAGTGTTTACTTTGGTAAAAATCAGACTTCCTTCTGTAATCGGAGTTTTCGATCATCAATTTTCGATAGTTATCAGATGCATTTCCAATACAAAATCCACGTAAGAACACTCTTAGTCACTTCAAGTATCTATGTGTAAAATTGGAACAAATAAGCCCAGCCGTTTTCGAGTCCATAGAGAACGAACTCACACACACAGAAACTTCCTTTCATATAATACTATATATATATAAAATATAAAGCTGAACGTCTGTGTGTGTGTGTGTGTGTGTGTGTGTGTGTGTGCGTGTGTGTGTGTGTGTCATGAATAGGCTCCTATATGGTTGACTATTTTAAAAAAACTGATTACATATAATGATAGAAGATGTATCGAGGACCAGAAATGGGTATGTTTAATCTAGCAGAACTGTGGTTCATAAAAATTGTGGGGTCTGCGTTCGCGCCTGGCCCCCAAAGTATGTAAATAAAAAATGGAAAAAAAAAACGTTTGTAAGTGTTTTTGATATAGATGTACATAAGAATACTTTGAAAAGTATATTTCAACTTAAATAGGGATGGTATAATAAAATTGTGGGGTCTGCCTTCGCGCCTGTACTCCATGGAAATACGCACAAACTTTAACAAAGACTTTTCATATCTATTTGCGTAGATATACTTTGATAATTATGTTTCAGTTTGAAGTAATATGGTATAATAAAATTATTGGGTGTTCGCTCGTGCCTGACCTCCAAAGAATGTAAATATGTCAAAAAGTTTAACAAGGTTTTTTAAAAGGGGTGAGAGTCCACAATAACACCTTAACTTTAATCTTAATTCACGTTAGCTTTTATTTATTTTTTTGAGTTCAATCATATTGTGCCAAATAAATTCACCTCATAAATGCATGTTCTTATTAAAGTGAAAGCCAAAAAAAAAAAAAATTGTCGGAACTTTAGATAATTCTCGACAGAAATTTTGCATAACTCTGTTTTTTTCCTTCTCCACTTGCACATGGCACTCTTTCGAAAATAGATAAATAGATAAATAATAAAAAATAAGAACGTTACTTGTTATCGTGTTAAAAGAAGGAAAAATCCTGCTCACGTGATTACGTGTCTTTTTAAAAACATTTACATAACCTTTTTATTTTTATTTATATATCTGTTTAAGCTATTTTTTGTCAGTGTACTAGAAGGAATTCACTTGATTACAACCCCTTCTGCGTATTCTTTACATTACAGTAGTACAACCCTGGATTCGAAGGCGTAATACTACACCGTTCAATACTGTAAAACTGAAACGAAGCTGTTCTGCTTGAAAAGGGCGCCATTTTCTTCTTATTTATATTTATATCGATTCTTTGCTTTAAAAACTAAAGTAATTACCTGTTTACTTTTTAATATCCCATTTTGCTGTTTCGGATTATTTTACTAAAGTAAGTAACGCTTCATTATTTTTCAAAACTGTTTTGTTTCTTTGTTTTTTGATATTTCGTCGATATTATTTAGTAAGAGTATTTAGCAAAAAAGCCAACAAACGACTACCCGAAAAAATAAATATACAAGAAATAAATGTTACCATAGTCAATAAAAGTTCAGTTCATGTTTTTTTTTGTTTTGAAATAGTTTTTAATGCTCTTTACTTAAAATAATTTCAGCGAACCAAAATAAAAACGAAATTTGAGGTGATAACTACTTAAATGAATTTTTATATAAACTACACATACCATAATCGAATATTCCTCAAGCACAAAATAACGAAAACATTAAAATATGTTTATAAATATTCCTTACGTTGACGGAACTCTCTTAAAGTGTTAACACAGAATGCTCAGGTGAACCTCCTCCAAATTGAAAACGAGGCTCTCCATTTCAAAGTCGCTGCCATTTTGATTTTTTTAAAACCGGTTCGTGAATAAAAAAAAAAATTTTTTACAAACTACTTAAAAATACAAACCAATGAACTTTTCTACTATAAAAGTAACTTTTATTGACTATGGTAACATTTATTTCTTGTATATTTATATTATTATATATATATAAAATTTTCTATTTGTAAGGAAACATCATTTTGTTGGTCACTCTTGATTACGCATGGAAACAAAGTTCATATAAATAATATATTTTCGCTAAAATTATCTTTACTTTCATCATATTTTGCTTAGGGTAAAATTTTTGAGTATCAAAACCTATCTCTTTACAACCCCCTCCTTTTCATAACCTATCATACTTTCATCAATCACAGTCCATTTTCTGTAGGCTATTTTTGAACCCAGTCAACGACGGGTACTTCTGCTATATATATATATATATATATATATATATATATATATATATATATATATATATATATATATATATATGTTTGTGTTCTAGTAGTCTGCCCAACATTAACGTATAAATGTATATTTGCATATGCATAGAGAACCAATTTAAGTCGACTTACCTCTGCCAATGTTCAAATATTGACAATTTTGCTACTACTATTAGCAGCTACTCTTACTGGCTAAAAATTAAATCGAATTTGTTCCACAGGTCCACATCCCCTATATATCGAGTTTCAAATCTACAAACTAAAATATGACAGAGTAGTTTCATAGAGACCATTTCCTTCACAGACAGACAAGGTCACTTATATATATAAACAAAAATATATGATGAAAATAAAAGTTGAATAAATCACGATATTTGTTGATCCATTGTTATAGCCCTATTTAAGGGTTACAAAGAAAAACAGAACATCAAAATAAAGTAACAAAATATATTGCAAAGGATACAATAGGTGGGTTGTTTATTGTAATCTACGAACGACCTAAGTTGGTCCACCGCATATCGACTGACACCTTACGGCTCAGTATTTCAGTATTTATTGAGATGGGAATAGTCTATTAGTAGGTAATAGGTTAGTTCCGCCACAACACTCTCTCCCAAGCTTATAACTCAGGACATGTATCAGTATTTTTTCCGCTTTAGGTGGACCATGAACGTCTTAGTGATTTTCCTTTTCCTGCCTGAACGCCATAATTCTGGTGTAATTTAGGGAGGCTCAATATCAAACCTGTCGTTGGTGGTTTTAATAGCCTCTGGTTTTTCCTGAGGCAACTCTTCTTAGTCCTCCATCATACATTTATGTATCTGGTTCACATACCTTATGTGTGTGAATTTTGGTTCCCGGGTTTTCCGATTTCCAATCCTTTGTATTACTTTTCCCAGTTCCGAAAGGAAACGTTCTTTTTAAAATGCTTGAAGTACACTTTCTCTCCAAAATTGTATATTTTGTGGTACCGTAACGGTTCTCCTATGTGTGGTTTGTCTTGGTAGCAACTTCTCAAATACTGATCTGATTTTACGGCCAAGCATAACCTTTGCTGATGATTTGCCTGCTGGGATGTTAGGGTTTGTGGTTATCCTGTAGACTTGAAGAAACTGCTCTAGAGCTTTTTCTGTTGGTGATCCATAAGCCTTCCCTTCTTAGGGTGTCTACAAAGCACTCTGCTTGGCCGTTATTTCTCTGATTATATTGTGGGGTTGTAAAATGTTTTACCTGATATGTCTTGCAAAATTCTTTGAAGTCTGAAGAAGTCAATTGAGTAGCATTATTACTAACCAGGCAATCAACAACACGAAAATGGGCAGAAAACTCATGTAAGAAATTAATGATTACCGCTATGGTTGGTTTCCTGCATCTTAGCACCTCTCGCCATTTGGAAAAATTACCCACTACTATCAAGTAATAGAATTTATTCAGTGGTTCTGCAAAGTCTATATATGCCATCCTGGGCCACGGTTATTCGGATTTTGACTAGGGTTTGTGGATAATCGGTAGTGCCTTTACAGCCAAAGCACAACCATTACATGTTTTAACCATATTAGTTATATTTTGGTCAATGGACGGCCAGTAAACAACGCTACGCATCAGGCATTTCGTTCTACTGGTAGCAGGATGACCCATGTGGAAGTTTTTTAGTATTCTCTTCTGCAACGCTTTTGAATGATGACTCTCTCACTATAAAGCAGAACGTTGTCACAGACAGAGTACATGTCAGAAGTAAATTATCCGTGTTTCAATTTCTGCTTTGTGATTTTTATAAATTCATCATTTACTGCTTCATTCTTAATTTTTTGAAAAGTGACTGGTAATTTCTGGATTGTATTGTGAATCATCACCTTTCTCTCATTATTTATTTGCATTGTGGCAGTTACTAAGTCCTCAAGGGGTTCCTTTTGGGCCAGAATTAGCCTACATAGCCCACCTGCATGCACGATATTCTGTAACGGTAAGAATTCCAGTTTAAAATCATAATTCAATAAACTGGTTTTTCATCTTAATAAACGGTTGTCCTTTTTTTTTTATTCAAAAATGGTTAGAAGAGGCTTATGGTTGTATCGTAAAATGTCTACCCTGCAGGTGGCGATGAAATTTTGAGACTGTATAAATAATACCAAGACCCCCTTTCTCTATATGTGAGTACTATTTTCGGCTGAGAGCGGTGTTGTGGATGCATTGGCAATTAGTTTTATTGACCCATCTTGCATCTGATGTAACAGGCATGCACATATATCGTATTAGCTGGCATCACTAGCCACTATTATGTCTAGTTTCGATTTAAAATGTATGAAGAAGATGTCTTTTTAATTTTCTTTAACGCTGACTGACACTCGGCAGTCCCTTTCCAACGTTTATCCTTTTTCAAAAGCTTGTTCAAAGGTGCCTGCAGTTCATGCAATCTTGGAATGAAGCACTATTAATAGTGTGAAAACATATATATACACATGTCTGGTCGCGCACACACACACACGCGCTCGCGCTTTCTATCTTCCATAATCAGAATCTTCTGGCGTCGGTTACTAAGTTCTGTTTTAAAATTTGAAACTCTTTAAAGTTTAAACGCTCGTTTAACGTTTTTTTTCTCTGTTTTTTTTTTTACTTTGTATTGTTTCACTTTTTCAAAGTCGCTGATGAATTTGCGTTAATTCCTTCCAACCGCTTATGGTTGATTCAACGCAATGAAACTACTGGTACGTCGTCGAAATATGCATCTATAATATAAAGCTGAATGTGTGTGTGTGTGTGTGTGTGTGTGTGTGTGTGTGTGTGTGTGTGTGTGTGCGTCTGGTCACGAATAGGCTCCTATATGGTTGACTATTTTAAAAAAAGTGAATACATATAATGATAGAAGATATATCGAGACACAGGAGTGGGTATGTTTGATCTGGCAGAACGGTGGTTCATTAAAATTGTGGGTTCTGCATTCTGCCTGGTCCACAAATTATGGATATAAAAAATTTTTAAATTAAAAAAAAAGTTTACAAGTGTTTTTGATATAGATGTACACAATAATACTTTGAAAAGTATGTTTCAACTTAAATAGGGATGGTATAATAAAATTGTGGGGTCTGCGTTCGCGCCTGGCCTCCATATAATGGACATAGGCACAAAATTTAATAAAGACTTTTCATATCTATCTGCATAAGTATACTTTGATAGTTATGTTTCAGTTTGAAGAAATATGGTATAATAAAATTATGGGATGTTCGTTCGCACCTGACCTCAATAGAATGGAAACATGTCACAAAGTTTAACAAGGTTTTTTTAATATAGATTCACAGAATATTGTGATAAGTGTTTCAGTGTGAACAGGTATGGTATAATAAATTATGAGTTTATCTATTTTATTTTTACTTTCATCATATTTTGCTTTGGTTTTGATGCCGCCAAATTCGAAGCTATCTCTTTACAACCCTTCCTTTTCATAACCTATCATACTTTGATAAATCAGAGTCCATTAGGCTGTTTTTGAACCCAGTTAACGACGGGTACTTTTGCTAGTATATATATATATATATATATATATATATACTAGCATATATATATATATATATATATATATATATACTAGCATATATATATATATACTAGCATATATATCTCTATATCTATAAAAGTGAACGTGTCTGTCTGTCTGTGTGTCTGTGTCTGTGTCTGTCTGTGTACATTTCTCTACGCAATAACTCTGTCAATTTTTAGTCTATAGACTCGAAATTTGAAATACCGGGTACTGAGATTTGGGAAAATCGATGTAACGGGTGTCAGCCAGAAATTTGGCTGTTAAGGGGTCAAATTTCAACGATTTGACCTTTAAGAACTCTACCAAACTCCTCCGACAATTTTGGGTCTAGACACTTGAAATTTTAGATATAGGTTCCTTGAACCTGGATCTAACTTAATAAAGTGATTTGAGCCCGAAACTATAAATTTTAAGGGGTCATAATAGGGGTCAAAGTTTTAAAAAATTTACCATTTTTTTTGTTTTTTTGCTGTTTTTGCACAGCATACACCTCCAAACACCCGAGCAACGCCGGGCACCCCTGCTAGTATATATATATATACTAGCAATTCAGCCCCACTTTGCTCGGGCCCTAGGTACTGTTCATAACTTGCCCTACTAGTGAATACACTTTATGTAAGATCTCAAATATTTAAACCAATATTTGTCTGAATAATTTCGTAGAGACCCAAAGGTCAATTTTTTTAACTTTACCCAAATGTTGACCCCTTAACATTAATTTTTTTTGCCTCAAATCAAAATAAAAAGTTTTACCTATGTTCAAGTTATCTACATCTAAAATTTTAAGTTTTTAGACCCAAAATTGGCGGAGAAATTTGGCATAATCTACAAAGGTGAACTCTTTCAACTTGGACGGTTGTGCAGCCAAATTTTCGCCCCCACATTGATTAAAATGCTTGCCGCATGTCTAAATACCTGTATGTATAAACTTTCAAATGTGTAGACCCAAAATTGGCTTAGTAGTTTGCTAGATACCGCAAAGGTTAAATCTTTTAAACATTAGCCCCTTGGTAGCTCAAATTTTCGACTCCAACCGATTAAAAAGCTTGCCCTATCTCTGCCCAGCAATTGGCTGAGTAATTTGGTAGAGACCACAGAGGTCAACTTTTTTTAAACTTTGACTCCAATTTTGACCCCATAACATTTATATTTTGGGCTCAAATCAAATTAAAAAGTTTGATCCATTTCCAAGTAACCAACGTTTCAAATTTCAAGTGTTTAGATCCTAAATTGGCAGAGGAGTTTGGTAGAGTTTTCAAAGGTCAAATCGTTGAACCATGACCCCTTGACAGGCAAATTTCTGTCCAAAAACCGATTAAGATTTTCCCAAATCTCAATACTCCTGATGTCGTCTATACATAAAATTGACAGAGTTATTTGGTAGGGAAATGTACACAGACACACATTTTCCCTTTTATACATATGCTAGCATGTCAGCCCGGTGTTGCCCGGGTGTTTGGAGGTGTATGTTGAGCAAAAAAAAAAAAGTGGTAGTAGGAAGGCAGGCTCGAACCCGTACCGCAAAGGAGGAAAAGAATCGGGGAAAAACGTGATGTCTTTGCTGTTATGACCACTGCCAAACCGGAAGTGACGTAGGTTTAAATTAAGGCTAGACAATTGAAAAGAGGGTCTGAATTTCGACAATATCAGCGAAAAAAGCGACGCCTTCCTGTAGAAAAGTGCCCAGTTGCCGGTGAAGAAATTAATGTTTTTAGCCAATTTTTCGATATTTGTCATCTGAAGGGTCGAGCTTCAAACGATACTGATCTTGTGAAAATCCGTTCCCTCTGTCGAAAGTTTTAGGCAGACATGCAAACATACATACATACTTACATACGTATGTATGTATTTATATTTATTTATATTTATATATTGGTAGCTCAAATTTTCGACCCAAACTGATTAAAAGGCTTACCCTATCTCTGAATACCCTTTCTGTAAGATTTCACAAATTCACAGAAATTGTCTGAGTAATTTGGTAGAGACCGCAGCGGTCAATTTTTTTTTTAAATTTGACCCCTATTATGACCTATTAACATTCATTGTTTTGGGCTCAAAGCAAGTTATTAAGTTAGATCCATGTCCAAGGAATCTATATCTAAAATTTCAAGTGTTTAGACCCATAATTGTTGGAGGAGTTTGGTAGAGTGCTTAAAGGTCAAATCGTTGAACTTTGACCCCTTTACAGTCAAATTTCTGGCAGAAAACCGATTAAAAACAGTTTCCCAAATCTCATTACACTGTAGACTGAAAATTTACAGATATTGTGTAGTGAAATATACACAGACAGACACACACACAGACAGACACTGTCACTTTTTTCTATATATCTATAAAAGTGAAAGTATCTGTCTGTCTACCTGTGTGTGTGGGTCTGTCTGTGTACATTTCCCGACACAATAACTCTGTCAATTGTCAATCTACGGACTCGAAAGATGATATACAGTGTTTGGAGATTTGGGAAAATCTGTGTAATTCGTTTTCGGCCAAAATCTTAAGACTTGCAGTTATTTGTCCCACAAAATGAAATGATTACCTTTTGATTCATTTGTAATCTATCTATCTATACTCTATAGTCCTATAAATTCGTTTTTCTTTTGTGTGTATAGATATTCATATTAAAACCCCTATTTTCTATTTATTTAAAAAGAAAATACAATTTTCTTATATATGGGTTGTGGAAATGCATTCACTAGCAAAAGATCTAGCTAATTAACATACTCTTTTAAACATTCATTTTAATTAATTCCCTATTAGTTTTTTTCGGTTTTCTTATGGGATGATCATCTAGAGTTAACTATAACGTGCAATTATATTCATGCAGATATTCTACATGATTTATACTTGCATAATATTTGCGTAAAATCTTTACAGCAAGTAAAAAATTATTTCCATATATATTTATGTATACGTATATATTTTTGCTTAATCTATTAATCTATCTATCTATCTATAAAAGTGAAAGTGTCTGTGTGTGTATCTATGTATCTCTGTGTCAGTGTGTGTACATTTCCCTACGCAATAATTCTGTCAATTTTTAGTCTACAGACTCTAAATTTGATATACAGTGTACTGAGATTTGGGAAAATCGATGTGATCTGTTTTTGGCCAGATATTTGGCGATTAAGGAGTTAAAGTTCAACGATTTGACCTTTGAGAACTCTACCAAACTCCTCCCACAATTTTGGGTCTAAACACTTGAAATTTTAGATATAAGTTCATTGGACATAGATCTGACTTAATAACTCAATTTGAGCCCAAAACAATAAATGTTAAGGGGTCATAATAGGGGACAAAGTTTAAAAAAATTGACCCCTTTTTTTTGCTCAACATACATCTCCAAATACCCGGGGAAAGCCGGGCACGCATGCTAGTATATCTATGAAAGTGAACGTATCTGTGTATCTTTCTGTGTATCTATCTGTCTGTGTGTCTGTGTGTGTACATTTGCCTACGCTATAACTCTGTCAATTTCAGTCTACAGACTCAAAATTTAATATACAGGGTACTGAGATTTGGGAAAATCGATGTGATCGGTTTTTGGCCAGAAATTTGGCGATTAAGGAGTTAAAGTTCAACGATTTGACCTTTGAGATCTTTACCAAACTCCTCCCACAATTTTGGGTCTAAACACTTGAAATTTTAGGTATAGGTTACTTGGACATGAATCTAATTTAATCACTTGATTTGAACATAAATTAATAAATGTTAAAAGATCATAATAGGGGTCAAAGTTTACAAAAAATTGACAGTTTTTTTGTTTTTTGTTTGCTCAACATACACCTTCAAACACCCGGGCAACACCGGGCATCCATTCTAGTATATCTATAAAAGTGAACGTGTCTGTGTTTCTGTCTGTCTGTCTGTCTGTCTCTCTGTGTGCCTGTGTACATTTCCCAACGCAATAACTCTGTCAATGTTTAGTCTACAAACCCAAAATTTGATATACAGGGTAATGAGAATTGGAAAAATCGATGTGATCGTTTTTCGGCCAGGAATTTGGCGATTAACGGATCAAAGTTCAACGATTTGACCTTTAAGAACTCTACCAAACTCCTCCGACAATTTTGGGCCTAAACACTTGAAATTTTAGATATAAGTTCATTGAACATGGATCTAACTTAATCACTTGATTTGAGGCTAAATCATAAATGTTAAGGGGTCATAATAGAGGTCAAAGTTTAAAAAATTGACCTTTTTTTTGTTATTTATTTGAATCATAGCATACACCTCCAAATACCCGGGCAACGCCAGGCACCCATGCTAGTATATCTATACAAGTGAACGTTTCTGTGGTTCTGTCTGTCTGTCTGTGTACATTTCCCTACGCAATTACTTTGTCAATTTTTAGTCTACAGACTCAAAATTTGATATACAGGGTAATGAGATTTGGAAAAATCGATGTGACCAGTTTTCGGTCAGAAGTTTGGCTGTTAAGGGGTCAAAGTTCAACGATTTGACCTTTAAACACTCTACCAAACTCCTCCGACAATTTTGGGTCTAAACACTTGAAATTTTAGATATAGGTTCTATGGACATGGATCTAACTTAATAACTTAGTTGATCCCAAAACAATAAATGTTAAGAGGTCATAATAGGGGTCAAAGTTTAAAAAAATTGACCGTTTTTTGTTTGTTTGTTTTTTTTGCTCAGCAGACAGCTCCAAACACCCGGGCAACGCCGGGAACCCATGCTAGTATATCTATAAATGTGAAAGTGTCTGTGTGTCAGTCTGTCTGAGTACATTTCCCTACGCAATAACTCTGTCAAATTTTAGTCTGTAGACTTAAAATTTGATATACAGGATACTGAGATTTCGGAAAATCGATGTGATTGGTTTTCGGCCAAAAATTTGGCTGTTAAGGGGTCAAAATTCAACCATTTGACCTTTGAGAACTCTACTAAACTCCCCCAACAATTTTTGGTCTAAACACTATAAATTTTAGATATAGGTTCCTTGGACATGGATCTAACTTAATAACTCAATTTGTGCCCAAAACAAAATATTGTTAAGGGGTCATAATAGGGGTCAAAGTTAGAAAAAATTGACCGTTTTTATTGTTTTTTTTTTTAATTTTGTTTTTTTGCTCGGCATACACCTCCAAACACCCGGGCAATGACGGGCACCCATGCTTATATATATATATATATATATATATATATATATATATATATATATATATATATATATATATATAAATTGGATACTATAAGCTAAAATCGAAACTAAAACATGCAAATCTCTACCCTTATTCTTAGCCTCTAAGCCTCCTACACACATTTATATATATTAGATTATATATCTGTATGATTTTATATATACTAGGGGTTCAGCCCAGCTTTGTTCGAGTTCTATGTACTGTTCATAACATGCCCTATGTGTTAATATTCTTTATGTAAAATTTCAATTGTTTACACCAGAAAATGCCTGAGTAATTTGTTAGAGATCACAGAGGTATTTTTTAAAAACTTTGACCCCAAATTTGACCCCTTTACATTTATTTTTTAGTCTCAAATCAAATTACAAAGTTTTACCCATGTCCAAGTTATCTACATCTAAAATCTTAAGTGTTTAAATCCAAAATTGGCGGAAAAGTTTGGCAGAATCTAAAAAGGTCAACCCTCTCAACTGTGACATTTTGGCAGCGAAAATTTCGCGCCAAAATTGATTAAAATGCTTGCCGCATGTTTGATTAACGCTTATGTAAAATTTCAAATGTTTAGACCCAAAATTGGCTGAGTAGTTTGCTAGAGATTGCTAAGGTCAAATCTTTTGAACTTTGACCCCTTCACAGTTCAGACGCAAACCGATTAAAAAGCTTGCCCTATCTCTGAATCATCTTTATGTACAATTTAAAATGTTTTAACCAGAAATTGGCTGAGTATTTTGGTAGAGACCACATAGATCAATTTTTTTAACTTTGACCCCAATTTTGATCCCTTAACATTTATTGTTTGGGGCTCAAATTTAATTAAAAAGTTCGCCCCATGTCTAAGTCACTTACATCTAAAATTTTAAGTGTCTGGTCAACAAATTAGTGGAGGAGTTTGGTAGAGTTTTAAAAGGTCACATCGTTGAACTTGGACCCCTTGACAGCCAAATTTCTAGCCGAAAACAGATAAAAAAGATTTTCCCAAATCTCAATACTTCTTATGTCAAAGCCACTACAAAATTACTCAGCCAATTTCTGGTCTAAACATTTGAAATTAGATAAAGAGTATTCAGAGTTAGAACAAGCTTTTTAATCGGTTTGGGTCAAAACTTTGAGCTGCCAAGAAGTCAAAGTTCAAAAGATTTAACCTTTGCGGTCTCTAGCAAACTACCCAACAAATATTTTGCTTAAACATTTGAAATTTTACATAACGGCTATTCAGACATGCGGCAAGCATTTTAATGTTTTGGGAGGGGAATTTGGCTGCTAAAAGGTCAAATTTGAAAGTGTTGACCTTTGCAGACCTACCAAACTCCTCGACCAATTTTAGGGCTAAACACTTGAAATTTTAGATGTAGGTAACTTGGACATGGGTAAAACTTTTTATTTTTATTTGAAACCAAAATAATAAATGTTAAGGGGTCAAAATTGGGGTCAAAATAAAGCAAAATTCACTTCTGCAGGCTCTACGAAATTGCTCAAACAAATTTTGGTCTAAACATTTGAAGTATTACATAAAGTGTATTCACATGTAGTGTAAGTTATGAACAGTACATAGGGCCTGAGCGAAGCCGGGCTGAACTGCTCCTGTAAGATAAAGCAAGGCACTTTTCCGGGAACAGGAAATAAATATTTTTTTAATTTCGGAATTAGGATTTTTTTCTAAAATACAGATGTATACTTTAATGCTAATACCCCAAACCATATTTCTTGCATTTTCATGGTACACAGTTTTTTTAGACAATCAATCCTTATTCTTTCACCTGATCTTCTTGGACACTACTTGGAAGCACCACCTTCTGCAACTCCTACAAAAAAATCTCTATAACAATTTGAAGTACTTTAACGGTGAATGCTCTGACGAACTGCAAGCTCTTGTGCCCCCTCGATGTAAATACCCTCGACAAACCCGACAAGCAGCTAAATCCCACCCCTTCCCAGTAGAGATCCCTAGATGCAAGAGAGCCTTCTACTTCAGTAGTTTCTTCCCCAGGACTGCTAGAATTGGAATTCCCTGCCGGGTCCCTGCTTCCCCAACTGTACTGACATGCAGAAGTTCAAGTGCAACGTGAACCGACATCTTGCTGCCCAACTCCCTACGCAGTATCCCTGATGCCTATGTCCCTGATAGTAGCCCCCTACTGGGGTGAAAATGTAATTAAAAAAAAAAAAAGTAAAAAGTGGCATATTCAATAACAATATTCATCCTATTCATGATATTCTTTTGTGATACGAAAGGCTTTTTTGTGGATAATCTTGGTAATATATCGTAGTCTTTCAATCTCCTGGCTATTGTTCTTTAATAAAGAGAATTACATTCTTCGGCTTTGAACTCTTTGGCCCTCAAATTTTTGTGTAACGAACAGCTTTCATTTTCAGTTTTGAGTCATGTCTTTTTGTTGATGCTTTAGGGAGGCTTGATCTTCTTTTCTACATTACCTTTTTATTGATATTGTTTGCAAATTCATTTCACTGTTGAGAAGCGAATAAAAATTTGTAGGTCATCCCAAAAGTACGTCCCCATAATTTTATACAATAAACTGAAATGTTGAACAGTTATGAAGAAGGAAATAGTTCCATTAAAATGAGCAACATTTTGAGCTCCGGAATTTATTTTTCTACATAGTCACCACCATTATCAATGCATTTTTGCCAGCCTCTTTGATGCTTCGGTCATAAAGTCTGGAGTGCATATTGTCATTCACATTTTTGTTGCTACTCTGAAATCGACAAACCCATCTCTTAACTGTGCTAACATCAATTGCATCAGCTTCGTAAATATTCAACAGGCACCGGTGAATATGATGATCCATTGAATTTCTTCTGCATGGAGGAATTCAATGACGCATCTCTGCTTCTGATGCACGTCCATGACAGGGGTTGCTTTCTTAGAGTGTCACACCGTCCGTATCTGCAACTGAGAGATGAAACTTTCAGTTCATTAATACATAAGTTTAGTCATCATAACGATGCAATTTGCAATCCATTCTGATCCATTTCGGCGAAATAAAAAAGAGGAGGCTTTACTTTTGGAAGGTTCCTCAAATGTTTATTTATTCAAATCATGTAAGCCTTTTGCTACACTCACAAACACACACAATCAAAAAGCATGGCATGTCTCACTATTATGTACACACAGACATTTTTTAAATTACATTTTTAACCTAATAATAGCACAATGCTATTTTGATGTAGGGAGCTACTATCAGGGACATAAGTTGCAGGGATACTACATTGGAAGTTGAGTAGCAAGATGTCTGTTGACATTACACTTGAACTTCTGCATGTCAGTACAGTTGGGGAAGGGAATTTCAAAGTCTAGCAGTTCTGAGGAAGAAACTCTTAGAGTAGAAGGCTTTTTTTATATCTAAGGATCTTTACTGTGTAGGGGTGGAACTTTGCTGCTTGTCGGGTTTGTCAGAAAAATTACATCGAGGGGTTGCAAGGCCTTGTAGTTCGTTGGAGCAATCATTAAAATACTTGTAAAACAGTCAGAAGGATGCAGCATTTCATCGATAGGATTGATACACACAAATCATGATGCGACTAAGTACATACATTTATCACATTTTAGAGATTTACACAGTGTGTTTGCTATCAGTTTCCATATGTACGAATGCGGGAATTGCTAATTGGAACACTAGATAATTAAAAATGTCTTGCCT
Organism: Euprymna scolopes; assembly: GCF_053919585.1. NCBI lineage: Eukaryota > Metazoa > Mollusca > Cephalopoda > Sepiida > Sepiolidae > Euprymna > Euprymna scolopes. The sequence goes on from NC_136483.1 coordinate 50,938,227, forward strand.
AAATAATATGAAATATGAGTTTCTATCGTGTAAGCTGAACAAAAAGTGTGTAAGTTTGTTTGCTACTAGAAGAATTACGAGTATAGTCTGAAAAGGAACAATGGAGTCTGTAAGAAGAAGCAGGGGAACCGGTGTGCTACTTAGTGTTCGTGGCTAACTGGCTACGCGTGTGAACAAAGGTTAATTATAGAATCAAAGCATATGAAAAGTAATTCATCAGGCGTTTACCTATGTGCGAATGGGCTTGAATTGTCGTGGATTGAAGGTTGTAAAACTGTTGGACTCGTAACTCATAATAAAAGAATAGCCTGATTTGTTTTGTGCGATGATTGATGCTACTTTGTTTTGTGTTTAATCGTTCAGAAAATACCGTAAACCGATAATTCCTTAATCAACGAAACTGAAGACCATTTACATATATCAGTATATTACTCCTGCATACATTAACCTAGTTGCAGGTATTCCTAAAGAATAAACAAGGGTTTCTTATCTCGGATTGTGTATCTCAAAAGAAGTGTTCTTACTCACTCTATTGTACTTATCTATCTATTCATTAACGGGGTAAATTGTTTAATTCATATTAAAACGATTTAAATATATTAAATATTTAAACCTATTAAATTTAAAATTAAAAGATAAACTAGTAATAAAAATTTGTAGTCCACATCTTATAAATCATGCATCATAATCGATCGTACTACCGGCACAAACAATTTTTAAAAAATATGGCAATCATGCACACAAAAAGAATATATATATATATATATATATATATATATATATATATATATATATATATAATCAACACAATTGCATAAGTATATATGCAAATTAATACTGGCAATATGTAAAGCAAAACTGACTATTCCCTAGTTCCTTAATATTAGTATGTTTTAACTTATATCAAACCAATGGGTCAATGTGCACTAATTGTCCAAACTGCAAAAGGTGTTTAATCCGAAGGCTGCTCCTAACATAGGGAGGTTAAAAATAAGAAAATGTTTTTTTGGAATAAATACCTCTGCTAAAATGCCAATACTTCTGAAACCCTTTGTTAGAGATCGCCGTAGCAAAACTTTAAGGGTTCCAGTATGTAATTTTAATAACGGTGAGCGATCATCAATACTTTTAAGAGGCTGTATATGTTTTTTAGGAGAATTGCATCATGTGTTGACGTTGATTTTTTTTTTCATGTGTGCGATTATCAGGTGTTAGAAGAGGTTATGCATATTTTTATACTTATAGTGTAGTATCTGTTATAATGCTACACTTTTCCTTTTCTGTCCCTGATCAGTGGAAGAGAAATCCTCCATGACTGAGACAATTTTAATTTTTGTTCCTATCCAAAGGGGCCCATTTTTGGAAAGTGAATTTTCTCCACATTGAAAACCGACCTTGTGTGTAACTCTGCCCTCGTGGATAGGCAAGTAAATAGGAACAATAGGATAATGTTAAGGTTACCAGTAAAAAAATTTCTGTTTTTGAGCGATTATTATGCTTGTATTTTTTTTTTTAGCACTATTGCGTCCTGTAGCGACGTTTTTTTTTTTCATTATAGCATCTGTTATTAATTAGTTAGGTGAAAGTGTGCAAGAGTAACCGAACAGTATCCCCTCTTCACGGCCGTAATGCGTTGCTAAATAATTATATGATTATTTCAGTTCGATTCATTAAATAAATAAGTCTAAAAAGAATATAATGAATGTCCCAAGTTGGAAAGTATGAATATATTAAAAAAAAAAGTAAGCGAACATTATTCATCAAATCGCGGCATATATGCATTGTGTAAACATCGGGTGCAGCTTTTAGGCGATCAGAATGAAAAAAGAAAGTTTTAGCCCTAATAAATTATTTAATGGGTATTTCGGCAGGTTAACTACCGTGTAAACGTATTAGGCAAAGAAAAAAGTGGCTTATCACATTTTTTTAGGGTTTTAACGACGCCGGGTTACCGCTTAAAAATACTCAACTAATTCTTCATCGAAAAACTAAACAGACACGATGTTTTTGTTTATATAAAAAAAAGCAGAAAGTAACAGTTGGTAATGAAAAGAAATAAATAAAAACATTATTACGGTGGTCTGTTTGTTTTGACAGAAATTATATTTGTACAGTAACTCAACGAAAGGGATGTTTTATCACAAAAAGGAAATAAAAACAGAAAGTAACAGTTGGCAATGCAAAGAAATAAATAAAAACAGTATTACAGTGGTCTGTTTGTTCTTATAGAAACGATATTTGTACAAGACACGAAAGAAAGGGAACTTTTAAAACCAAATAAAAACATAAAATAACAATTCTCAATAAAAAGAAATAAATAAAATACGGTAGGCTATTGTTTTGAAAGAAACGATATTTTTACAGCAAATCAAAGAAAGGGAACTTTTATAAAAAATTACTCATATTTATATACTACATCAGCGTTCGTTTATCATGCGGAAACCTTTAAATCCAAAATATAGGTGTTAAAATGTTTTCGATTATTAATGAGGGTATGACCCCCATGATTTCGCCGATCTTATGTATAACTACGGTTAGGACAATCAAACAATGAGTAGCTTCCGATCTCATTATAAAAGTATCGAATTTTAAATTCAAGTCAGTTCGCTGTTAATTTCCGTCTTGAAACGACTAAATCGTAACTACATCGATTCTTTGTTGTCATCTTTGTTAAGAATTTCTCAACATTCGAGATCGTGACTACATCGATTCTTAGCCGCCATCTTTGTTATTAAGAATTACTCAACACTCGAGATCGTGACTACATTGATTCTTCGCCGATGTGATTTACTGCCGCCATGTTTGTTCAACATAATGTCTCAACACTTAATAATAGGAATGGCCAGAGCTCATCCAATCAGAAACAACGGGATTAGTCTGGGGAAACTTTATTATTTTTGTGACGGAAAATGGAAAGATTATCTTATCTCAATGAGATTATGATCGAAGTGTGAAACCGCATATCTGTCAAAAGCGCAGAATTCTTCCCGGTGATGACTGGCGGTAGAAGGAGTTGCTATTTAGAAGAAAAAAGTGGGAGCAGTAGACGTACAGGAAAGATAGAGAGGAAAATAGGAACTATTTCCTCTAAAGATGGTTGCGATTGTGATGATGTTGCTTCTAGGATGAAATGTATGGTTTTATTATAACTAGTAACTGTGTCTAAAATAGCGTTCTAAAGTTACATAAGATAGTGGCTAATAGTTTAGACATAATAAATTTGTATGTGGCATCTGTTGTTGCAAACATATGCTACTTTGGTACAAAGGGTAATTTCTGCAATCAAAGTATTATATATGGAGAGAACATTAGTTGATCTGGTGAGGATCATATTGTTATGATCATATTGTTATGCTAAATCAGATATATTAATTATAGAATGTTATGGTAAATTCTCGTGGTTGTTTTGTATTACTCTCTATTTGTGCCTAAAACTAAATCAAAATTTCATACGGGGAGCTTTTCCCCCCAGAACTGTTCATTTCTAGAACACAGTTGACTATATGTAGGGAAAAATTTGGTGTGACTGCAGTCATGGAGGCGGACTGCTAAGGGTGGCATGTGCAAACTCGAAACCCGACCGACGGGACACAGAAAGGCGACAAGTCAGCAGGTTCGATCGCATCTTAATTTGCATAAATGAGACAATATAAGGACGGAACTGAATAGGTCGGGTGCGAGTTGAGTCCTCGAAAACCGGACTGAACGTGTTAGAGCGGAGAATGTTGCCAAGAATCCAGTCTAGGGTTTTTTCCGCTTAGAAGCTATTTCGGCTTTAAATATGGGGCAGATGCAGCCGAGATCAAATGGGAAATTTAAATGATTCGCGTCGAACCTGGAAAATTAAAAGTGACGTTGAAAATTGAAAAGCGTTGTCAAAGAGAGAATTTAATGAGTCGTGTCAAACTTTGAAGGTTGAAGATATGATGATGTGTCGGACATTTTTTGTCTTTTTGTTTGTTATTCCCAGTGGGATTCGTTGGATTTCTTTAACTATCGTCGTCAAATGAACGTGTTCGGTCTACTTGTATGTATTAAAAGTCGTCGTTTCTAAACGTGGAATTTGGAATGAAATTCGCTTATATTTGTTGAAAAAAAAGTCGTCGCTGGAACTTGATTCGATTCGGACCACTTGTGTGTATTTAAGTCCTCGTTTTTCAACGAGGAATTTAGAAAAAAATCCTGTTGTGTTGAAAAGAAAAGTTATCGTTTTTAAACGAAAACTATTTTATGAGAGTACAATTCGAGTCATATTTTATTGTGTTTGAAAAACGTCATTGATGTTAAAAAAAACTTAAAATGCGATTCGGACGACTTGTATGTATTTAATGCAGAATTTAAACTGAAATCCTGTTGTGCTAACAAGGAAAAAGGGTGTCGTATTTAAACGATAAATTCATTTTAATGAAAGTACAATTCGAGTCAAATTTGTTTTGAGGAAAAAGTCGTCGCTGTTAAAAGAACTAAAAATGGGATTCGGACAACTTGTGTGCATTAAAGTCGTCGTTTTTAACTGAGGAATTTAAAATGAAATCCTGTGTTGAAAAGAAAAAGTTTTCGTTTTTAAACGAAAATTATTTTATAAAAGTACAATTCGAGTCGGATTTAATTGTTTGAAAGAAAAAAAGTGGTCGCTGTTAAAAGAACTTAATATGATTCGGACGACTTGTATGTATTTAAAAGTTATTTCTCAATGGGGAATTTAAACTGAAATCCTGTTGTGCTGTAAAGAAAAAAATATCTGTTTTCAAACAAGGGTTATTTTATGAGAGTACCATTGTAGCCGGATTTTATTTTGACTATGAAAATTCGTCGCTGGTAACAGAACTTAAAATGCGATTTGGACGACTTGTGTGCATTAAAGTCGTTTTTCATAGAGGAATTTAAAATCCTGTTGTGCTGAAAAGAAAAAAGGTGTCGTATTTTTAAACGAAAATTATTTTACGAAAGTACAATTGGAATCGGATTTTATTGTGTTTGAAAGGTGATCGCTGTTAAAAGAACTTAAAATGTGATTCGGTCAACTTGTATGTATTTAAAAGTTATTTTTAAATGCGGAATTTAAAATGAAATCGTGTTGTGCTGCAAAGGGGAAAAAGGTGTCGTTTTTGAACGAAAGGGTTATTTTGGTATGAGTACAATTCCAGTCAATTTCTTTTTTGTTTCTGTTTTTGAAGAAAAAGTCGTCGCTGTTAACAGGACTTACAATGCGATTCAATCGATTTGTATGTAAAGTCGTTTTTAAATGAATAATTTAAAAATTAATTTCTGTGTGTCTGGCCATGGGCTAGCTGTGACTAACCGAGTATGGTGGGCTAGCCGTGTCTAGCCGAGTATGGTGGGCTAGCCGTGTCTAGCCGAGAATGGTGGGCTAGCCGTGTCTAGTCGAGAATGGTGAGCTATCCGTGTCTAGCTGAGAATGGTGGGATAGCCATGTCTAGCCGAGTATGGTGGGCTAGCCGTGTCTAGCCGAGTAGCGCCACTTTTGCTAAGGAGTATCTGACAAAGACAAAGACTACTGCTCAACCGAGTTTGTGATCATGAGATGAAGTGGTGGGGAGTGTAGGGAAAATTCTGGCGTGATTGCAATCCTGGAGGCGGACTGCTAAGGGTGGCATGTGCGAACTCGAAACCCGACCGACGGGACACAGAAAGGTGACAAGTCTGCAGGTTCGATCGCATCTTAATTTGCATAAATGAGACAATATAAGGTCGGCAGTAAACAGGTCAGGGGCAAGTCGAGTCCTCAAAAACTGGACTGAACGTGTTAGAGTGGAGAATGTTGCCAATAATCCAGTCCAGGTTTTTTTTTTTTTCGATTAGACTCTACCATGGTTATTTTCAAGTTCAACGTAAACAAGTCCATGGTGAGCCGTCCTCTAAAATAAATTAACCTCTATTCAATTTCCACCATCACCGATCATTACGCTCTTGTCTCACCTGACACTCATTAACCGTTCTTCTTGAGTAGTCTGCTGACCTTGATAAAAACGTAGAGAGTAAAAAAAATATTTATCCAGGATGAAATGCTTGAAATGTCTACAACTAATAGCATTTCTTTGATTCAGCAGTTTATCTCTCTTAGGGAATGTAATAATAGTTGATTTTTCATTAAGACAAAGAGAACATTCATTTAAGGTTGTGTAATGTGGAAGTTGCAATTTTCTTAAAAATACCCCAATTCACTATAGGTACCCTATTTTTTTCATTCAGTGACCGATTGCTTGCTCTCCGACTTCTCTTTCTCTTGTGACGCCATATTTTCTCAATGAAAACATTGTAATTTAAAAAGACCCCTAATTCAGATAGCATCGCGAACTGATATCTTATTTTAAAATTTCTTTATGGTCTTATAGACAAGGTAGCGAACTTTGCAAAGCGATAATTAGCTGACAAAGCTCATAAGTTTAGCATACTTGCAATGTAAATATAAATACCAACATATCAGAGGTAAACAAAGTCAAGTAGAATTATGCAGGATTTATTCATGAAAATGTGACGAAAGATATTCAGAAGGGTGTAATAACAGATTTTGCAATTTGGGAAGTTTGAACAGCACATAAAATGCATTAGCAATTGAAATATTAACGTGGATTCGGACAATAGTCTGAAGAGAAACAATGTCAATGAAGATTAAAATCTACTGAAGATTTTATTTGTGAAATTTAATTTTATTTTGTCGTTGCATTATTCTTATTTGAATGCGAGTGAAATTCTTTGCTGTTTTTCTTTATACTTTTTTCTTTCTTGTTTATTGTTATTGTGGCTGTCGTTCATAAAATGCTTTGTGTACATTAAAGTTTTCATGCCAAAATAGAAACAACACCATCGCGTCTAATGCAACAGTCTCGTCTGGTCTAAAATAAACAGAACCATTTCAAATAGATTCTTTAGTTCTTTGTTGTGCCTAAAATAACTTGGCATCCTCCGTACATTTGGCATTCGAATCTTGCAAACACCATTTTAACCAAACTTTCAACATTTCATCGAAATATCGAATTTTGAAACATTACTAAATTACATAAAGGTTCAGCAACAATTTCAGTTGAAGACTTTCAATTTCTTTATAAACTCTTCAATTGTGATGCTTTTGGTGTTAGTTTCAATGTTTACATTTGAAAAATAGTTGCCTTCCCAACTGTAACTAAACAACTGCCTTGAATATCTTTAGATAACAAATCACTCAATACGTCCTAAGCCTTACATATTTTTTCTTTTACATCGGAGTCACCACTTATCAAGCCCCGGAGGCCACTCGAGGATAAGAATTAATGAGTGCACAGTAGTCAATCGGATAATATCGTAGTAATCATTAGTAGTGGAAACTTGATAAATTGGATTACTTAAGAGAACGGCTCACCAAGAACTTGTTTATGTTGGACTTGAAGATGACCAACTTGTCGTTAGCTGGAAAGCAGGCAAACGGAATAGTTCCATAGTGTGCAGTTTTAAGAAAGAAGCTTTGTTCATGGAATCTACGTTTTGATTTAGGCACAGATAAAGAATGGGGGAATTATTTATAGTGATTTCAGCTAGACGAGTTATTTCGTGAAAGTTTGGCAAGGGAGGCATAGATTGGAGCTCAGACGAGCATTGCCATGAAAATAACGATAAAGCAGAGATAGGCTCGCAACGTCTCTTCTGTTCCAACAGTAATAGAAAATCATTCCGAGTACAGCACAAAATAGAAACTCCAATTTCTGAGTATTATGGAGTGTGGAGTCAACTCTGAGTACCACTACTTTCCGCTCCATTTTGACTCAGTTCCATTCTATATATCAATCATTTATTGATGATTGTTTTATAGAATATGTACGCCTACAATACAAATGAATCTATAACCATTCAACTATAAAACATATATTTACACCAGGAATACGTTTTGAAGCATTAAAAAAATCATATGATAATGATCGATTGATGTGTAGCATAACGGTTAAGTGTGTTGATTAACAATCAGTTCTAAGTGAAAGGCTTCTGTATGTTAAAGTTTCAAACATTATTACAGGCGAGCATAACTAAGAATAACATGAAAATGTAAGGAGAACAATGAGCCACCTTTTGTTTCTAAACATAAGTACTAGGTAAAATAAGTGACACTCTTCTGGAGGTTGAAGGTTCAATCCTCAGTGCAAGCGAGACTTACAATTGTGAATTAGGACTTCTACCCAGTAATGACTGACGGGACGAAAGCATGTCAGCCTCGTGGATTAAATAAAGGGTTCCATTCAAAATTCTGTATATATACCCGAGTTCAAGAGCAAGATTCCCGAATTTGATTATATACACCCGAAGAAGAATACATCGGCCGAAACATTATGCCAATAACACTCAAGATGAGAACAGTAGTCTAAATAATCCAAAGAACAGAATCAATTACCTATCTGAATAAAGGGTTCAGTTCAGATAGGTTCCTGAGTTGAAAAGATGCCCGTGAGTAAGTTTGAATTTACATCGGCTAAAACGTTGTGAAAATAACAACTGATATGAGAGTAGGACTTTGAATAATCTGAATAATACAAAGTGACTGGATTCGACATACAATAACAGTACATGTGTTAAGACATTACAAAACAAAACAACCAAATCTTCCGACTTGAAATCACTGACTCATATACAACATCTTCATCTAAGCGTAACCAAAATTTAATCCAAAGTTTGTTTTTATTGATGCTGGCAGCATTTGAACCGTTTTCAAAGGAGAAAATTATAACATGTTGAAAAAGCGATGTGATTATCCATTTTGTATCTATACTTATTGTATTATATAAATACATTATTTTAAGTTATATATATATTATTTTTATTGAGTTATTAGAAGGTAAACAGTTACATTTGGTCGCTACAAACAGCCATCTGTTTCAGTCAATGAGACTTCATCTAGCGACTCTGAACCATATGACGCTCCCCCCTCGCCAATCTTTCACGAAAAACACCCGTCTAGCTGAATCCACTGTGAAAAATTTCCCCCACTCTATATCTGTGCCTAAATCAAAACGCGGATTTCATGAACAAAGCTTCTTTCTTAGAACTGCACGCCTGTGGAACTCTGTTCCGTCTGCCTGCTCCCCTCCGGACTACACCTTGGATGTCTTCAAGTCTAATGTTAACAAATTCCTAATGAACCGCCCCCTTAAGTAAACACTTCATCAAATCTCCTCACTAACGTAATGTACTTGCAATAACCCTTATCCCTGAGTGGCTTCCGGGCCTTGATAAGTGGTGATATCTGTGTAAAAAAAAAAAAAAAAAAAAAAAAAAGTGAGCTTTTCAAAAAAAAAAAAAAAAAGACCACAAGTTATGAGTTGGGAGCTCTCTAAAAAAGAAAGATAAAAAATAAAGAAGTCATATTTCGACCTTTTTGGAAAATCGGTCAAACATTACCAAAACTTTTATCAACAGATGAGCATATAGAAAAATTTAATTTGAAGTTATTAAATTAGGGCGTATTTCACTAAAACAGTAGATTGTGTTACTGGGTAGGGGTTTAACTAAACATCGAGTTTCTAGTGTCAGATGGTTCAGGGTCGTCTGATGAAGTCTAATTGACTTAATTCAGGTGAATTTAATTCCGTAAATAAATTATTTTTTTAAGAGGATTTTTTAAAAATTTTGTTCTTTTTTATACCTTGTATTGTATGTTTGTATCAAATTTTGGTACGTGTGCAGTTTATGGACTGTGCTGAAATAATAACCTTATTATTTATAAAGACATCTTTAACATGTTTAAGGTGCACTTTGTAAACTATTCTGTACCTTCCGCTAACAATTTAATAAACAAAATATACTATAAAATTTAATTTGACTTGAAAATCCTATCTAAAAAATAACACAATCTGTAAACTGCACACGTGTCCAAGTTTTAATGTCAATCTCATATTGTTCAAATTTTGGTATGAATTTGCACTAGTTTGTTTCATGGTCCTATGTCTAATTTTTTTTTTTTTTTTTTTTATTATGATTGGACTAAAACTGATTAATATCATACTTCGTGTATTTACCCCTGGTGAAATTACTTCGCAGTTCCATTGGTACTTCTCAATGATATCTCGTCTCTCAAACCTTTTAAAGCATTTAGTTCTCTCTCACTGCAATAACTGTGGTACCAGGGTCGAAAAGTTGGATTTAGAAATCAACGCTTTCAAGGAAGGGCGGTCTGACTAAATGTGCCTGGGCACCCCCGTCGGCATTCCATGGTAAGGGCGATTCAGGCGATTAGCAATAAACTATCCCCTTCTCAAAGAGAGAAGATAAAGCCTGAGAGATTAACCTCCTAGAACTGCACAGAACCAATAGTACACCGCAATCAACAATGAAGAATTCATTACATGAATCGTCCAATCTCTGTTGATTTAAAACCTTTCAAGAACCGCTTTTAAGTGATGACTTTAAGGACTATTAAGACACAATAAGCATTGCAGGAACAAATATAGTTAATTTACACACCACAAAAAAAAAAAAAAACATTTACGGAATCGATAATACAATTCACAATCCTTTCATCAATCCAACGATATTTGGGACTAATAAACTTTAGTCTACTCTTGACTTGCCCACCAAGTTTAAATCATGAATTTCCAACAATTTTTGTTTCCTCACTGTTCTATGATATACTGAGAGACTTTGATGGTCGTCTCATCAGTAGGAGATAGGATGCTGATGTGTCTTCACACTCAATAGATTTTTATCTGGGAGATTATCTCAAGAGAAAGTTTATCAAAACAACTGCCAGACTGTTCTTAAGGTGAATAGAATCATCACATTCTAAATCAGATTAATGTCAAGAGTTTTTCACCGTTTTTGAAAATATTACGCATCCAAACGATTGAATGGTGATTAAATAACAAGTCGTATTATTTGGATTATTCGGTTAACTATTCCCATCTTGAGTGTTATTCATGATGAGCATTCATGAAGGTTATTCATAGCAAATATGATAGGATTGCAGAAAGAATTATGAATTTTGTTGACGATTCCTGTACCTTTAGTACCTTTATATCGAGGAAATTCGTGATATGAGAAATGAGAAGGTAATGTTGAATGGATGAATGCTTCCATTTCTTGTTGAGTTGTTTATTTCATCTTAACGGAAATTTTGTTTTATTTCTCTGGAACTTATTTTGCACAACATATTTTGTCATTTACAATAATGATAAAAACTTCTTGGCCTTCGGGACAAGATCAAAGTGTAGTATCTGTTCCGGCAGATACTGCAAGCAAAGACCATATGTGGGGGCAACCTCACATATAAGACCTTGGTCAATGTAGGGGCAACCCTTCATACCAATTGTCATTATCCAACTCCCCTACTCCCCGGGGAGTTGGTCCCCATTTCCCCTTCACTCCTCACATTAAAAATCGGCCTTGTGCCTAATTTGCTCAGTGGGGGAGCAAATAAATACCATCTGTTCTTCAGATGCTGCACTTCTATTTCTTGTTCTCTTTCGGTGGAGGAGAAATCCTTCACGACTGAGACAATTTTTATTTTTGTACCCTTTCTCCACGTTAAAAAACAACCCTGGTGTTTAACTCTGTCCCGTGAGGAAGCATAGTAAATAGGTACAATAATGATAAAATGTATATTTCATATGTTTATAAAATTTTCATTTCATTTTATGTTCAGGTACGTTTTTTTATGATACTGCTCACCTGTATACGGTGAGATGAAAGACTAACACAGTTCTTCCGAAAGATTAGAAGTTCAATAAGAATAAAAGACGCCTGACCTCCATACTGAGTGATCTCCCATTTCCTGGTAACCGTAAATTTAATTTTTTCTTTTTTTATTCCATTTTCACCACAAACAAGACACAATACCACTTTGATGTAGGGAGCTACTATCGGGGTCATACATTGCAGGGAAACTATGTAAAGAGTTGAGTAGCAAGATGTCTGTTCACATTACACTTGTACTTCCGCATGTCAGTACAGTTGGGAAAGAGGAAACCGGAAGGGAATTCCAAAGTCTAGCAGTCATGGAGAAGAAACTATTAGAGTAGAAGGCCTTCTTACATCGAGGGATCTCTACTGTGTAGGAGTGAGATTTTGCTGCTTGTCCGGTTTGTCAGTGGTATTTACGTCGAGGGAGTACCAGTGCTTGTAGTTCATCGGAGCATCCACCATTTAAATACTTGTAGAACAGGGAAAAAGATGCAACATTTCATCGATGGGACAGAGGCTGAAACTGAGATGACAGTTTCGGACCTATCACGTTGGTGACTCTCTTTTGAACCCTGTCAAGGAGTTAGAGACTAGTAGCAGATGCACCAGCCCAGATGTGACAACACTATTCGATACATGCGCGAATATTCGCCTTCTAGAGATACAGGATACTTCCAGGTATAAGTAACTTTCTCGCATGATGTAGAGAGCCCTACCTTCCTCACAGCAGCCCTGGCGATGCTCTCAATGTATCTGTTTCAACTCATGTTCCCTGTGAACGTTAAGCCGAAGAGTTTGAAAAAAGTACTTTCGGGTAATGTATCTTTAGCCATAGCTATTGGTGGTAGAGAAGGTTTCTTGTAATTATTGAAGGAAACAAGGTTACTCGGCAGCATTAAAACGGGCCATCTATTTTTCACACCATTCCACTACAGATTGGAGGTCTTCCTCTAGTGTTTCTGCCATTTGCTTGGATATGTGTTCATTTGTTTTCCCGTCGTGTCTGTTATAGAACGTAGTGTCATTAGCAAATATGCTAATAATGAAATTTTCCATAATTATAAAGATTCACTGAGTGACTTGAATATATCATCCATTGCCTTTTTCACATCATATTATTATAAAACATTGTGTATTAAAAGAATGCATTAACGTTTTATTAAGCTTTCATAGTTCAATGATCCTTACATTGAGATAACCTTTCCACAGATTTACGTGTTCGCCTTTAATACACATTCATGTTTGTATGTACGTGTTCACCTTTCATACACATTCATGTTTGTATGTACGTGTTCACCTTTCATTCACATTTATGTTTGTATGTACGTGTTCACCTTTCATTCACATTTATATTTGTATGTACGTGTTCACCTTTCATTCACATTTATATTTGTATGTACGTGTTCACCTTTCATTCACATTTATGTTTGTATGTACGTGTTCACCTTTCATACACATTTATGTTTATAGGTATGTGTTTACCTTTTATTCACATTTATGTTTATAGGTATGTGTTTACCTTTTATTCACATTTATGTTTATAGGTATGTGTTTACCTTTCATTCACATTTATGTTTGTATGCACATGTTCACCTTTTATTCACATTTATGTTTGTATGCACATGTCTACCTTTCATACACATTTATGTTTGTATGTACGTGTTCACCTTTCATACACATTTATGTTTGTATGCACGTGTCCACCTTTCATACACATTTATGTTTGTATGTACGTGTTCACCTTTCACACATATTTATGTTTATATGTACGTTTTAACTTTTTATTCACATTTATGTTTGTAGGTACGTGTTCACCTTTCATACACATTTATTTTTGTATGTACGTGTTCACCTTTCATTCACATTTATATTTGTATGTACGTGTTCACCTTTCATTCACATTTATATTTGTATGTACGTGTTCACCTTTAATTCTCATTTATGTTTGTATGTACGTGTTCACCTTTCATTCACATTTATATTTGTATGTACGTGTTCACCTTTCATTCACATTTATGTTTGTATGTACGTGTTCACCTTTCATTCACATTTATGTTTGTATGTATGTGTTCACCTTTCATTCACATTTATATTTGTATGTACGTGTTCACCTTTCATTCACATTTATGTTTGTATGTACGTGTTCACCTTTCATTCACATTTATGTTTATAGGTATGTGTTTACCTTTTATTCACATTTATGTTTGTATGCACGTGTTCACCTTTCATACACATTTACGTTTGTATGTACGCGTCCACCTTTCATATACATTCATGTTTGTAAGCACGTGTTCAACTTTCATACATATGTTTGTATGTACGTGTTCACCGTACATTCACATTTATGTTTATAGGTATGTGTTTACCTTTCATACACATTTATGTTAGTATGTATGTATTCATCTTTCATTCACATTTATGTTTGTACACATTTATGTTTGCATGCACGTGTTCACCTTTTATACACATTTATGTTTATAGGTACGTCTTCACTGTTCAGACACATTTATGTTTGTAGGTACGTGTTCACCTTTCATACGCATTCATGTTTGTATTCACCTTTCATATATATTCATGTTTGTATACACGTGTTCACTTTTCATGCAGATTCATGTTTGCATGCATGTGTTCACTTTTTATACACATTCATGTTTGTGCGTATGTGTTCACCTTTCATGTACATTTATGTTTGTATGTGCGTGTTCACCTTTTATACACATTTCTGTTTGTATATACGTTTTCACATTTCATGCATATTTAAGTTTTATGTACCTGTTCACCTTACATGCATATTTATGTTTGTATATGCGTGTTTTCTCTTCATATACATTATGTTTGTATGTGAAGAAAAATGTAGTAGGCAAAAAAAAAAAAAATCAGGAACATAGATAGGAAATATCCAGTATCGCCCACCTCTAGAATAGAGGGATTTTTTTTGCTGTAATAACCGTAGAGAAAAAAGAAGCAGAAAAAGCAAAAAAACAAAAAAAATAACTCGCTTCTCGCAAACACGTGTTTGGTCACAAAGAACAATTCAATCGCCAGAACCACCTACACACCTCACTGCTTTCCAGTGTCCTGCCTTTATAGTGGCCAGGAATTATCGATTTGCATAATCGCACAAGAGTAGACACGATTCTATGAGAATTGCATGGGGTCAACGCTAATAAAAACCCATAGACGCCATCTTGGAACTCTCTCTTCTGCTCAGCCTGAAACACAACAGACGTATCCGAGGTAAGCTCTCTATTTCCTCTCATTTCGGTTATTGCTAATTCTGTTACACTCCCCCCTGATTTCATGATCACAAAAAGGGCAGGGGGGCAGTCGTCTTTGTCGGGTACTTCTTCGAAGAACCGGAGACAGTGCTCCTTGCCATCTTCTTCATTAGCACCGTTATTGCCACCAGTCTGTTCCATAGGCGGTATTTCACAATCAGGGCAGGGGAGCAGTATCCGTCTTTGTTGGGTACTTCTTTGTAAAGGCAAGATGGGTGGTCCCTCTTCCGCTTCTTTGGTATGTGCATTATATGGTTCAAAACCCTCTCTGTTGTCCTGCATTATACTCTCTGTCCTTTCAGAAGACATGGTAGTTTTCCTCTTTCTCTGATGTAACAGCATAATGGCGAGGGCGCAGATCTTTCACATGGCGAGGCACACCATCCACCAAAATCGATTGAGGGCTGATTACTTTGGTCACCTCACCCTTGCCGAACCTCGTGGTACATCGATTTTGCAGTATTTTGCCCCCACACGTGATCTCCAACTTGGTAAGAGCTGTTCTTGGGACCTGGGAATGCAGTTGCGAGATTGGTTTCCTTTACTCGAACTTCATATCGATAAATCCTGTTAGCAGGTGCAGTGAAGCGAGATGTGTCATCTCTTGGTGTGATGTTATACCAGTAGACGCATTCTAGTCACTATTCGTTTCACTGTATGGTAACATCGCGCCTCTATGGCATTCCCGGCTGGAGTGTATGCACAACGGAATCGCAAGTGAACTCCCCATTTATGTGCAAATGCTTGAAACGCGTTGCTGCAGAAAGCCGTATCATTGTCTAGAAGGATATCATGCGACGAGCCATGCTCGAGGAACACTGCCTACAACTGAGGAATCACACTTGCCGAGTCTTGCCTCGCCAATTACCTCCAAATGGAGAAATGCGATGGACCACAGTCTGTTAGAGTTAAAAAGTGGAAGGTGCCATAATTCATGATATCCATTCCAATTCTCTGCCAATTCTCGTTAACTTCCAGCTTTCCCTTTTTCCACCTGACTGGCGCTGGGTCAATGGACTGACATTCCTCACATTTCCGTATGACCATTTTAATGATTACTTTTGTCGTGGTTGGGCAACTTCTCCTGACAAAGTAGCTAGTGTGTCGCACCCCCGGATGTCCACTACCTTTGTGAATAGCCATGATTTGACTCTCATCCAGCTCGTCTGTGTGAACCGCGCCTATCACCTGGTCAAGCCCGTTTTCCTTTTTCATTGCCTGAAACCACTGCTGTGGTACTCATGTCAATCAGTCAGCAATGTTTCGTGCTGATGAAACCAGCGTCACGTCCACTGTCAGCAGGTACTCTTTCACAAGCTCCTTGAGAGTGCTTAGTCACCTCCTAATAAGCATCTCACTTGCTGCTTTGGTGTGTACCTGCGCCTTTCCAGTTAGTGTGTCCGAGACCCAATGGTATATGCAGACAGAATCTGTCTTTCTGTGTAGCACCTTGCTGTGGCATTGAAGATCCAAATTGATGCCTTTCAATATGGCGTCCAGTTCGGCTAAGTTGATATGTTGAGAATCATCTTCAGATCGCACCCAACATGCATCTTCCAACACAGTTTCACGCATTTCCAAGGCTGCACGAATTGCTAGGGAGCTAGCATCGACCCATACATTCAGCTCTTTGCCGTCCACACACCAATTTCCCCAGGTCGGATCGTTCTGCTGCACAGATTCTAAGGTTGCAAACATCATACAATTCAGTATGGTGTCCCTTGCTTCATCATCCCAGCCCTTCGTTACCACACTTACTCTCCTTCTGAGTATTCCACAAGCCACATGAAGTCAACCGCACACTGGAAAGTGCCCGACAAGTCGACCACACAGGGAAAACATTGTTCGTCGTGTAACAATGTTGGGAGCCTCTGGAATTGCATTTCCTCGCTTCCACTGCAGTTCACTGCATTCCATCCTGACCGCCAATCCCAGCACCTGTGTACCATCCTTCAACCGCTCCAGGTTCTTGCACTCCAATCCGAACTGCGCTAGGTGTTCTCTTACATGGGTCGTGGGCACCACAACTTCATTGACAAAAATGTCATCAATGTAAACAGATGCTGCACGGCTTACAACTGCTTCCTGAGATAATACTTTGCTGACAATTGCTCTCATTATTAGGGAAGCCACATTCAAACCAAACCCCAGACGGGTCAGACAGTATTTTTTCCCATCAATTTTTTTTTCTGGTATGGCCACAGTGTCTCATGGACCCGAACTTGTAGGTATGCTCTCCTGATATCCAGTAGAGACACGTTAGCACCTTTTTGTCTCCATTCGTGCAGCTTAGCCGCACAAACATCTGCATTGGCCATAAACGCGTCTACGTAATGATTTAGCTCCTGGTAGTCCATCACCGGGTGCACTTTGATTTTGTTCTGCTGCATCACAGCCATCAGGGGAATTAGGCATTTGGGGGATCCCAATTTATCCTCTGGGTACGGCACGAGCCAACCATTATCTATCCAGGTGTGGAGCTCCTGTGTGTATTCTTCACGGATTTCTGCTGGCACTGGGTATTCTGACACTCGATTGTGTAGCCTTTCAGTGGGGTGGTCCTCAGACCACTTCCACGATGCAGTCCACTTCGGTTTTGATGGTCAAATGTGGCGGTGAAATCCGGTTCATTAATAGAAATGGCTGCTCATTTAATATTTTTCCTGACGCTCAGCCACACTGATCCTGTAGGTTCGACAACAACACCTCCCAGAGCTTTTATGGCGTCGATCCCTAGAAGTAAGTCAAACCTCAGTGGTTTGCCACGCACCACCAACACATCGATTCTGGAAGACACACCTTCATCAGTGGATACAGAGACCGCTCCAACACCGCAGAACGCATGGGATATTCCACCAATCATTTTGACATTCACATTCGTTTTTCTCCAAGACCAGCACTGGTCTGCATGTAAAATCGTCCTAGAGCATCCGGTATCAATAGGTGCCAAACATCCCATCCCGTCAACATGAATGCTTATCACCAGGAGCGTTGTGTTCGCATCTTGGTGGGGAAGGAGACTGGCGCTTATGCATCCTCCCCTTGCTCGTTTCCTGAGCAGTTCCGAGCCCAGTATCCATTCTCACCGTACTGGTAACACCGTGTTCCGCATTTTTGACAGTCCCTTGCAAGGTGGCCTTTAACATTGCATTTGAAACAGGTCAAACTAACAGGAATATTCTGGGCCCTGTTGTTGAGTGAGCATGTGGCCATAACCACATCCTGATTTTGTTCCCTAGTCGTCAAAATTCTCGCTCTGGACATTAGCTCCCCCATTGTCAGGGCTTCGATGTTTGGCACCTGTTAAAAAGCAATTGAGATGGCGTCAGGGAACCCAGTGACGAAAGTCAATTTTGTGTGTCTCTCTAAGCCATCTCCTGTGAATCTGGCCAATCCAACCAACTGCCTGATTTTGTTGGCGTAAGCATCCACACGTTTGCCAGCCCATCTAACAATAGTTATTTTTCTGTATGCTACAAATGCGTCGTCGGTAAATGCCTCCTTTAATCGTGCCTCAATCTGGCCTATCTTCTTTTGATTGTCTTCCTTCATTTATGTAGAGGGCCAGTGCATCACCGTCCAGATATAAAGGTAGCAGACTCGGTACATCATCCATCTGCTGAAGTTGTGCGACAAGTCTCACTTTTTTCAGCCACGCTACAACATCTCCCTCGCCAGAGAACGGCTTGATAATATCACGGCTTATCCACACCTTTGCCATAATCGGGCCGAAATAGCTTGAAAAAACAAACAAAAAAAAACTCGCTTCTTGCAGACACGTGGTTGGTTCGTCAAAAAGAAAAATCCAATCGCCAGAACCACCTACACACAATCTGCCAGACACACCTCACTGCTTTCCAGTGTCTTGTATTTATCCATTTGCATAATCGCGCGAGAGTAGACACAATTCTATGAGAATTGCATGGGGTCAACGCTAATAAAAACCCATGGACGCCATCTTGGAACTCTTTCTTCTGCTCAGTCTGAAACACAACAGACGTATCCGAGGTAAGCTCTCTATTTCCCCTCATTTCGGTTATTGCTAATTCTGCTACACTCCCTCCCTGATCTCATGATCACAAACAGGGCAGGGGGACAGTCGTCTTTGTCGGGTACTTCTTCGAAGAAACGGAGACAGCACTTCCTCCTTGCCATCTTCCTCATTAGCACCGTTAGCTCTCTATTCCCCTCATTTCGTTTATTGCTAATTCTGCTACAGTATGTACGTGTTCACCTTTCATAGACATTTATGTTTTTATGTACGTGTTCACCTTTCATAGACATTTATGTTTTTATGTACGTGTTCACCTTTCATATACATTTATGTTTGTATGTGCGTGTTCACCTTTCACACACATTTATGTTCGTACATACGTTGTCACCTTTCACACTTTTATATTCGTACGTATGTTTTCAATGTTCACACATCCTCGTACGTACGTTACATTTATTTTTGATCGCACGTATATTATCACCGTTTACTTACATATTATGATGGAACGTACAGTATCCCATTTAGAATACAGTTCTGTTTGTATTTAAGTTATCACCTTTCACACACAAGTATGATCATACGTACCTTATCACCTTACACATCCATTTACGTCTGTACATACGTATCACCTTTCTGACGTCATTATTCATACTTAAGTGTCACTTTTCATACACATTTGTTTGTATGTTTCGTTATCATATCACACCCACATTTTTTCGGTCCTGGATATGACCTAAAACTATATCCGATGGTGAGGCCCCACCTTGCGGGCCTTGGGGAGTGTGGAGCCACCCTTTAATTGCCATTGCTCCCAGGTCCACTCTGACCCGGAGTGGTAGTACCTGTTAGGGTCCCAACTATGGGTTAAATAGGATCTGACTTTAAAAAAATATATACTCCATTAAAAATCGTTCCTCAAAATAACTAGATTCGGCATTGAATAACCTGAAAAGGGTTGATATGCCGTAAAACAAAAACAACCAACCAACCACATTTTTTCGTACATATGTCATCCCTTTTCACACATTTATTTTTGCTCGTACGTTATCACCTTTCACAAATGTATGTTCGTACGTACATTATCACATTGCACTCACCTTTTGTATGTATGCAACTTATCCCCTTTCACACATTTTTATGTTTGTATGTAAATTACCATCTTTCACATTCATTTTTGTCCGTATGTTATCACCTTCCACACAGATTTGTGTTTGCCCTAATTTGCATATTCCTTTTAAAAGGAACTTTTATTAATTCACCGTTTGCTTTTATTTTTCTTATTGAATGATTACTTTTATTTCACTATTACATATGAATTCTGTGTATCACTTTATTGCAAGTCAATATTTTTTTAATTTTGAAATTGCTATGAAACGCTGGAAGTGAAATTTGATACACTGGAAGTTATGCCAATTTTTCTATTTTCTGGTAATTTTAAGTATATATCACTTTATTGCAAGTGTCTAAAAATGTATATTTTCAGTAATAAAACATATTTCTATCTATATGAAATAATGAACATATCCAGAGATAAACCTCCTACAAATCCCTGCAACAACACGTTTCTTTTCACTAGCTCTCAATCGACACTTTCTAGGCATTTAGAAGACCTGAAATAAAGTGATACACACTTACAATTACAAGAGAATAGAAAACTTAGCATAACTTAAAAATATTTGTTCAAATTCTATAAAAATCAGGATAAATAAGGCACCTTTCAGTGAACCAAATTCCACTTCCCTGCGTTTCATAGCAATTTAAAAATTAAAAAAATATTGACCTGCAATAAAGCGCTATACATGGTTTATGTTTGGTTTCAATTCTAGCTAAAAGCACTCAAGTCATGTACTATTTTAGAAATGACTTATATATATATTAATAGAATATAATAATCAATAGAGAATTTTCTCTTTAATAATAAATACAGACTCTTCATAAAATATGTATCATATTTTAGCATATTTTATGACTGAGCAACGCCAAGTGGCATGCTAGTCTCTATCTCTATCTCAATTACTATCTATCTATCTATCTATCTATGTAATTATATAAAAGGCACTTTTTTGTGTGTGTGTGTGTGTGTGTGTGTGTGTGTGTGTGTGTGTGTGTGTGTGTGTGTGAGAGAGAGAGAGAGAGAGAGAGAGTTCCTTCCATATGGATCCTGAAACGACTGGACCAATGTTTTAAAATTTCATGAAATGTGCTTTATGTGTCTAGGGGTATTATTAAATAGGTTTTGTATCAGAATGCACCCAATAAGTATCAAAACTTTATAATAAAAAAATCAAATTAAAGAAGGAACAGTCCGTTTTATACCAAAGTTTAGTCTTTGATACAGCCTAACATCACAAATGAATTTGAGAAGATTTATTACCACACAGGTTGAAAGGCTCGGCATATACAATCAACAGAAGGTTCTTTGATAAGACAGGAGTGCATTCAACATGAATGTTTCTGTTTAAAGCACAATTGAACCATGATATTTGATTTTTTCATTTTAAAGTTTAATTCAAGCCAACATTTAAAAATAATTTTATAAAATCAACCGTAGGTTATCTACAGTGCAATGTAGACTACAGTATATTGTGAACTTAGTCACTGTGGGGAGGCATGTAAAGTTTAAGTCTGGTATACTATGCTGCGTCACCGACTAAATCAGGCAATCAATTGATTTGATTGAAAAATAGGCGATTTCACCGATATCAATAACAATAAAAGCATTTGAAGTGTGGAACATTCGTTCATCCTAATTCAATCCGAGCAACGTTGGCGTTCTCGGCTAGTATCATTATAAAACCTTGTCTATTTAGAAAATGTCACAAAGTTTTAATTAGCTTTCATAGTTCAATGATCCTTAGTCTTATCTTTTGAACATGATTCAATTATCTGTTCTTGTAAAATATTTTGATTACTATTTCAGTGTTGCTTTATGTAATATGGAAAGAGACAGACATAGTGAAGTAAATTCCTCCATCCATTCCATCAATTTGCACTTAACTTTGACGTCTCTCTTTCTATTGTGTAACTATGGTTATCATTTTCTAATACTCTTTACAAATTACTCCTCTCTGGTATGATAATTACTCATTTTGCATCAGCTGATCTTTCCTTTACTCACAGCGTTTAAATTTGGACTTCGCAGAAAACACATAATTCTCAAACTTGCCTTGTCAAGCAATATGCCATTCCCTATGAGACTAGTTCTAAAAGTAAAGCCTCCTGTTTATATTTTAACTCCAAACGTTTAAGACCTACAAAGACGGGAGTGGTACCATTAAGAGGAGCGACCTTTCATACTCCAGAATTTATTTTCTATGTAGTCACCACCATTCTCAATACATGTTCCAAAAATAAAGACTCTTATTTTTTCACTCCAAAAATTGAAGAGCTACGAAGATGGAAGTAGTACCATTAAAACGAGCGACCTCCTTGGGATTTAGAGTGTATTTTTCAATATAGTCACCACCATTCTCAATGCATTTTTGCAAGGAATTCAATGATGTATCTTATAATTTTTGATATTCATAAATTACCCTGCTGATAAAATTGTCTCTGACACAAATATATTTGCTGATGACACCACACTCTATTAGAGACTTGATTGGAAACCGAATGAACACATATCTAAAGAAATGGCTAAAACCTTAAAGCAAGACATCCAGTCTGTAGCTGAATGGGGCCGTAAATAAATGGTAACATGCAATGCTGCCTAAACCTAGATTCTTTCCTTTAATAATTAAAAGAAACATTCTCAACCACTAATTGCCATAGCAAACGTTACACTACCTGAAAGATCTTCAGTCAAATTTCTGAGCTTAACATTTACATGCAACATAAATTGAAACAAATACGTTGATGCCATTGCGAAGGCTGTTTCAAAGAAGGTTGGCTTTCTCTAACGTTCTAGAAGGTTACTCACACCTGAGAGTATCTTGTAGCTCTACAAGGCCACTATCCACCTATGTATGGAATATTGTTGCCACATCTGAGCTGGTGCATTTGCCACTAGTCTCTCGCTCAAGATAGGATTAAAAAAAGTCGCCAACCTAATAGATTCCACACTAGCAAACAAACTTCAACCTCTGTCGCATTGCCAAACTGTTACATCTCTGTGCTTTTTAAAAGTTTATTTATGGAATGTGCTCTGACCGACTCAAAGTACTTGTACACCATTGATGTAAATATCCCCAACTAATCTGACAAATAGCAAAATCCCATACCTACACTGTGGAAATTTGTAGATGCGAAAACCCTTCTATTCAAATAGTTTCTTCCCTCAAACTGTTAGACTTTGGAATTCCCTTCCAGGCTCCTCTTTCCCTGACTGTACTTACATGCATGAGTTCAAGTGTAATGTGAACAGAAATCTTGCTGCTCAACTCCCAACACAGTATTTTTCTAAATTTGGCCCCAAATAGTAGCCCCTTACGTCAAAGTGGTACTCTGCTTTGTTTAGGGTTAAATAACAGTAAATTATCTCTGCTTCTGACGCACGCTTATGGCAGAGGTTGTTTTCTAACATCGTCAATACCTGCAACAGAGAGATTAAACTTTCGGGTTATGATTGCATGAGTTCAATCATCAGACCAATGCAATTAAAATCCCTTTTCATCCATTTGGGCGGAAAAAAGACAAAGGAGGCATTACTTTTGGAACGCTCCTCATAATTTACACACAATTTACAATTCACTGACAATATAAATAGAATTGTAAGAATGGTGAATGAAATCATTAAATCGGGGTGGGGGGTTGCTTAATATGCTTATTGTGATCGACCAATCGATTGTAAAGCTGGCGTGGGTAGATTTATGACATTCAAATTAGCATGTGACACTCAATTAACCTACAGCTGAGAATTCTACAACTCCACATTCATGTGCAGCTGTCTTTATGTTTATAAAAAGATATTGTTCTAAGATAATATCAGACAATTTGAAAGAATGTTACGTTCATATTTTATTGAGATCTTTATTTTAATGACAAAACGTATTCAGTTTTAATTTATTCAGATGGTGATCAAATTAAAATATAATACCGCAACCTTTTCTCAAATGAAATTAAAGTTTGCACCTTTAATAATATAAGTTGCAGCTTAACTTAACACATATGTTGAATGCAACCGTTAAACCTTAAATGTGACACATGAAACGCTATCCTTAAACGGAAACAGCAACAACTACATTCTGAACGTTACATTTTTTAATTGATTTAAACAGTCCGTTTACTTACAAATCTATTTTAAAATTCCAAAATCGACT
Source organism: Euprymna scolopes (assembly GCF_053919585.1). NCBI lineage: Eukaryota > Metazoa > Mollusca > Cephalopoda > Sepiida > Sepiolidae > Euprymna > Euprymna scolopes. The sequence continues at coordinate 50,962,418 of NC_136483.1, forward strand.
TTGTTTCTTTAATTTCTGCTTAAATTCCTGATTAAATATTCCAAGCTGTAAATAAAGATTTTCCAATTGTTTTATTTTTCTAATAATAATCGACCAGTCAATTGTTGATCCTCATTCAATCCTGGACAACGCCGTGTCTCCCTGCTAGTACACTAATGTAAGAGACATTTATGTATCTACGAATCTCACAATTACTTTTATGCTTGGCCTGAATGAAGAATTAATTATTCATTTTTTACTAAGTGGAAAAGTAAATCGCAAAACGAATGATAAAAACATTAAGAAGTTAAAAATGCCAAAAATGGTTTTTACTCCTTGTGATCAGAATATTTGATAACCTATTGAATATCATGTTTTGAAATAGACATCTTCACTTTATCCTGAAGATTATAAATTATTTATATAATGTGCATTATTTTTAACAGTTTGCAAGGAGTGTGTGATTGGTCTGATGGATGCAGTTGCAATATATGAACTTGTTTTTCGCTCAATTCAAATTAACTATTCACTAATACCATTGGGATAGCCAATTCACCAATAACTATTAGTAAAATAACAACTAATTCTCCACAATAGATATTGCTTTAACATTAAATGGCGCCTAAAAACTTTCTTCACCTCAAAATATAAAAATCAAACAAATCAATGAATCGTTTACAATAGCTATCAGAGGAAGTTTAAATACAAAGAGCATGGGAAAGTTTGTTGCAGAACAGTAGACTACGATGGCATGGTGACATTGAAAGAATAGTTCTTGGATTAGTACAGGTAGAAGAGTTGAGGTAGCGAGTTAGTTTGCAGAAGAAGGCCAAAGAAAACACAAGAGAAAGTGACAAAAAGAAACTTGAAAGAAAGCAGAATAAAGACCTAGCCAGAGATAGGTTAGGTTGGAAATTAATTTCCTCAAACCATCCAATACAGCATGTAAAAAGCATGTTAAACCGAATATGGTGATGGTCAGTTGTATTATTTAAATTATTTGGACTAATGTTCTCACCTTAGATGTTATTCTTACAACGTTTCGGCAGCTGTGACCTCCAATCTTGTTCAGGTGTATCTTGTCAAACTCGGGAATTTAGACGTTGAACTCTGAAATTTATATGTACTTATTATTGATTTATTTCATCCACGTGGATTGTGTGCTCTTGTTCTGTCAGCCATGACCAGGTAGAATTCTTATGTAATTTTTATGCTAGTCTTGAATAATATCGCTTTTAGTAAGAAATAACCCTTCAACCTATAGAAAATTCTCACAGAACTTGCTATTACTTAATAACTTTACCTGTTACGTTACATGAAGAAGGTCGGAAGTTGCAACGTCTGAAACATAGAATTACATCCAAAATGACAATAGTAGTCCGAATAATCCCAATAGTAAAAATGCTCAATTTTCTTCTGAGAAATTCTGAAACATGACCTGCATCACATGTTGACATCGAATAACTCTCAAAAGGTCGATATGCAAATATAAATATTAATATGCAAAGCATGTTAAATGAATCAATTAATGAATTTTGTTCTTAATTTAAAAACATATTTTTATGGAAATCATTCCCGACAAGGCATGACGCCACTTGATGTAAGGAGCTTTAAAAATTATAGTAATAACAATTCTAGGTCAAAACCTAGCCAATGATAAGTGCTATATGAATAGATTCCGAGCCAGAAAACAGCAACATTTCCCCCTTTGTCAGAAATATCACTAATGGAATAGGAGAACTAAAGGACAAAATAAGAAAAGTAAGTTTTACGAAATGCTGAAAATAAAGCCATAGAATTGGTATTGTGATTGAATACTTTCACTGGGCTGATCTGCCGTAAACTACACATATGAAACATAACTTAGCTTATGTTTGAAACGTGAAAACATTCAAATTTACTTTGGTTCGCAATAAATATTTGTTACACCCTCAGTAAAAATGTTTCCCCAATGGAGCTGCGAGAAAAATGTTTGTGTCCATCGATAAAAGAGCTAATGAGCAGACATAAAAATAGGAAAAGAATTTGACAGTTCTTTTTCAAACAAGAAAAAAAAACAGGAAAACCTGAGCATAAATATGAAAGACTTTCTTAACTCATGGCTGGCATTTGTTTTTTGCTTTTTTGATCCAATTTCTTTCCGACCTGTATTGGTTCCCTGCCGCCAACCTGAAATGGCTGAATTTTACATCTTAGCCTGACAAGCCTTACCTTGGGGGCTTGCGGACGGTTTCCTGTTGTACTCATAACTCACACAGCTTTTGGACATTTTTATGTGTGTGCTATTCCCACAACTCAGCAGTGAAACTGTCCAATACAGCTTTTCATAAAACCTCCCACTAATTGAAAGTGTGAAAGTTATATTAATGGTCTTTTCGAAGACAAGACATCACAACTTAGCTGGGATCATATATATAAACACTGTTCTTGCATCGGTTTTTCTTTTTACGGAATATCAACCCGTTTTACTTATTTTGACATGTTAAAATACAAAACGATGGTTGGTATGTTTTGATTGGGATATGAGGTTACACAACTCTTTATTCAATTGTCATCTCAAACATGAATTTGTCAATAGAACGAATAGTGTGGCGAACGCAATGAAAAACGTGACTTATACAAACTCCGGCGCCTCCTTCTATACTATCGAGTAATAGAATCAAGAAAGGAAAGAGAAAAGAAACACTTTCGTCTATAGACGACTTATTAATATACATATGGCCTTAATTTGCATATGTGGACAATGACTGCTGTGAAATGGACAAATGGGTGGATTTATTTGCTTCGCCACTGAGCAAATTAGGCACAAGGCCGATTTTTAATGTTGAGAGAGAAGGGGAGGGGGAAGGGAAAAGGGGACCAGCTCCCGAGAAGTGGGAAATGGGAGCTGGATAGTAACTGTTGGTATGAAGGGTTGCCCCTACATTGACCAAGGTCAGATATGTGGGGTTACTCCCACATATGGTCCTTGCTAGTCTTAGCTTGCAGCATCTGTTGGAACAGATACTACACTTTGAGGTATTTATTTGCTCCCCCATTGAGCAAATTAGGCACAAGGCCGATTTTTAAAGTGAGGAATGAAGGGGAAATGGGGACCAACTCCCCAGGGAGTAGGGGAGCTGGATAGTGACAATTGGTATGAAGGGTTTCCCCTACATTGACCAAGGTCTTATATGTGGGGTTTCCCCCACATATGGTCTTTGCTTGCAGTATCTGCTGGAACAGATACTACACTTTGATCTTGTCCCCCGTGCCGTCGAAGCGGGGGGGTGTATTTATTTGCTTCCCTACTGAGCAAATTAGGCACAAGGCCGTTTTTTAATGCGGAGAGAGAAGGGGAGAGGGAAGGGAAAAGGGGACCAGTTCCCGAGAGGTGGGAAATGGGAGCTGGATAGTGATTTGCCAGCTGGCCCAACTAGGGTTGCCCCTACATGGACCAGAAGATTGGCACAAGGGCAATGGTCTTTGCTTGGCCCGAAGGCTACAAAGGTGCCCCCGCGAGGGGGAGGGGCCTTTTGGCCTGTGAAATGGACAAATGGGAAAGCACGGAGGAGTCTTTTGTTTTTGGACAGTTGAGAGATATAAACAAAGAACCGACGGCGAAGATTACAGTGAAAGTTAGGAGTTGGCAAGAAGAATTTCGGACGAATATTTATTATCATTTTTTAATATTATTTTCAAACATTAGAACGAATAGTAGAAACTAAAACCACGTATAAAAAAAATTCTAATTATAAAAACCAGTTTGATTTTTTTACATGTTAATAATTTTAAAATAGTAATTGAGAACAAATTATTAATCATCCCCACAAAATTACCTAATATATAATGATGAACTGTTTTGGATGAATACCACTTGTCAGTTTCTGATTCCAAAACCGAAAGCTATTACCAAGTAAACTCTTTCTATGTTACAAAAGATTAAACAGTTAACCTACTAAGGTATAGCCGGTTTTAATGTAGATGTGATACGATAACATGTAAGCTATGACGGAAAAGTATAGTCGCTATCTTTATAAACAAATCAATAAAGAGTCTAACTACAGAAAACGGTAACTTAATTTCGTATTTCGTAATTAAAAGAAAGGAGGTTTTGAACTTCAGAAATATTATTCCATAACATTTTGTCTGTTGGTTTATAAAGATGGAGACTATATTTTCCGATTTAGTTTTAGACATTTAACGTTTACAATATAACTTGTTATAATTCTAAAGGTAGTGGTTTTAATTGAACACGGTTTTAAATTTACAAAAAAAAAATGGTTTCTGAATAATGCTGACATTTTAAAGAATTCAGGTGACTAAAATAGAAATTAATCAGTTTTCTGCATATTCTTTGAAATAAGTGACAATATGACACTACTCTAAATGGGGGAAGCTCTTACGTGTTATAATTTTACTAAGGTTGGGGAGGGGAGGACAGATAGTGCAATTAAAACATTTCAGAAAAACTATAGAAGTTTTATCCCGTACGCTTTGTAGTGTGCTTCATTATTAAGGTCTAGGTTGAGATAAAAAAAAAAAGCAGTTTGGTTCAAATTCCGTAAAAGTACCCAAAATATTTTCAAATTCAAAAAGCAAGCATTCTAATTATAAAAACCAGTTTGAGTTTTGTATGCCTTAATAAGTAAGAACATGTTGAAATCAATTTATTAATTACACGCCTTAACAAAAAATCTCCTACCTAAGATATAATAACAGGAAGCGTGATCACATAGCAAATATATATAGAAGATGTGTTTATAGTCCTATAGTGACTGAATTTAAAAGAGAAAATCGACTTAATTTTATTAATATAGTAGATAACAGAATAAACACCCTGTTTTTAGTTGTAAATATTTCTACCGATTCTAAAACAGTTATTTCAACCGTATTTAAATCATACAGTTTCTCGTTTAGCACAAAATAAAGATATCTTTAAATCCGTCTCATCAGTAAAGGTTGATACATTTGGAAACTGCAATTAATGTTTCAAAAAAATATATGCAAAGATATAATTCCTTAAAAAAGGTTGATTACGAAATCAACCGAATAATTTAACGTTTATCCCCCCCACACCGCAAAGCGAACTGTTATTATAACATTGGATTCCATAAAAAAATCCAAGCAAAAAACTGTTATTTACTTAGCAAGAAGAAAAACATACATCACTGTATTCATTAGCCATCAGTGTTTTATCCTTTTTCTTTATAAACAAAGAGAGATATAGAAACAGTGGAGGGGGTGGGGACAGACAATGCATTTGGACACTTGCAAAATGTCCATTTAATATGTTTCCAATAATTATTTAGGGGAATGATATTAGATTAGCTACGAGATAAGTTAGCTTATCCTAAGTCATTCTTTACCCAATAAAATATTACTACTTCCACTAATTATGTTTATTTCTGGCTTCCATAGTTCTGGCTTCGTTTAGATGTTTTCTTCAAACGTATCCAATTTCTTAATTGCACACCTGAGAAGTGACGTCGTCGAGAATAGATACTCTCAAACCTTCATCTTTTCCTTTTCTTGTTTCTTTTATTCGTCTGCATACTGATAAAAATGTATATTATCATTAGATCGACATTAATCTGTCTGCGATCAAATATTGCTATGTTATTTATATTATTCATTTTATTTATCACACAACTGTTGTTTTTATCATAATATTTAGGTCGGCAATGTTTCGGCCATGTTTGTTTCTACCTTATGAGATGTGCTCTTCTTGATATTTGTATTAGCTTACATGATCTCGGCTATTGTCTCATATTTCTTGTTGCTACGGGGACCTTTCAGCCAATCTATTCTCTGGCTTTTTACGATGATCATTATTATGTACATTACTTATCTGTTTTTAACTGCTATCCTCATCTTGATCGTTTTATAACATTTTGGCTCCTGTACTCTCTAACCTTCTGAGATAAGGTATTTTTGTCATTTCTATGATTTATTGATTTATACGTTCCAAACAATTGTCTTCATCTTTGTTTTTACACGCGCAACATTTCGACCATTGAAATGTTGAATGCTTAAAATAAGTTATTTTTACTATTTAAATTAGTTATGTGCTTCATATTGTTTCGCTGAACTGGGTTATTGGTTTTTGAAAAAGTTTTAATCAACAGTTCTGTTGAAAAAATGAGTCAACGGCCAAAATAAAGAAAGCCATGTTGAGTTTGTCTTTCCAGGACGTGTGAATTATCTAAGATGACACTGCGATCAAATGTTAAATGCTATATTCCTCCTCTATGTGCATTTTGTAACAGAACTGTCGTAAGTTTCAGCACACGGAAAAGGGATATTCAGGATTGAAGCCTGTGAAGCAATTGATAATGCTTTTATTTCCATGAATGACCTTGCTCACGCACAATTTGAAAGCTAATTTATATATTGAATTGCATGTTAGCATATATAAATATGTAATATATAATATTTCGTGTATCCACATAAAATGTTATAAGGAGATATAATATTCTACGTATTGATTTTCCGTATTTACTTCAACGGCGCTAAATATGTGAGTAAAGCTACATAGTCAGTTATGAAAATTTATGCCATATATATTTCAATATATATAAAAAATTAATAATATATATTATTATTTTTTATCCATGGAATATTTGAATGTTTTTTATTCAAAATAAATATTTTTACGTGCATAAAGGTTATCCATGGACATGCATGTTTCTAAGTAACACTTGTCTTCAGCATGGATAAACTTTTTGATAAAGATCGAACTCGTTACCACTCGATAAATAGACTGGTGTTGCACTACCAAACCATGGGACCTTATCAATTTTTATGCATGATTTTTATCGCTTTTTTTAAAATGCCTGGTTTTTGATTTATTTATTTTTTAATTAACAATTCTGTGGTATTTTCTTTCCCCTCCCAAAGCGCTTTTTAGAGAAGTTACCTGCTCTTTGTTTACATTTTAGTCGCCCCCATTTGGAACATAATATTTGCAATTATTAATTTTTTATTTATTAAATATTTGAATGATTTTATTCAAATATCTATCAAATATTTTTACGTGCATAAAAGTTAAAAGTTAGCCATGGATATATATATATATATATATATATATATATATATATATATATATATATATATATATATATATATATATATAGGATTGATATGTAGTTTGCTTGAAGCATTGTGTGGGATAGATGTGTAAAAGAGATTTAGAAGGCTGTCACAATGCGAGGAATGAATTATAGTCGCTGTGGCGATTTACAAATCAATAAGTACATACATATATATATATTTTATATATATATATATATATATTTATTCAGTTGTATGGTAAAATGTCTTACTTGTAAGTCTATGCGACGTATTCCATTATTAATTTCGGAAAAATTTTCCCTTTTCAAATGGTGTGCGTAACAGGTCGATTCAAAGCATGCTGGATGAAGGGCCGGAAGTTGCGTATGTACTTATTGATTTGTAAATCGCCACTTGTTCTCGTCTCCTCTTACCAACAGCGACTATAATTCATTCCTCGCATTGTGACAGCCTTCTAAATCTCTTTTACATATATATATATATATATATATATATATATATACTAGCAAGGAGGCTCGAGGTTATGGAATGCGGATCAACAAATGTTCCAATCTCCCATACTTTCATTGTTATCGAAATCAGTGATAAAATCGATTGATTGCCTGCTCTAGTCAGGGACTGTTCATTGCAGTGTACCGGGAGGAAGCTTCACATGTATCCCTGCAGTGATTTAATCCGCAATATATTTTAGTCTACATTGCACTGGAAAGATTCTAGTGTTGCTTTTATAAAATTATCTGTAAACAATGGTTTTATTGAAAGTTTAAAATGCAAATGTCAAGTATCATGGTTCACTTGTGCTCTAAACAAAAGCATTCATTTCGAATGCGCCGCTATCTTATCAAAGAACTAACTGTTGATTCCATGAAATTATTTTTACATAATTACTTGAATTAAGTTAAACTTGCAATAGTCAAGATCCTGGTTCAATTTTTTCTAAAAAGAAACATTGATTTCCAACGCGTCTCTATCTCATAAAAGAATAAAGTTGATTTCATAGGCTAGGCCCTTCTGCTTGTACGGTTATAAAACTTCTCAAATGCACTTGTGGTGTTGTGTTGCATAAAAGTGATCGACATCGAACTGCTCCTTCTTTAATGGGATTTTTCCTATTATCGAGTTTTTATACTTATCAGATGCATTCTCATACAAAATCTACAGAACATTCCAAAACACATCAAGTACCTTCTTGAGAGATTTTATGAAAATATGTGCAGCTGTTTCTGAGTCTATAAGGAATGAACTCACACACATATACACACACAGACATATATCTATTAGGCATTATTAATATATTACAATGCCAAGCTCAAATTTGTATAGATTATACACAACAAGCACCATCGACAGAAACAGACTCCACTGATAACAGTACAGAAGCATTCTCCTTTGCCATATAACTAGTAACAGCGATACTATCTTTATGCTAATATATGACATCAAAGAGTTTCAATCCTTAGGATAATAACTAAATCCATATACTGTAGACTTTGAAGTTTTACAAGTTCCTATTTCTTGAGTAAATCATTGTTGGTCGTCCCTTGTAAATTCACCCTTGTCCGTTCGTCTGTGCGCATTTTCTCAATAAATTGGAATTTTTTGAAATTTTGCACAAACATTAAACATGATATGAGTAAAAAAGTAACTGAACGGATTTTCCGGAAAACCTCTGGTTGCCCCAGTAGAGGTGCCTTTCGGGTTAAAATGGCTAAAATTGACACTTTTGTGCTTATTAAAAAGATTGATGCCTTGGATTTTTATAAAACTTTCTGAAAAGTTGTAACTAACTGATTTTTATATGACTTTGTTTGTATATACTTCGCTATTACTCTTTGGTGTTTCCCAGGGGCTCTTTTAGGGCTAATGAAAACACTGCATTTTTGGGACTATTTTACTATATTTGTCCAAAATTTTCTGTGTATGTCTATTTAGCAGTTTTGCATGGTGCTGAACTCAAATTAAAATATGTTAAAGTCTTGAGGACTTTGGGGGCTAAATGGGGGGGGGGGCAAATGATGGACTAAGTCATTTCTTTTTTTGCATGATGTGGAACTCAAATTTACATATTTAAGGCCTAAAACTGTGCCGTTTGTTTATTTTCTCCAGGATTTGACATCCCCCTAGAGGCTAAATGGAGGGGGGGGGCAAATGCTTACTTTAGTCATTTTTTTTTTGCTTCCTTCATTGTGCATCCACGGGGGACCATGTATGCTTCACTTGTTGTTAAATGATATCGCTTTCTTCTTACTTAGCACAATGAAAAGCTCATTGTAAATAAACAAATGAAGCACTTTAAAAGTGACAGTCAATATTTATATAACGTTATTGTTTTGTACTCAAAACAAATTATATAGTTAGATCCATGTCCAAGTAACCTATATCTATAATTTCACGTGTTTAGACCCAAAATTGGTGGAGGAGTTTGGTAGAGTTCTCAAATGTTAAATCGTTGAACTCTGACGACCTAACAGCCAGATTTCTGTCCAAAAACCGATTAAAAAGATTCTCCCAAATCTTAAAACCCCTTATGTCAAATCTCGAGTCTGTAGACCGAAAATTGACAGAGTTATTTGGTAGGGAAGTGTACAGAGACAGACAAACAGACAGACAGACACACACGCAGACATTTTCACTTTTATAGACATATAAATAGATAGATGAGATCAAGATAATATAGGAGTAAAGAGACGTTATTTCCAGTTATGCAAAGGGAATGTCTTAATAGATGTTTCAGAGTTTATGAAGTATCAAATAATAGCAATGGACAAACAGATCACAGATAGTCGAATATGTATATCTATATATCTATAAAAGTGAAAATGTGTGTGTGTGTGTGTCTGTCTGTGTGTCTGTGTGTGTGTCTGTCTGTCGGTCTGTGAACATTTCCCTACCAAATAACTCTGTCAAGTTTCAGCCTACAGACTCGAGATTTGACATAAGGAGAATTGAATGTTGGGAAAATTTTGGTGTCAAGGGATTAAAGTTCAACGATTTGAACTTTGAAAACTCTACCACACTTCCCCGTCAATTTTGGATCTAAAGACTTGAAATTTTAAATGTAGGTTACTTGGACATGGATCAAACTTTATAATTTGATTTGATCCCTCCAAAATAAATTCTATAGGAATGAAATTGGGGTCAAAGTAAAAAAAAAATATTGATCTCTGCGGTCTCTACCAAATTAATCAGCCAATTTCTGGTCTAAACATTTTAAATTTTACATAAATGGTATTCAGAGATAGGGCAAGCTTTTTAACTGGTTTTGGTAAAAAAATTTGAGCTGCCAAGGGATCAAAGTTCAAAAGATTTGACCTTTGCTGTGTCTAGCAAACTATTCAGCCAATTTTGAATCTAAACATTTGAAATTTATACATAACGGGTATTCAGATATGCGGTAAACTATTAATCAGTTTTAGGGGCAAAAATTATGCTGCCAAAGGTCAAAGTTAAAAGAGTTGACCTTTGCAGATTCTACCAAATTCCTCCGCCAATTTTGAGTCTAAAGACTTGAAATTTTAGATGTAGGTAACTTGGACATAGTAAAAACATTTTATTTTGATTTGAGACCTAAATAATAAATGTTAAGGGGTCAAAATTGGGGTCCAAGTTAAAAATACATTGACCTCTGCGGTCTCTACGAAATTACTTAAACAAATTTTGGTCTAAAGATTTGAAATGTTACATAAAGTGTATTCACACGTAGGGCAAGTTACGAAGAGTACGAGGGGTGTGCAATAAGTAATGCCCCTGACCCACTTGCCATAGTAGTATAGGAACGAAACTTGGCACAGTTATTAGTCTTTCTCCACATAGGAACCACCCAGAGTTATGCATTTCTCCCATCGTTTCATGCAGCTCTGGAGATCGTTTTTGTAGAACACCCCAGGTTGGTTCTCCAACCACGACATGACTTCAGAAATCAAGGCTGCATCATCTGGGAAACGCTTTCCTTTCAAAAACAACTTCATCGCTGGGAAGAAGTGAAAGTAAGAGGGTGCAAGGTCAGGAGAGTAAGGAGGATGGGGAAGGATTTTATAACCACACGCCCGTGCTTCTGATCTGGCGACATGCGAGTTGTGGACCGGAGCGTTATCCTGCAGGAGGAGGCTACCTGTGCTGATCTTGCCCCAGCTCTCGATTTTGATAGCTTCCCGTAATTTCCTAAAAAGTGAAGAATAATAGGCTACTGTAATTGTGGTACACTTTGCCAGGAAATCTGTCATCACTACTCCGTCCTGATCCCAGAAGACTGTGAGCATGACCTTGCCAGTGGAGGGCTGCACCCTTGCCTTCTTTGGAGGTGGTGAGTCCAAGTGCTTCCACGGCATTGACTGGGCTTTGGTCTCTGGATCATAGTAATGGACCCAGGTTTCAACCTGTGTAATCAGTCTTTTGAAAAACTTTGACTCATCTTCTTGGCACATCTCCAAACTTATCCTCGAGCACTAACCGCGTTCTTGCTTCTGGAATTTTGTGAGCAACCTGGGAATCCATCTGGCAGATACCTTATGCATATGCAAATGGTCATGAATGATAGTTTCCATAGACGCTGCACTAATCTTGACATCTTGGGATATTTGGCGAATAGTAATGCGCTGATCTTCCAAAATGGCAGCCTCAATTTGACGGGCATATGCCTCATCAATGGGCAGAAGGGGGGCGGCCAAGTCTGAGAGCTGTTTCTACAGACTTCTGGCCATGTTTGAATTCACGATGCCAGCGTTTTACAAGGTCATATAATGGGGGATTATCACCATAAGTTTCTTTCATTTCATCCAAAGTCTCCTGTGGTGTGTGTCCTTTCAAATACAAAAACCGGATCACTGCTTGACATTCAACAGGCTCCATTTCCCACCTGACTCAGTTCAAACACCTGTAAAACAGAAACCACAATGAGTTCAGAGCTGTAATTTGCAGGATAACCTGTAGAGATATAAATCATTGCACATGCACAATATCAGTTAGATCAGACAACTGGAAGATGGTCAGGGGCATTACTCGTACATAGGGGCCGTAAGTAAGTGCCTGCTAATTGGCTGATTAGGAAGGGTGCGGTGGATACTAGAAAGCTGATTGGCTTACTAAAAACTCAATAGAAGGTGCGTATATAAAAACGCAAGACAACCACAAAATTCTCGCATAAGCCTGATGAATCCTAGCGTGGATGAAACGCGGAATATTCTGGGTAGCTTAATCGCTGTATATATTTTATAACTTACTACCTAGCTCTACCTACGTATTCATCACTGTCAAATAAGTACTTAAAATTTACGCATAAATTTATACTTTCGTATATACATTTATGTGATTAAGTGAAGTAGTTATATATATTTATATATATACATATATATATGATATAAAGCTGGATGTCTGTGTGTGGATGTGTGTGTGTGTGTGTCTGGTCACGAATAGGCTCCTATATGGTTGACTATTTAAAAAAAAATGATTACATATAAAGATGTATCGAGACACAGGAATGGGTATATTTGATCTGGCATAACGGTGGTTCATTAAAATTGTGGGGTCTGCGTTCGCGCCTCGTCCACAAAGTATGGAAATAAAAAATTTAAAAATTAAAAAAAAACGTTTACAAGTTTTTTTGATATAGATGTACGTAATAATACTTTGATAAGTATGTTTTAACTTAAATAGGGATGATATAATAAAATTGTGGGGTCTGCGTTCGCGCCTGGGCTCCATAGAATGGAAATAGGCACAAACTTTAATAAAGACATTTCATATTTATCTGCGAAAGTATACTTTGATAATTATGTTTCAGCTTGAAGAAATATGGTATAATAAAATTATGGGGTGTTCGTTCGTGCCTGACCTCCATAGAATTGAAATATGTCACAAAGTTCAACAAGGTTTTTTAATATAGATCCACAGAATATTATGATAAGTGTTTCAGTGTGAACAGGTATGGTATAATAAATTATGGGGTTTATCTATTTTATTTTTACTTTCATCATATTTTGCTTTGGTTTTGATTCGTCTAAATTCGAAGCTATCTCTTTACAACCCTTACTTTTCATAACCTATCATACTTTCATAAATCAGAGTCCATTTTCTGTAGGTTGTTTTTGAACCCAGTCAACGACGGGTACTTTTGCTAGTATATATATATATATATATATATACACACACGTGTAGACGGTTTGTACATATTCATTCATTCATTATGGCAAAACAAATTAAGTATATCTCCATAACAGAATAGAAAGAAAAGAAAATCCTCCCAATGTAGTGAATGAAGCTTTTTCCATAAATCATATTTCGTTTCTGATCAGATTAAGAATTAATTCGACATGACCTCATCGACTGTTTCCTAATTTACCTTCAGGAAAACTTCCGGTTCAGCCGATTAAATAGGATTTTCTTTCGCTTCTGCACACATTCGACTTCTATTTTTATCCTGAGAGTTTATTATTTATCCTTTGCAAAAAATAAGACACTTTCCTTGATTAGAGTAGTCCATAACAAGCTATTATCGTCTGCGTTTCTTCATATTTACTGAATCCAACCTATTGGCCTCATCAGATACTAGCATATTTATTCACACAATTTAACTAATTTATAGCAGCTATATTCATACACAAACGATGATATATATATATATATATATATATATATATATATATATATATATATATATATATATATATATATATATATAAACTACATCAACTATAAAGAAACAAAATTCTTCAAAATCACCGATATATCTGTAATATTCAAAATGCATGACATGTTTAATATTCAAAATGCTCGACATGTTTAATTTCTTGGGGAAATCATCGTCATGTCGGACGATCAAAGCATATAATATTAAGAACTCACGATTTAACATGTATAAATATACTAATCATTGTTAAAAAAAGAAAAAAAATTGTGATATATAATGAAATAAAATATAAAATAAATCCGGAATGTAACACATACTTTTCCTGTATGGAAGGCTACATTATTTGGGGGAGTGGGGCACCAAGGATGCCCTCATAAAAAAATTAAAAGCCTTATACATTGTGAACATAACAGATACCTTGGTGGTAAGATCGAAACAATTATATGCTGCAAATAAAAGAAAATGAGTTTTTGATGAGTTTGCAAGAATTTGTTTCTTTACATTTGATGTCTGTCAGGTAATATTAAATTATTTCTAGTACAGCTCTAGTCTTACAC